>NW_020950172.1:6721125-6726097 GCF_900497805.2 Vombatus ursinus | reverse complement strand
CATTCATTCACTCATTCATTCATTCACTCACTCATTCACTCATTCATTCATTCACTCACTCATTCATTCATTCACTCACTCACTCATTCACTCATTCATTCATTCACTCATTCATTCACTCATTCATTATTCCCATTCAGGCACGCCTGCTCCGGCCTGGCTCCGCCCCTTAGATGACCCTCCCCCCCCATCCCTGCTGTCCGTCTGTCCATCCGCCCCAGTCCGCACCGCCCCCCCTCCTCGGCCACCCAGGCCATTTGGGGGGCTCGCCCCCTCCCCCAGCGGTCGGCACCACAGGAAGCGCTGAATAAAGGTCTGTTGGGCCGATGCACGTGGAGGCCGCCACAGGCCCAGTCAAGTGACAACAATATTGGGTTACAGTCCGAACTTGCACGGCCATAGCCCCGCCCCCAAGCCCCAAAGCCCCCGGAAATGATCTCCAGATATCCGGGATCCGCTCCTAGACCCTGCCCCAAAATACCCTCTCAGGCCCACTGATGCCACCCTTCCCCTCCCCCTCAAGCACCCGTGGCCCTGTCGGTTCCCAACTGCCTCCCGCCCCGCCCCGGGCGGGGCCTCCTGGGCCGGGCTGTTACCGGAAGTGTCTTCATCTGGAAACCAGGGACGCTCTAGCCGGCGGAAGGCTGCTCTCGCTGCCCCGCCCCCAAGGAGAGCTTCGCGCGCAGCACGCTCCTCCGACCGCGGGGTGGCGAGAATGCGCCGTGAAGGGCGCCGCTCTAGGCCTGAGGCCACTCTACGCCGTTCTCTATGGCTCCCTGGCGCAGGCCCGGCGCAGGCGGGAGGCGGAGCCGGAGGGGGCGGTGCGAGCCGAGGCGCAGGCGCGGTGGTCCCTTGGGCGGCGCGCGAGACCCGGTTCCCATGGCAACGCCGCACGGCGCCGCCTGAGGCGGGCCCAGAGCGGTCTGAAGGAGGAGCCGGAGGCGGCCTCGGCCTCGGCCTCGGCATGGATGCGCTGTGGGGCGCTGCCCCGCGCCCGCCGCCGCCGCCGCCGCCGCCCGGCCTGGGCCCGTCAGAGAGCCCGTGCTGCACCCCGACGGCGACCCGCCGGCTCCGCCGTCCCCCGCTGCCCTGGGCGCGCTTCTCTGGCTGGCTCGAGTGTGTGTGCGTGGTGGCCTTCGACCTGGAGCTGGGCCAGGCCCTGGAGGTGAGAGCGGCTGGGGGGCGGGGGCGGGGACCCTGGAGCCCGGCCCTGGAGGTGAGGGCGGGGGGGGGGGGGGGGGGGGGGGCCGGGGGCCCGGCCCGGGGGGGGGGGGCGGGGGGGGGCGGGGCTGGATCCGGGGCAGGGACCCCGAGCGCTCCCCGGAGGAGGCGCTTCCTTAGTGGCCGGTGAATGAATGAAAAGGCCGGAGGAGGACGCGCCTCGGAGCCGCGGGCAGCCTCGGTAGAGCAGCTGGGATCCCGGGGTGCCATCCGAGCAGCGGATGTGCCCGCCTCCTCCTGGAGACAGCTCGGGGGGTGGGGGCGGGGGGCCCGGGCCAGTCAGAAGCTCCGTTCCTTGGCGCCACTCTCGGTGCTTCCCGGGCACGCCGGTGGCCCAGAGGTGTAGCTGGTGGCAGAGCCACGTCCGCGGGGTGGGGAACGAGACAGTGAGGACGGGGCCGGCGTTAGCGGCCTGGGGACCGTGACTGTCCCGAGCTGGGTCTGCAGGTGTCCCTGATCGAAGACTCGTTCTATTGCCTCCTGCTTAAGCCTCTTCCGCGTTCTCAGAGACACGCCTCTTTTTGTGACCAAGCCCCTTAGGGCCTTCTGGCAAGAGCGTCCCAGCAGGAATCTCTAGTGGAGGATGGAGAATTGGTGACCTTTCTGTGGTCAGACGGCATTGCCAGCACCAGGGTGAGAGCGAGGGATTGTGGGAAACAGAACAGATGACTTCTGCCCTGGAAGACAAAACAAACAGGAACCATTCCTGGTATTATTAACTGAGATGATATATAATCCGGGAGGGAGGGCAGGTTAGCAGATAATTGTGAACACCCTCAGGTGCCTCTCTGCCATCTTTCGGCCTCTTCTCCAGTTTTCTTCTTATCCTTGAGAAATTGACATCTTCCGGAGGAGGAGGTCTCAACCGATTAATTCAATTCAAAGGGGGGATCTCCTTGTATTTGTATTTCCAGTGCTTAACATGGTGAAAGAAGGGAAGAGAATAAGCATTTATATAGTACCCACTCCGTACTGGCATGGTTCCCAGTGCTTTTGACAAGTATTGTCTCCTCTGATCCTCACAACAACCCTGTGAGATAGGTGCTGTTATGATCCCATTTTTATCATTAAGGAAACTGAGACAAAGATCGAATGACATGCCGAGGGTCACACGAGGGTCTGTGGTCGGATCTGAACTCAGGTCCACCCAGCTCCAGGCCCAACCTTCTATCCGCTGAGCCACCAGCTGCCTCATAATGTGCCTTGCAGATAATAAGCTCTTTCTCAATGCCTGTTAGCCAACATCTTTGATAGAAACTTGGAGATCACGTGGTCTTGGAGAGTTCGCGTGCCTTCCCCTCTGACATTGCTTCCCGTCTCCTTGATGTGCAGATATAATATATATCTATATATACACACATGCACATATGCATTCATACATATGCACCTAGTTATTTACATGCTGTCTCAGAATATGAGTTTGAGGGCAGGGACTTTTTTTTTGGTTTGGTTATTTTTTTTAACCTTTCTTTGTATCTCAAGTGATAAGCTAGACACAAATGCTATTTCATTGATTGATAGTGGGAATTTCAGGTGTGTGGAAGAGACCACCTTATGAAAACTTAAAATCTTTTAAACTGAGGGCAAATGAAGATAAAGAGGAGTCTGTAAATCATGTCTGGCGGTACAGGTGTTAAGCCTGGAAAAGAGAAGGCTTGGGGACATGATTGCTGTCCTCGACTATTAAAAGGGTTACAACATGAAATTGCAAGTGTGCCTACTGTGTGCCAGACACTATGCTAGGTGCTGGAATTTATGTGGCTCTGGAGGGCGGAACCCAAGACCAATGGGTAGAAATTACAGAGAGACAGATTTCAACTTAAATTAATAAGACCTTTTAAGGGGAAAAAAAGACTTCTTTTAAAAAGAAAAAAAAACAATTAAAATGTGGTTTCCCACATGGAAGTATTTGAACAGAAGATTGATGACTCTCAATAATCCTATTGGAAGGATTCCTGTATGGTTAAGGAGTTTGATGGTTTCTGAAGAGTATTATTCAGCAAATCCTAGAGTCTGGATCACCATGGCATAGCAGTTTCAGCCTGAACCTGGGTTCTTTCCACATTAGGAGCAGAGATGACAGGGAGCAGGAAGGGTTCAGGAGGGAGGTCCCCAGAGATGGGATGGGTAGGACTTGAGCTCTGCTTTCTCTCATTACTAATTGAGTGAGTTCAGATCGATTGATCTCTAAGGAAGAGGAGACTTAGGAAGGGAGGAACAGAAGGGACTGATGGGAACTACGAGGGGTGATGAAGACTGAGCCAGCATAGTGTGGTCACGGGGTGAGATGAAGATAAGTTTGGAGGACAGGATAGGTGCCCTGGAGTCAAGGGAAGGCAGCTAGCTGACCAGCGAATGGGGGAGAGGCACAGGACAGTAAATGGGATAGGATGGGACGGGGTGCCCTGGAGTCAAGGGAAGGCAGCTGGCCGACCATGGGGGTGGGGGGAGAGACACTGGGATAATTTGTATCAGTGGTAAAGGGCACTGAGGCTGATCACCAGGGCTCACATAAGTAAAGGGTTTGGGGCTTCATTTCAGAATACAGTTTTGTATGAGACAAATGTCATTTATATTGTCTGTTTGCTGTTCCTGAAATGCATTCTCTCCCCGTCTCTGCCTCTCAGAATCTTTGCCTACCCCAGGGCTGCTCCCTCCAGGAGGTTTCCTCTGATCCCCGTGATGGTTTACTCTTAAAATCTACTACTTTATATCATTTACTGGTAACATGTTGTTTAAAACATTAAAATCCTGAAATTTTAAAAAAATCAGCTAGTTTCTAAATTTGGGGCTGATTCCCACTCTTCAGTTTCATAAGCCCCACTTTAGGATTCTGGGATTCCTTAAAAAGTACAATTGGTATTGCTGCTTCAGCCTGATCTCTTATGATTTTCCTTCACATCCTCTATGTTCCAGCAAAACCGGACTGCTCTCACTGCCCTGTCCTCATCCTGCCCTCTCCCGTTTCCCTTTGCTGCTACCTCCCAGAAGCCTTTCCCTCACTTCCCAGTGAAAGGGAGCTCTCTGTCCCCTCTTGTCTCCCTCCCCCCAGCTGCCCAGAGCACTTTTGTCTGAATCTCTCTTCATTAACCACAGGTCCCATTCCGGGTCCTGTTCTATCTTTTATCCACTTATCAGTGGACTCACATCATCCCTCCCTATTGGACTGGGCAGACAGGGCGGTTTTTTCATCTCTGTATTACCAGTGAATGCCGAGGTACTTAATAATAAACATGTGTGCATTTGTCAACTTCAGTTTGTTTTGGACAAATTGTCTCCTTTTTGTTCTGTACCTTCCCTTTCTCCCCACCACTGCTTCAGGTTCTTTGTGGATTTGATATCCAACACTATCAGTCTGTCCTAGCTGAATCGAAAGTGTGGGCCAGTCCTAGACGTCCTCTGTCCCAAGGGTCTTAGGCAGGATGGTACAGATGATCCCTAACAGGACCGTTGAAAATCAAGGTCATAAGACTCCTGCATTTTTGTTGCCTTCCCACAATTTCACTAAACCATATAAGCATCCTAATACTTCCCCTTTGTAATGTCTATCTGTAGTTTCTTTCCCCATCCCCAAGGTGTCCTGTGTTTGTCCTCAGCCCTCTGAGCTCCCTTCAATCTCCTGCCTGCCCTCTCCTGGGCCTCTTAATCCTTAGGGTGACATCCATCTGGACTAGCAGAGGGATCTTCTACCATGCTGACCACACGTGGCCAACAAAATCCATTCTAGTTCTCCATACATTGATTAGGAGTA
>NW_020950172.1:6658017-6720725 GCF_900497805.2 Vombatus ursinus | reverse complement strand
GAGGAGAGAGAGAGAGAGAGAGAGAGAGTGTGTGTGTGTGTGTGTGTGTGTGTGTGTGTGTGTCCCCGGAGGAACAGGATCTAAAACTAGTTCACAGAAGGTCCTTGGTATCTGCAGAATCCGCATGTATCCCAGGGATATGGTTATTGTTTAGTCACTGGCCTTGCTGACTAAGGGATTGCTGCCTGACCCTGGCCTGAACTTAACAGAAAATATTGAAGAATGAAGTAGACAGCCAATTCCTGAAGCAGGGCAAAGAGCAAGGAAAAGACCAGCCTGGCACTGACTTCTCCAAGTGTCACTGGTACTCTTGGGTCCAGGGGAAGGGACAGGCAAGAAAATATATTACCCTGCTTTTTGCCACCAGCCCCCAAGGACCACGGGACCTTTCATTTGTCCTGAGCTGCACCCTCTTCTCTGTGTGTCTTCCCTCATTAGAATGAGAGTTCCTGGAAAGCAGGAACTGTCCGGCTTTTCTCTTAGGTCCCCAGCACTTAGCAAATGCTCAGCACTTAATTTGTAAGCATTTAATAAAAACTTTACTCATTCCAAGATGAGGACTAGGGAAAGGTCAGAATTTGGCGTCTGGGCATCCTACTGTCGCTTGCGACCCACGTACCCTTGATCAGATGCCTCCCCTTCTCCGAGTTTCGGCCTCCTCATGTGTGAAGTGGTCTCTTCCAGGTCTGAATCTATGGTCTTAAGGCTGGTTTTCTGCCTTGGTGACACACAAGCCTTCACAGCAGCCAGAGCCCCGACTGCCCTGGATACCTCTCTGGCAGTCGGAGCCCTGGGTGACAGCAAGGTCCACACTGTCCCTTCCTTTTCTGCATGCTCCTCAGCCTCTATTACCCAGACTGGCAGAAGACGAGTGAATGTCCTGTGCAGCTCTTGGAGGAGCTGCTGGGTTCTCTGCCTCCAGGAGAGAGCCCGGCTTGGCTGGTTTAGAGGCTTGCTTCGGAGTGCTTGCAGAGCTGCATCACCCAAGTGGAAAGGGCTGCACTGGTAAGCAGGGACTTTCCTACCCCTGGACTGCTTCTGGCAGAGATCCACCCCTGCTTTTTCTTTCTTTTCTTATGTAACTTCTACTTTATCTCACTTTTAAAAATTATGAGGCATTTGTTTTCGCTCCCCTCCATGCCCTTCCCCAACTGAAAACATTAACAACAAACCTTGCAACAAATATGCTTCATGAAACAAAACAGTTACAATCATGCCTGGCCAAAGCTGTAAATCTTATTCTGCAGCTTGTTAACTCTGACAGGATGTGGGCAGCAGATTTCTTCACAGGTCTTCTGGAATCCTCCTTGGTCATTGCATCAGAGTTCTTAAGTCTTTCCAAGGTGTCTGTCTTTATAATGTTGTTGTTATTGTATGCATCGTTCTCCTGGTTCTTCTCACCTCACTGCATCAGTTCATATAAGTCTTCCCAGGTTTCTCTGAAACCATCCTCTTTGTCTTTTCTTACAGCACAATAATATTCCATCACATTCATGTACCACAGCCTGTTTGGCCATTCCTCAGGCGATGGGCACCCCCATGTATTTCAGTTCTTTGAGACCACATTAAAAAAAAAAAAAAGCAACAAAACCATATAAATATTTTGGTATGTGGGGATCCTTTTCCCTTTATCTCTTTGGGGGAATAAGCTTAGAAATGGTGTTGATACATCAAAGGGCATATTGTTAGGTGTGGGCCTGATGCCAGTACTCCGTTCAGATTTGACATCGAGATTAAATGAGGCACTTGTAGGTCATTGAAGAGTTAACAAAAAGAGCTTTACTTAGCCTGTGTGACTAGGATATAGTAGTACTTCTATAGACTTCCCCTCCCCCCCTTTTTTCCCTGTAGATGTTCATTTAGTCAGGAGGGCAGGGTTTGATAATTCTCACAGTCTTTAGACCCTTATTAGCTGTGTGACCCTGGGCAAGTCACTTAACCTCTGCCTGCCTCAGTTTCCTTAGCTGTAAAAAGGGAGTATTAACTACCTACATTACAGTGTTGTGAGGATCAACTGAGATAATATTTGGAGGAAAAAAACAGTTAAGACAGTGCCTGGCACATGTTTTTGTTGTTCGTAGGTGCTTATTAAATGTTCCCTTCCCTTCTCAGACATCTACGAAGCCAGAGGGGCCCTCAACCACCAAAGCCATGGCAGCAGAGCCAGAAGCCACCTCTGCTTCTGGCTTGGGGGAGAGGAGACAAGCCCTGGTCCTATCACCGATAGGAACAGTTTAGTGACTTTGGGGACATAATTCGAAATTGCTTCCCAGAATGGCTAGATCAATTCACAGCTCCTCCAAGAATATACTTGTTGTTCAGTCGTGTCTGATTCTTCATGACCTTGTGGACCATGCTGTCCATGAGATTTGCTTGGCAAAGACATTGAAGTGGTTTGCCACTTTGGCAAACAGGTTGAGTGACTTGCCCAGGGTCACAGAGCTACCAAGTGTCAGAGGCCAGATTTGAACTTAGGTTTTCCTGACTCGAGGCCCAGCACTTTATCCACTGAGCTATCTAGCTGCCCCAAGAATATACTAGTGCACTGTTTTCCGTAGCCCCCCAAATATGTCATTTTTGCCAGTATGGTAAGTAGAACCTTAAAGTTGCTTCAGGTTTTTTTATTTGTCTAATTATTCACAATTTGGAACATTTCTTTTTATATGGCTGTTAATAACCTGGATTTCTTCCTTTGAAAACTACCTGTTCTAGACCGAGAAGGGGCATTAGAACATAAGATGTTAGAGATTTAAGGGACCTTGGAGATCATCTTTTCTAATACTTTCAGTTTGCAGATGAGGATACTGAGGCCTCGAACTTAGGTGAATTACTCAAACTTACAAAAGTAGTAAATGACGAGCAAGGATTCATGTGCAGGTCCTTTAACTCCAAAGCCAGTGCTTTAGAAAAAATAAGAGAAAGAAAACTACCTAATTGTAGCTTTTAACCATTTAGATAAATTTGAATCAATTCCTTCTATGTCTTAGAAATGAAACCTTTAGGGGCAGCTAGGTGGCACAGTGGATAGAGCACCAGCCCTGAAGTCAGGAGGTCCCGAGTTCAAATCTGGCCTCAGACCAAACACTTGACACTTATTAGTTGTGTGACCCTGGGCAAGTCACTTAACCCCAATTGCCTTTAAAAAAAAAAAAAAAAAGAAAGAAAAAGAAAGAAATGAGACCTTTATCAGAGAAACTTGCAGAATTTTTCCCAATTAATTTCCCAAAATTCTCTCAATTTCCCAGTACTTCCCCTCTAATTTTAGTCACAGTGGTTTAATTTGTACAGAATTTTTTTCATTTTAAGTAACCGATATTGTACATTTTATGTTCTTTGATCTTCTCTATCCCATGTTTGGTTATAAAGTCTTCCCTTATCAAGATTCAAGAGGAAATGTCTTTCTTGCTCCTCTAAGTTATGTGTCCATTTCAAGCTAATCTCAGTATGTGGTGTGAGGTGGTGGTCTCAACCTAATTTCTGCCAGACTGCTTTCCAATTTTCCTAGCAATTTTTTTTGGATCCATATTATTCCCATTTTACAGTTAAAGAAACAGAGGTAGACAGAGGTTGTCAAGGGCCACCCAGCTCGTAAATGAGCCCTGATTATTCATCTTGAACTTGGGTCTTCTTGACTCCAGGCAGAACTCTGTGCACTGTTACTCCACCTGGCTCTTAAACATAAAAATTCATTAATATTGATGCTCCCTCAATTTTCCTTACTTCCCAGGCCCTCAGTCTGCTCAGTTCCTATGACCACAGATGGTCACATCCTTGATTTTGGCACACCCTAGTTTTGGGGTTCATAAACTCCAAAATCCCATAATCTGATCATAATCTTTTATCATCCCATCTTTCCCTCAGCATGAGGCCTCCATCCTCTCCAGTCCTCTTTTCACGTCCAGGCAATATATCCATCATCTCTCAGTGCACTCCTTTCCTCGTCTTGATCCCTTGGTGAACTAGCTGAAGTAAACACTGGCCTCTACTCTAACCTCTTGCCCCCTTTGTCCTGTCACCAAAGCCCACTCATGTATTGCTTGTGCTCTCTGCCCCAAACTCCTCATTGCATCCTGCTGAACAGTACCGGAGGAATCATTGAACAGAGCCGATTTCGGTTCTCTGCAGATGGATGTTGTCTCATCTATGCTGGGCACTCACAGCAACAGTGCCAACATTCTGATCCTCCCTCGTCTAGTTGCTCTTTGTAGCAGCGGCTCCCACGGCCACCCACCATCTTGGCTGAGCACCTCGTCCCAAACTCACTCCCAAGATTGAAGCCGTTTGCGTAGAGCTCCCACTTCTCCCCCTTATCGCACGTGTAGGGGTCCTCCTTTACCTCCTGTCTCAGATGAAGTGGCGGCCCTAATTACGCCTCTCCACGTACCTTGTCACCTCCAGCCGATAGCACCTGTTCTTGTTTTTGCTGTTCTCTTCTATCCTTCTACACTGCTGCCTACAGACACACCCATTTCTGTCCTGTCCTTAAAGACCCTGGGTCTTCTTGACTCCGAGTCTAGCCCTCTGTGTGCTACGTCTCCAGTGTGAAGAGGCAGGATATGATAGCATGACTCACTTGTAATTTTGTGAGTCTTATTTTAAGAGGAGCATCACAGCCAAGGCACAAAAAGGACATAGATTCAACTACAAAATGCTCCTTAAAGAAATAAAAAACAGCTTAAAGGGCTGGAGGAATATTCAGTGCTCATGGCTGGGCCATGCCAATATAATAAAAATGATAGTACTACCAAAATTAATTTGTACTTTCAATACTATACCAATCAGATTACCATGGGATACTTTATAGAACCTGAAAACATAAATTACCTAGGAAAAAACTCCTTTTTTGATTTAAAAAAAAAACTGCTGAGAAAAATGGAAAGCAGTCTGGCAAAAATGAGGTTTAGACCAACACCTTACACCACATGCTACAATATATTCTAAGTGGATATGCGACCTTAATATTAAAGATAATATCATAAAAATTAGAAGAGAAAAAAATCATATGCCTCTCACAGATAGAAGTATAAAATCTGTTTTTAACCAAAAAAGGGATAGGGTTAATTGCAAAAGATAAAATAAAAAATTTTGATTAAGCTTCTGCACAAAATAAATGTATCTACGATAAGAAAGGAAGCAGGTAAATGGGGGGAAAAGCTTTTTATCACATTTTTCTAATAAGGGCTTGTTATCCAAAATATATAAACAGTAAATGTATACAAAGCTAATAGTCATTCCCCAGTAGATAAGTGGTCAAAGGATTTGAAGAAACAGTTCTCACAGAAAGAACTGCAGAGTACTTAGAACCACATTAAAGAATGCCTCAAATCACTAATACTAAAAGAAATGCAAATCAAAACTGCCCTGTGTTTTTACTTCACACCCTGCAAATTGTCAAAAAAAAAAAAAAGATGGCAACATCCAACATGGGGGAGGTTATGGCAAGATAGGCGCACCAGTAGATATTGTTGGTGGAGCTGTCAAGTGGTACAGCTGTTTTGGAAAGCACTTTGGAATCGTGCAAATAAAGTCACTAAAATGCCCATACCTTTTGAACCAGAGACACCATTACGAGATGTATATGCCCCCAAGGAAGCCATCGATAAGAACAAATTCCCAGATACATTAAAGTATTTATAGTAGCACTTTTTGTGAGGGGAAAGAATCGGAAACAAAGGAGATGCCTATTCATTAGGGAATGACTCCGTAAATTATGGTATATGACTATAATGGAATATTACTGTTCTGTTAAAAAAAAAATGTGAACGAGGAATACAGAGAAGCCTGGAAAGAGATATGTGAACCGATACACAGTGAAGTCGGTGGAACCAAAAAAAAAAATCTCCATAATGACTACAGTGATGGAAGTGTGGAAAATGGCATACTAAAAGTCAAAGTAAATCTAACAGAAATTGGTTTTTTTCTCAATTATATATAAACCAAAATCTTTAACGTTTCTTTTTTAAAAACTTTTAGTTCCATATTCTCTCCTTCCTTCCCTCCTCTCCTCCCTCCTTGAGGAGGCAAGCACTTTGATTATATGTATATATGTAGTCATGGCAAAGCATTCCCTTATTAGTCATGGTGCAAAAGAAAACGTAGACCAAAAAAACCAAAAATAATAAAATAAAAAAGTCTGCTTCAATCTGCATTCAGACTCTATCAGTTCTTCCTCTGGAGGTGGATAGCATTTTTCATCACAAGTCCTTCAGAATTGTCTTGGATCTCTATTTTACTGAGAATTGCTAAGTCATTCACAGTTTATCTTCATACAGTATTGCTGGTACTGTGTAATGTAACAACAGTATAACAATCCAGCAGGAACAGACCTAGAATGAAGAGACCTGAGAATACCCCCCCAACGCCCCCCTCGGTGGAGAGGGAAGGCTCACAGGGGTCACACACAGCGCATGGTTTTGGACTTTTTCAATGTATTCTTCTGTGGCTCCAATTTTTTTTCCTTTTTTTCTCGTCTTTAAAAAATACTATTTGTTATATGAGATGGTGCTTTGGGAGGGTAAAGGGAGGGATACTGAGAATAACTGATCATGTAAGAAACAGAAAACATCAATAAAAATTTATTTAAAAATAAAAACAAAACAAAATTAGAGATCCTGTCAATATCATGGAACCAGATTAAAATGCAATTGGGAAATGTTCAACAATATAAATAAAAATGTAAGAATGTAAATAAATGTTAATTTGGTTTTCTAAGTCAGCGCAGGGATCTGTTTCTGTTTGAGTTTGACACCACTGGTGTGGAGCATAATTTGATACTTCTTTGATGTATATTTAACATACTAAACATTTTCGGATGTGTCTAGATTCTTACATCGAGATGTAATTCTAAAATGGAAATTTTAAGATACATTCGATGGTATTTACCACCTTGGATAAATTGAGTACCCTTGCACCAAACACCATTATAAAAGAGGCCTTATTTATAATCATGACAATAACAGATCACATTTATATGACAGTCTGAGGTTTGAAAAATGTTTTGCATGCATCACCATTTTACCATAAAAAAAATTAAGAGTAAGGGGCAGCTAGGTGGTGCAGTGGATAGAGCACCGGCCCTGAAGTCAGGAGGACCCGAGTTCAAATCTGGCCTCAGACCAAACACTTGACATGTACTAGCTGTGTGGCCTTGGGCAAGTCACTTAACCCCGATTGCCTCACCAGTAAAAAAAAAAATTAAGAGTAAATTTTCTTTACACCAAAAAAATGTGGGGGGAGAGGGGATGTCAGTGTTTTATCAGTGCTTGTTTTTTACCTGACTCCTTTCCTCAACCCCAGACTCAAAACCAGACAAACCTTCGCAGGGGAGGCACCCAAGTCTTCTCTTCTGATCAACTCCTTCATCCTGTCTTGGAGGCTTCTGACATCCTTGCCCTGGAAAGACAGAGGTCCTAGCTAAAGAAAGACATCTCATCGTCATTGCTGTCCCCCCAGCTGCTGTCTTGGGGCCATCTTCACAACGTGGCACATGGACCTCTCTCATTCTCTTTGGTCCTCATTTCACATTGTTCTGCCCAGTCCTCGTGTGGGCACTTCAGTGACTGCCAACCATTGCTCTTCCCAGCCGCCAGGGGCCATGTGGCTATGTGGAAGCCTCCCCCAAGTCATGCTGCAGAGGCAGGGCAGAGTCCAGAGGCAGGAGGGGCTTGGGTCAAGAAATCTCCTCATTCTTCCTTTCTTTATTTTGGAAGCAAGATCACCATTTTCACTTTGTGACAGCCTCTGAAATAATTCCAGGTGGTTTAATGAAAGCTGATTTGTTAAGTTAGCAAAATCCTCATTCCCTCAAGCTGGGGTCTCAGTAGCCTGTGTTCACTTTAAGCACCTGTAGCCAATCATTGCTGGGAAACATTCCTTTTCTTTTTGCTTTGCCTATCTCATTAAAAACTAATTGTCAAAGAAGGCCTTCCTGCAGCCCTGGCATCAGAATCCAGAATTGGGTATTTTTTCTTTAGCTGGTACTGACTGCCTTGTGGCTTTGGGTATTATTTATTATCCCACTTTCTGTGCCTCAGTTTCTTCCTCTCAGACGTTAGGATGATTCCCCTCACCTGTATCCTAACCCAGAGAGCACACTGACTTGTAACTGGGCTCATCACTCTGAGAATTGATTGTCCCTAGACATAAGGAGAAAAACAGCACCAGGGTGGCCTTAGATGCCAGAGTGGCAGCTTTGTTCCCCGTGAGGATCTCAGGCTAATTCTGCTGTAATTTAGGGGATGGGGAAGGGAGGGAATAGAGAAGCCAGGGCTTCCTTGGGTTATTGAGAAGACTGAGCGTTGCTGGGTGTCCACCCCCGTCTCAGAGAGGAGCCCATAAACTCATCCCTTCTCATGAAGATCCTCCCTCTAGAGACTATGGCAGCCCACTCACCTTCTGATAGTGTGTTCTGTTTGTTTCTTTCTGCAGCTGGTGTACCCTTATGACTCCAGTCTGACAGAGAAGGAGGTAGGTCTCCTGTACCCTTGGCAGGGCACTTCGGACAACAGCATCCTGCGGTTTCATTGTGTTTTCCTGTCTGTTACAGAAAACCAGCATCTGCTACCTGTCTTTTCCTGACTCTTACTCAGGTAGGCAACTGTGCTTCCCCAGTTTGTCAGAATAAGGAGGGAGGGCCCAGAGCAGAGAGCAGGCCCAAGGTACTGTGTCATAACATGGGACTCACTGGCAGAAAGACCCACCTCCCTCAGAGTGTGGCAAGTCTCCACGTGTGTTTTCTGAGGTGCCAGTGCAGAGAACGCACCCCGGGGCTGGCTGGCTCGCTCACCTGGCCCCGGCGCTGGCTGACTTGCCTGGTCCCTGGTTTGGCCATGGTCCCGAGGATGGTCTTAGTTCACATGCATGGGTTAGTTTACGTGTTACATGTGCTATCGCTGTGTCACAGGCGCCGCGCCTCTGTTTGCATGTGGTGGGGCCCTTGATACACTAGCACGCGCATGCTCAAACGTTGCAGCCAGGATTGTGAAGAGCAAGGCCCAGCACTGCCTCCTTGTTCTGCTCCTAGGGAGCCTTGAACCTCTATCCCAAGGAAAGCCCTATCGCCCCAAGCACCACAGCCCACCGTGGTAACTTCGCAGGGACTGGATACCTGAGCCTGTTATCTGGAGTGGCTTCTTTGGTGTTCCCAGCCTGCTAACTGCACCTGCCATGGGGGCTTCAGGGACCTGGGGCTGGACACAGCATGCTTACAGTGCCAGAGGCTGTGAAGGGAATCTCTGTTTTGTGAGCATTTTGCAGGGAGGGCCTGAGACAGCAGATCTGAGCCACAGCCAGAGGAGCAGTTGCAGGGAGGAGGGAAGGTGACCTTTGAATCTTCCTTTGCTGAAGGGCGGAGAAAGACCCTGTGAACTTTCTCCTTGTGGCTTAAGAACCCTTCAGATTCATGGTGGTCATGTGATCTCTGACCCTCAGCCTTGGGCCCCTTCTTGAACTCCTTATCAGGCTTCTTTGCAGAATGCGAGGTTACTCTGAAGGCTCAGGAGCGGGTACCACCCTTGTCCTGTATTTATTGCACAGACGGGGTGCCGGGGCCACGGAGGTCAAGGTCTGGCACAGGCCACTCATTTCCTAAGCTTGAAACCAAGCTTGCCCCATGCTTAGGACTCCTCCCCAGGGCCCCTGGGGGCTCAAGCTGTCAGCCAGCATCAGACTTCAAGGCTTAGAGGACACTGGGCATGTCTGTGCCAGCACAGGCGCTGTGCCCTGGAGCTTCTACGAGGCCCAGCCTCAGCATCAGGG
The DNA here is from genome assembly GCF_900497805.2 of Vombatus ursinus. Taxonomy (NCBI): domain Eukaryota; kingdom Metazoa; phylum Chordata; class Mammalia; order Diprotodontia; family Vombatidae; genus Vombatus; species Vombatus ursinus. Next base: position 6,710,969 of record NW_020950172.1, on the reverse strand, counting down.
CTGCCCGTATGCCTTGGGTAACTGGCTCAGGCCTTGCTTCTTTCAGGCTGCCTTGGGGACACCCAGTTTAGCTTCCGGATGCGTCAGTCTGGGGGACAGAGGAGCCTCCACGCTCTTGATGAGGATGATGGCTATAACAGAGGGGTTCCTGTCACCCTGCAGGTGAGTGAGCCGTTCCTGGCTGGGGCCTCTCCGAGGACCATAGACAGGATGGGGTGGGAGTGTCCAGCCTCCGTCCTCTGGCTCCTGCAGGTGGGCCTCCCCCTGGACACTTGATGCAGTAGAAGGGGGTAGGCTATGAGATGTCTTGAGGGGGACAGCATGTCCACAGAACAGCATTCCAGGGCTTGGGGCCCTTGGCCTCACTGGTCCGGGAGCCACACAGACTTGTTTGTTTGTTTGTTTGGCAAGGCAGTTGGGGTTAAGTGACTAGCCCAGGGTCACACAGCTAGTAAGTGTCAAGTGTCTGGTCTGAGGCTGGATTTGAATCCAGGGCCGGTGCTTTATCCACTGCTCCACCCAGCTGCCCCCCACAAACCTGTTTGTTGCTGGCCTGTCTCGAAGCCTTCCTGGCCACGTGTTAGGCTCCCCTCCACACCAGGCCAAGGCCTCAGAGCAGGAAGAGGCAGGTTGTGGTCAGACCCTAGCACCGGGCCCTGTCCCCACAGCAGTCCAGGGATTGTCCCATTCTCCTGAGGGCAGAAGCTCTTCATTCCGCCCCGCTTGCCCCATCCCTGCGAAGTTTGCTCAGCTCAGGAGGTGCTATGGGCCCTGGGAGCCCAGCGCACCTGCCTCCAGGCTGTGGGGACGCGTTGGCTTGGCCTACCGCCACGCGAGCTTCCCCTGGCCCTGCTGAGGGAGTCACCTCAGGCATGCCGCCCCTCCCCTTCTTGTCCTCCCCCCTCCACATCCTGACCACCAGCTGGACTTGATTCTACTCTTAACAAGACAGCAAATTCTGAGTCTCATTTGTTCATTCATTCAGCAAGAACTCGCGGTCCTCGGTGGGGGTGGGATAAGACCTGCAGAAGGCAGGTGGTCCCTGACACTCTGAGGCTTCCCACTCAGTGGGGACAGCATGGTCTTCCTGCCTAAGCCCGGCCGCCGTTAGTTACTGTGCTTGGAAGGTCTTCGTTCACTGTCAGCTCTGCCCAGGTAGCCTCTCTCTTCCTCTCTGAGCCTCAGCCCATGCGTTGCTGTGGGGAAGGGATGAGGAGACGCCTTAGCCACGGTCCTAGTCTCCGGGGCCTTTCCCCGTTGGCAGAGAGGGCAGCAAACGAAGGCATGCTGGGTGGGAAGAGAATGTAGCTCTGCCCTGGGATGCCACCTGATGGCTGCCTGTCTTTGCCAGAGAGAGGCCGCCCACTTGTTTGGCTACGTGTACTTCAGGCAGGTGAAGGACAGTGCTGTGAAGAGAGGCTACTTCCAGAAGGTAAGACCAGGTGCCCCAGGGAGGCCGGCAGCCCCTCCTAGGCTAGGTTCCTCTGCCCAGTAGCCGGCTGTTTGCAGTCACCTCTCACCTCCTTGCCCACCACACGGCGCAAGCGTGAGGACGGGTCCAGTCGGGGGCGTCTGAGGAGCCTGCTAGACCTTGCTTTGGCGAGCAGGCTGCAGGGTCCTCTGAAATCATGCTTTGGAAGTCGAAGCTGGTCGTGGTAGTGGACGTTCCAGTGTGCAGGCACCAGGGCAGGATTAGAGGCAGAGGAGACCGCCAGCCCAGGGCACAGACCACATTCCTTTTGTCCATTTCCTTGAGTCACCCCCAGCTCCTTTGTCTTCCCATGATCGTCCCACACAAGGGCCGTGGCATTGGTGGCTTCTCTAACTTCAGACACGGCTTCCCACCAGGATGGGGCTCCAAGGGAGCCCTGCCCAGAATGTCGGTCTGCAGAATGGCCCCGTCTATGCCCAGCAGCCACTGGACCACAGGATTCCAGACCTAGAACTGGAAGACCGAGAGGTCATTAGTCCAACACTTCATGTTACAGAGGAGAGAAATGTGAGGCCCAGGCGTGTCTGAAACAGGCTTGAATATAGGTCTTCTTGACTGCAAGCCTGGCGCTCTGCCCGCTGTCCCACGCTGCCTTTCTAGGGCAGGACGGTGCATCTGTCGTCAGATGTGGGGCAGTGCTGTGCCCAGTAGTTTGGGGTCCAGTTTCTGAGGAAAGTGGGAGGAGAGGACAGAGGGCATCTGTGAAGGAGTCCCTGTGCCCACTAAGCTCCCTCCCTGTGGGTCCCTTTCAGTCACTGGTGCTGGTGTCCCGCCTGCCCTATGTGAGCTTGTTCCAGTCGCTCCTGAACCTCATTGCTCCTGAGTACTTTGAGAAGCTGGTTCCATGCTTGGAAGCGGGTGAGCCCCCAAACGGTCTGAGCAGGTCATCAGCGGTTGGGGGGTCAGGAGGGCACGGGCACGGGTTGGGGGAGAGGAAGATGTTTCCTGGGTGCTAGACCCAGAGGCACTGCCTCGGGCTCATGATCTTGAAAAAGCCCCCTCTGTGGTGCCCTGCCTGGCACAGAATAAACAGGAGGTGAGGTCTGGGGCTTCTCTCTTAGTGAATGAGCTCTCCTGCGGTGCCCAGAGCTCTGGCCGGCCATGAGCTAGTCAGTTGATGGCTCGCTCGCTGAGAGCCCTTCCTTCTTATGTCCCGGGCAGATTAGTGCAGGCTGTCCAGATTCCCACCGTTGGCATGGGTGGTGCTCAGGTCTCATGACTATTCTTTGGTTGAGGGGGTGAGGGCAGGGGCAAACCACCCCAGGTGAGAGCCAGCCTGGTTGCTTGGGCCCACTCCTAACTCCTCCTTGACGTATGTTGGCAGTGTGCAACGAGATTGACCAGTGGCCCACCCCAGTGCCAGGACAGACTCTGAATCTGCCCGTGATGGGAGTCGTCATGCAGGTAACGAGGAGCCAGGCATGGGCCAGGACTGATGTAGCATGCCTAGACCTCAGGAAGGGAGGAGAAGGCCCTCACACTGCCCTTGTGGAACAGAGGGCAGGGTCATGGGCCCATGGAGTGCTCGGGGGACAGGTTGGATGAGGAGCCCATAGAGTGCTTGGGGACTCAGCCGTGGGTCAGACCCAAACAGAAATGGATCCTGCAAGCTCACAGTGCCCACGTTCTGTTGGATTATTTATTTTGCAAACTCTTTCCCAATACATTTTAATCTGGTTTGGGCAGAGTCTGTGTCATAATGTGAGGTCCATAGGGGAAGGCTCCAAGGATTCAGCATTGTTGACCATTTGGGTAAGATATTTATGACTGGTTACCAGATTTGTGAATAATAATAAGCAATATTTATATAAGACCTAAGATTCTCAAGTACTTTCACATTTGATCCTTATAAGAACCCTAGGCGGGGACAGCCCCATTTCACTAGTTAGAAAATTGGTGCCCAGAGAGGCTGGGCTTTGCCACCAGTCACACAGCTACTAAGTGTCAGAGGCAGAATCTAAACCCAGGCTTCTCTTTATCCCAAGTCCACTACCAATAATAGCTAGCATTGATATAATACTCTAAGGTTTGCAGGGCACTTTACAAACATTATTGAGTTTTATCTTCACAACAACCCTGGGACGTCAGTGCTGTTATTATCCTCATTTTACACACGAGGAAACCAAGGCAGGCAGAAATGAAGTGATGTCAGTGTTTGAGGCCACAATGCTGATCCAAAGCTAGGAGGCTGAGCTAAGACCCTGCACAGCAGATTAGATTGCAAAAACATCTTACCAAGCAGGAGTGGGAAATTTAACGGGGATCCCCAGTGACTCCTCCATTTAGGCCCAAAAGGTGAAATCCACAAGTCCAAGGCTGGCGAGCTTTGCTCATACAAGTCCCTGTGAACAATCCTGGGAGGTTTAGGGATCACAGGTTCCTCATGAGTCAGTGCATCAGCCAAGAGGCTGGTGTGACCGTAGAGAAAAGGCTGACCTCGGGGTCAGAAGACCTGACAAGAATGCCTGCGTGACCCAAGTAAGCTGCCCTCTGGGTGCCCTGGGAAACGCAGACTCATTGCTCCCCAGTCTTGAGTGCAGCGCCTGGCAGAAATGCTGGTCGAGTGGAGCGGAGTCTGCACTGATGGAGGTAGTTTGCTCACTGGGAATTCCCTGTGCCAATGCAAGTAAAGATCCCGTCCAAACTAGGGAGAGGAGAGCCCCGCTGGTCTCTGGCTTAGCTGGTGATGCTGAGGAAACCTGTTCTACCTGGCCCGAGGACCCCACCAGGAATGACCAGGGAGTTACAGGAGGGCACACCGAGGCGTAGCCTACAAAGAGACTTTGTAACAGTTGGAGTTGTCAGCTGCCTTGTAAGGCTCGAGTCTCCCCATTCCAGGCGTCCAAGCCAAGGCTGCCTCAGGGGTGGGGGGTTTGACTGGATGACCTCTAAGGGACCCTCCCTCTCTAGACTTCTGTTTAAGTCTGAACTGGCCGCCTGGGCCCCCCAGGATGGCAGAGGAGACTCCTGTCCCACCACAGAGCCAGGCTGAGCTAAGCAAGGACCAAGCCTAGGGCAGCAAGGAGTCTGCCACCTCACTGCTGTGGCCACGGCAGCGGAAATGGTGGAGACGTGGAGCTGGGCCTAATGAGGGCCGGCCCTCTGTTGACCCTGCTCCAACCCTAACCCTGACCCTAACCCTTCCAGGTACGGATCCCATCCCGTGTAGACAAGTTAGAGTCAAGCCCTGTAAAGCAGTTTAACCAGGAGGTAAGAGGCCCCAAGTGGGCTATTTCCTCTTCCTTTGGTCCCATCTCCAGGGCCTGGACTTCTCATGTGCTTGTGTGTGTGCCCATACACCCCTATGTACACATACACAGTAACACGCACAGAGTAGCCTTATCCCCCAGCTCCTTCCTAAACTGTATGCAGAACTAAGATCCTGGGGGTGCCAAGTATGGCTCTTCATACCACATCTGCTCAACTGGCCCTGGCTGCCACCTGGAGCTGCCATTCACGCTCTCCGCCCCTTGGCTGAGCACTCGCCGCTCTTCCTGGCTGGGTTCTAGAGAGCAGGTTGAGGAAGGGGAGGGCTGGTCTCCCAGCGGAGGCTGACTGGGCCTCACCAGAGCGAGGATGGGTCCTGGGGCCAATGCCAACTCTCACAGTTTTTCTTCTCCCATCCAGAATCTGCTCCCTGCTCCGTTAGTTCTCTCCAGTGTTAATGAGCTGGATCTTTTCAGGTAAGAGTGTAGAACATGGATCACCTGTGTAAGTGTTCCCTGAGCCAGTGTTCTTTTGCACAGCCTGTTTTGTGAGAGAGGTGGAGTGGGTAGAGGGGGCTAGGAGGCCCCTTTGTGCAGGTAGCTGACAGCCTAGCGAGGGAGGGACATAGCGCACTGCCAGAGCGCTACAGAGTGCTCAGAATTGGGGATTGGGGAAATCCAAAAGACTAGGGGGAGGGTAGCTTTGGATGTGGCCATGGAAGGGTAGATGTATCCCTTGTAGGCAGGAGTGTGAAGAGATTATTTTCCAGATGATGAAAAAGCCGTGAGCAAGACATGGCAGTGAGAAAGCCCAAGGTATGCCAGGGCGGTGAGGCAAGGAGTCACGGTTAGCGGTCACATTTGGTTTGGCACTACAGTAACTGGGGAGAAGGATGTGTAAGAGGGCTGAGCTAAGCAGGGTGATTTGTATTCCCATAGATAGAATGAAGCCATGGGAAACGTCTGAGCAGAGCAGTCACGGTGCCAACGGCCACTAGGCAGATTAATCTTGGAAGAATGAATCGGGTGGGTTGGGGAAGGGGGCCTGGTTCGGGCTCATATTACAGTCGTCCAGGTAAGACGGAAGGAGTGAGTAGCCGAAGCGTGGCAGTGACCCCGAGGATGGAGAGGAAAGGGCTGCACTGTGTCAGGCGTGAAGGGGGTGCGAGGGCAGGAGACGTCACAAAGGGCTCAGTGAGGTTCGTGAGGAGGGGCCTGGTTTTGGAAGGAAGGTGACAAGTACTGGACAGGTCTGGAAGGAGGGGTGGGAGGTGGGGCAATGGCGAGAGGGCTGAACTGCCTGTCCACCTCTTGTTTGTCTTCCAAAGAGAAGGGTCTTTGCAAGGAGAAGGGTGAACAGAATTTGTTAGCAGAGACCAGACATCTCCCCAGCCTATGTGAGAAGATGTCGGGCAGCCTCTGACCACCACGCTCCCCGAGTTCAGATCCACATGAAATACACCTGGGGGTCATTGGGAAAACCGTCAGATGGGATTCTCACCAGGTGGCTCCAGTGACCTCCAAGAGACCTGGACAGGCCGGGCCAAGTGCAGAGCTGCCAACTCTGTCTAGATTCATCTAGAACTTGACTTCCCTTTCCAGTGAAACTTGAGAATCTATTTTGTTGTTAAGGAGAGCATTGAGGAGCCTTGTGAAAGGGAAGCAGGGACTGATCTGGCTTCGTCAAGAACAGGCCTCCTTTCTTCCTTTGATGTTAGATGAGGGTGATGCTGTAGCCACCCAAGGCTGAGATTTGTTCATGCTTGACTTGGGCTTGAGATGGAAAGACTGGAGTTCATCGAGAGTACCGTCCAGTGTCCTTGGAACTAGCTAAATAGCCAGACCCAGAAAGCAGCGATAATCGGATTCATGTCAGCCAGGAGGGAGTCCTCTTCTTTGGCCATGACCCATCCAGCCCTTTTCTCTGAGTGGAGGTGAAGGCCCCAACGGGAAAAGCCTCAAGCTGGGAGAAATGTCAGGCGATCTGGATAGCAGAGCCTCTGTCCAACCACAGGCCAGATCCAGTGAGGTAACATTCAGGAGGGAGAATCATAAAGCTCTCAGCTGGGGTTCAGAACATCCCCTGCACAGGTGCAGGCTAGGGGAAAGATCCGGAGGTCAGAGTGACCTTAAAACTCAGTATCAGCCACTGGTCTTGAGATGGCAAGCCCCAGAGGAGCCAGCACTCCCAGACGAGGTGCTGCCTTTGAGGGAGGGAGGTAAAACTCTGTGAGGTGGACCAGCCAGTCCCTTTTAGGAAAGACTTCGACTCATGGGGTGTGTCCGGAAGAAGGTGACCAGGATAGTGAGAGAACTGGAGAAGATGCTGTTAGACTGCAGTCCGTAGACAGAGGCTAGGCTTCTCTAGCTCACAGAGGAGGCCAATTAGGGATTCTCCCCAAATCTCTTTCTGGCTCCCCCCCCCCCCCCCCCCCGCACACATCCTTACTCCCCCCATCCCGGATTTCCCTTAGGACTGGTAGAATTTGGCTGAGGTTTGGGCTGTCACCACACCCTGAAAGAGGCCTCAGCCCCACCTCAAGCGTCCACGCCCAGGAACTTCCTGACAATAAGTGCATTGACTTGTACCTGGGCACATAAACACTCAGAGCAGTCTCCTCGCCTGCGCCTGCCAGAGACCACCCCCTTGGGCTCTGTACTTAGAGTGTAACCCCCTCCCCATACACAAGGATTTCCAGGCCCCCTTTGTTGGTGTTGACCCTGTGTGCATAGCACCAGGGAAGGCTCAGCCTGGGGCTGGCTCCTCTGCCCCTGCTCAGCCCAGAGACTTCTTTGTTGCGTCACAGCGCTGAGTCTGCTCCCGGCATGTGGTTCCCGAGCTCCCCTCTGGCCAAGGCGTTCCTTGCCACTGCACTGTGGCCTTTGTAGGCTCTGGTTCTCAGCAGGGGCTTCCCCTTGCAGATCTGTGCGGCCCCTCTCTCTTCTAGGTCTTTCCATCTGTCAGGTTCTCTGCTTCCTGTTGTCCCTTCAAAGGTCCACGTCCACGGGCCGTGTACCACTTCGGGGACACATCCTCCCTGTGTGGTGTTGAAGGGGGAGGGGCAGCATCCAGGGCTGGAGAGGTTGCCCTCAATCAGAGCCAACTTGGTGGCATCTGAGAAGTTCGCTAAGGCTCTTCCAGTGGTTTGTCTACACAAGGGTAGTTTGAAGCGACTGATTGATGGCGGAGAAGCAGATGGCAGCTGGAGGTCAGGAAAAACATCCCGACAGGTAGTGATTCGGAAGTGGCGGGGACTGCCTCAGTTCTGTTCTCAAGGGTTTGTTCCTTCCTGGAGGTCTTCAGGCAGATGCTCTAGTGAAAGGTTGGGCTGCGTGGCCCCAGGGTCCCTTCTGACTCCGATTCTCTGTGAATTGCACCTGTTTAGCCTGGAGAAGAGAGGACCCCAGGGGCTGTGGTAGCGGCCTTCAGGTATTGGAGAAGAGGGACCCACTTTGACGTTTGACCCCAGAGGCAGGATTGGAGGGGGAGTACGGAAAACTTCCCCCAAATGAGAGCCTAGGTGGCAGGTGCAGTCAGTGGCAGGGTCTTTGTCCTGCTTCAAGCCAAACTGGGGTGACCGCTGGTTGGGGATGAAGTAGAAAGGATTCCCCATTAAGTAGGACCTTTGAGAGGGCCTGTCCCCCCATTAGATCCCGGGGATTGGGGGTTGGCCCTCGAGAGAGAAGTTGTGACTATGGGGATCCGAAGAAGGCTACCCGCCTCCCAGAGTCAGGATCCCACTGGTAAAACACTTTAGAAATGTAGAAAGGTGTTGCTGCCATCCCCGCCATCGTAGGGGGAGATGGGACCCTGGGGGCACTCGTGGGTGCTTAGGGAAGCTGTTCATTTAGTGCCCAAGTGTAGGAAGAGGAGACCAGAGGAGGCTCGGACAGCTCCCGTGAGAAGAGATAGGAAAACAGGCCTCCCTCCTTTCCCTGGAGCAGTGGGGACCAGGCATAATGGGCGGGGGCTGTTTTGTGTGCTGTCAAAAGCAATCTCTGTGTCAATTGCTTCGGTTGAACTTTTGAAAAAGACCTTTGGTACAAAGGAAGGCTTTTATTTGAGCATACAAAGGCAGGGGCTTATATTTGGAAATACCCAGGATGTAAAAACAAAGGTGACCATAAAATTCAAACAGCAAATTGCAGTTAGCACACCGGCAGGAGGGCGGAGTTTCTTGAAGGTGAAGTTGGTGAATGGGATCAGAGGCTGCAGACAGAACTCCTTGGACTTTGCAATGTGGGGCTCAGGAGTGACCTTGCAGAGAGTGGCGTAAGGAGCTTGGGGGAGCCTCAGAGGGGTGAGAGCGCTGCGTGGTACGGGCCAGAGGAAAGGCCACAGGGAAGCCGGGAACAAAGACTGTTGCCCTCAGGCTGGACCATAAAGAATGCCTAAGATGTGCAGAGACACAGGGGAAGGGGCAGCCACCTTCATGGGTAGTGCCTACCGGCCATGCTCACCACCTTCGCCTCTCCCTTGTGCAGGGAGAAGCTTCCTGGGAAATCCTAAATCCAGGTGTCATGTCCTGGACACTAGCTTAGCTGAGAGAGGAAGACCAATGTGTGTTTGGGGAGGGGAGAGAAGGGGCTGTCACTGGGCCTGTCTCCTGGCCTAGGAGGCTGAGAGTTGGGCCTCCCCCGACGGTAGCTGACAAGAACCAGCATTTCGGATGGTGAGTGATGTTAACTGTCTCCTCTCCTGCCTCCCATCCAAGTCCTCAATGCCTGCAGTCTCTGGTTCTCCTCAGAGAGGAGGCAGATGGTTCCCTCCATGTCACAACTAGACACACCAGGTTCCCCACAACAGTCCAGGCAGTAGGGCTCAAGGAGGCTTGGATGCTGGTCCCTGAGCCCCACCTGAAGCGGCTGCTTTATTTTGGTGTGGTCTTTCCTCTCCCCACATTCAGGCCTGGGAGGTCTGGGTTCTGTTTATGAGGGAAAGATTTTACTGTGCCCTTCCCTTCCTTCTCCTTGCTTCATGGGGGAATAGGCCAAAGGGAGTGGGAGAGAACTGCCCAGCAGAGAGAGTACTAATAGGCCATTTCTGCCCCAGATGGAGTCCTCCGTGCCTGAGCCCTGATGCCTTTTGCAGCCCGTGGAACAGATCTGAAGGGGCAGAGTCTCAGCACGGCCACCCTTGAGACCCGGTGGTCCTGGGGGTCGGCGGGCGCTCCTGTTGTCCCCGCCCCAGGGAGCCGGCCCAGCACAAAGCTTTAGGCCTCGGGGTGGCCTGCTGAGGAGGAGACGCCAGGCCAGCACAAGCTTCATGTTGGCCAAGGACTCTTCACCCTTGGGTGTCCTGGACCCCTAGTCTGAAGAAGCCAGCCCACTCCACACGAGAAGCATGTTGTAAAAGTTTAAAATAAAATACATCGGATTACAGTGGAAACAATTTCATTGCAATAGTTATCGTGATGTTAAGAACTCTTGAAGTCAAGGGAGTGTCCTATAGGAGAGCAAGGCCTTGGGGTCACATCCCACATGTGTCTTTTCAGCTGTGGCCCTCCACGTGGATCACAGAGCCCATCACTCATACCCTCCCCCGACCCAGGCTGCAGCTTTGCCCGTCGGAGGCAGAGGGATGATAATGGGGTTTCAGATTCCCCAGACCTTGTGAGTTTGTTTTCCTGAACCAGAGAAAGCCAGAGCTCAGGGGAAGCATTTTGGAGGCAGGCCGGCTTGGTGGTGGTGCAGCCAGGAGCTGCATGGTCAGGCCTTCCCTTCCTGGCTGCTGACCCCTCTCTGCCTTCTTTGTTGCTGACAGGTGTTTCCAGCCTGTGCTGATTCATATCCAGCTGCTGTGGGAGCTGATGCTCCTGGGGGAGCCCCTTGTTGTCATGGCACCATCTCCAACCATTTCGTCAGAGATGGTGCTGGCCCTGACCAGGTAGGTGACACCTCGAGATACGGGTTCGTGGGCCTGGCCAGACCCCCCCCTCCAGAGTGCCAGGACTCACTCCAGGACCACAGTCGAGCCTGCCCTCGCTTTTGCTTTTCTCGATGTTCTGGGGCGGGGTGCTGTTTTGTGTGCTGGCCTTCTTCACCCTGTGAGGTTCAATGTCCTTATCTCTAAAATGGAGTTAATGCTAGCACCTACCCTGCATCATGGGTGGGGGAGGGCTTGTGAGGATCAGTTGAGACGATGTGGGGAAAGCCCTTTGGAAATGGCCCAGTGAGTGCTGTACGGTCACTCTTACTGTCCTCAATGCTGGGACAGCTTCTGTATGAGATCGTGCTGGTGGCTAAGTGGAGCCCCAAGGGCAGGCTTCTGACCTCTAAAATGACTGGATCTGAGGTTGCCACCAGCTGCAAGCTCTGTGAGCTAGTGAATTCTGCTGTCTCTCAGCTGACTTGTGTCGAGCAGAGGGTGTTATGCCCTCAGATACACTCTGGGTTTGAGCCTCACTTCTTCCAGGGTCCTTCTCGACACTGCCGTCCCTGCTCCAGGGCCCGTCCTGTTCCTGGCCCAGCTCCCCTGGCAGCACACCAAGTACACCATAGGCTGGTGTGTTGGCAAACACCCATCCAGTCCTCTGCTGGCCTGGCCACAGAAACCCTGACAGGACCTCCTGGTCCCTGAAGAGCTCAGGCACTGGCTTCTCTGAATCTCAGAGCTCCAAGGGCCAGGGCCCAGCCTAGGGGCTGATCGGCCTTCTCACTGCAGCTGCCTGACTCCTCTCAAGTTCTGCTGTGACTACCGACCCTACTTCACCATCCATGACAGCGAGTTCAAGGAGTATACTACCCGGACCCAGGCCCCGTGAGTGCCCCCCCTCGCCTGCCAGCCCCTTGGCCCCGGGCCCTGTGAGTGCCCCCTGCGCCGTGCCTGCCGCTCCCTCGGCCCCAGACCCCGTGAGTGCTCCCCTTTCCCTTCCAACCCCTTGGCCCCAGAGCCTGTGAGCACTCCTCCCCTCCAGCCCCTTGGCTCCAGGACCCGTGAGTACACCCCCTCTGTCCACCAGCCCCTTGACCCCAGGCCTTATGAGTGCTTCCCCTCTTCCCTCCAGCTTCTCAGCCCTGGGGCTCATGAGGCCCTTCCCCCCCCCCACGCCTGCCAGCCCCTTGGCCCTAGGCCCCGTGAGTGCCCCCCTCTGTCCTCCAGCCCCTCGGCCCTGGGTGACACTTGGTAGTGGGGTGAGGCAGTCATAGGCTCACGCTGTTTTTTCTCTTCAGCCTCTTGTCTTCATCTGCCTCTTATTTATTTGCTCCTTTCCTTTCTCTGTCCCTCTGTCTCTTCTCTCTTTCTGTAGACCGAATGTTGTCCTGGGAGTCACAAATCCTTTTTTTATCAAAACACTTCAGCATTGGCCACACATCCTCCGGATCGGGGAGCTCAAAATGTCAGGTAAAGCTCAAAACAGAGGGTGTTGCAGCCCTGGCCCCTGCTGAGACCCCAGTGAGGTCCCAGGCCTCCAGCTCTGTGAGCAGGGGGAATGAGACAGTATGAGTTTTGGCAGATTCGCTCAGGAGTTGTTGTCTCCTACGGCTGGAAGGAGAGAAGGGGCCAAGGACTGTCATAAACTCAGCCCTGAGTGAGGCATGATCTCATTCCTCAGAGACGTGTGTTCTGGGGCAGTGGGGAAGGGGAGGAGGTGGGGGATTCCCCAAGCCCCTCCCCTGGCCTTCCTCTCTGTGCTTCTGGAGGCACCCAAGAGACCCAGCGTAGGCTAGTGAGCCCAGGCTTCTTCAGACACACAGAACAACTTCCTCCCATCTCCAGTCTGGGATGGACGCTGGGACCCAGGCACCCCAAGGCAAACTGCCCCATGTCCATGGACCAAAGAGAGAGAGGCACTCCTGAATTTCCAGTGTGGCTGTTTGTACTACCCTTGGCCTCCTGAGCTGAGGACCAAGGCAGTGCCACCATGAGCCCCCAAGGCTCTAGCATGTCCCCCCTCCCCTGGCCGGCTACCTGGTTGGGCCCTCCCTCATAGACCTGACACAACAGGCATGTGTTTCTACAGGGGACCTTCCCAAGCAAGTCAAGATGAAGAAACTTGCCAAGTTGAAGACCTTGGACACCAAGCCGGGTGAGTAGAAATGTCCTCGGGGGTTACAGGAGAGAACCCCCTCTGGGACAGGGAGAGGGATAGGACAGGGCCAGCCCGGGTGAGCTGATTAGCCCGCCTGGCATGGAGAGACAAGACCCCCTCACCTCTCAGACTCTTCCCAGCCCCCGTGGAGTGCCTGGGGGTGTCCCGGGAAGTGCATCAAATAGACTTTCTTCTCCCCCAGGACTCTACACATCCTACAAAACCTACCTGCACAAAGACAAAACGCTCATTAAGAGGCTGTTGAAGGTGAGTGTAGTCTCCACCCTCCCCCCGAGGGCCCAAGCATCCTTGTCCCTTGGCTGAGGCTGGCCATGGGAAGAAGGGGTCCTGGGCACTGTCTCCCTGCAGGGCATCCAGAGGAAGCGTCCTTCAGAGGTGCAGAGTGCGCTGGTTCGACGACATCTCCTGGAGCTCACCCAGAGTTTCATCATCCCCCTGGTGAGCGGGAATGCGCTCTCCCCCACCCCCAAATGTCCCTTGTCTTCTGAGGAACTGTGGCGCCTGGGCCAGGTTTGGCTCATCCCCTGAATCCTGCTCAGGAGTGGGCCAGGGAGGGAGCGACGTGGAGACCCCAGTGGTGTGTCAAGCAGCAAGCATTGTTTAGGCACTTACTGTATGCCAGGAACTGGGCAAAGTTCTGGGGTACAAAGCAAGACAGAAACAGCCCCCGTGCCCAGGGAGCTCCCATTCTGAGTGGAAAGACAACGTGTCAGGAGTTCAGCCTCTCCAGAGTAAATGGAGTCAGAGAGAGGAGGCTCCAGCAGCTGGAGGTGGCGGGCCACTGGGGGACCTCCTTTCTGGGCCTGACGGTGACTGGGGCTTCCCTTCTCCTCAGGAGCATTACATGGCAAGCCTGATGCCCCTGCAGAGGGCTGTCACGCCCTGGAAGGTGAGTCTGAGCCCGCCAGTCCAGCCCTAGCCATGGCCCATCATGGGCAGCAGCTCCCAGCTCCCAGCCCAGGGTCAGCCTCCTCTGTTGCAGGATGTGTCAGGCGTGGGGCCCTACCCTGGAAAGAGGCCCCTGGGCCTGGCCCTCAGAGCTGTTCTCTGCCTCAGACTCCCCCCCAGATCCGTCCTTTCCGCCAGGATGACTTCCTGAAGAGCCTGGAGCATGCTGGTCCCCAGCTTACTTGTGTCCTCAAGGGGGATTGGCTAGGCCTATACAGGTAGGGACACAGCAAGGCTGGGGGGAAGGGGGAGGCTTGGGAAAGGGAGAAATGAAGGGGGAACAATATGTGAGAGGCTGTCACACAGGAGAGGGCTGAGCCATGTTCTGCGTGGCCGCAGAGTACAGAATCAGAGGAGGTAGTTTTCTGGGCCTGGATGAAGAACGTTCTAGAAACTGGCCTTCTCCAGCAGTGAAGACGGACAAAGACACTTTATGCCAGTTACCTCCTTTCGAGTCTCCCGACTGGCCTGCTGGGAGGTGGGCACTGTGGGTACTCTCATTCTCATTTTGCAGATGAGGAAACTGAGGCTGGAAGAGGTTAGATGACCTGCCCAACTAGTGAATGGCTGTGGCAGGGTCTGAGCCCAGGCCTTCCTCCCTCCACTGAGGAAGCACCTCAGAGCGGGCCACCAGCAGAGGCTGGCTAACCACTCCTCAGGGACTGTTTCAGGAGGTGCATAAACACTGGCAGGCCCGGACTGTCTGGGGCCGAGGAAGCGGAACTCCCCCTGCAGCCTGGTGCTGTGAGCTAAGGCCTTGGGCCTCACTGGGTAACCAGCAGGATTGCTCCCTCTGCTTCTTGGAGGCGTGGCATTGCCCTCTCACACCTGAGGGGTCTCTGGGGCCTGACCACAGGGTGACCATCTTTCTCCTGGCAGGCGGTTTTTCAAGTCTCCTAATTTTGATGGCTGGTACCGGCAGCGGCACAGGGAGATGACCCAGAAGCTGGAGGCGCTGCACCTGGAGGTGATCTGCGAGGCGGTGAGTGGAGGCAGTGTGGGATGTGGGGCGAACGAGGCTAGCCTTAGAGGGGAGAGAGTGGGTTTTTTTTTCTTTTGGCAAGGCAGTGGGGTTAAGTGACTTGCCCAGGGTCACACAGCTAGTAAGTGTCAAGTGTCTGGTCTAAGACCGGATTTGAACTCAGGTCCTCCTGAGTCCAGGACCAGTGCTCTATACACTGCACTACCTAGCTGCCCTGAAGGGAGTGTTTCGAACGGGGTGCATGGGCTGGCAGATCAGGAAGACGCCATTGTCAGTCACCTGCTGTGAGCCAGGCCCCGGGTTGGGGACGGTCTCAGGCCTCAGGGCCTGTGGAGAAGGTGGGGGCTCTGAAATCTGAAATAGGGGGAGGAGAGAGCGTTCCGAGCACGGGAGGCGACAGATCAGGTGTGAGAGGAGCAAGGGTGGCCAGTGGCCGCGCCACAGAGAATCCATGAGTCCACAGGGACTGGTGGGGCCAGGATGTGAATGGCTGACCCCGCAGGTAATGGAGCCGCTGTAACCCTTAGGCAAGGAGTGGGGCTTGGCCCTGAGTCAGAGGGACCAGTGTGGGGGCTGTGGGTGGAGGCCGGCAGGCGAGAGGGACGTCGTGGAGGTGGCAGCGTCCAGCCTTCGTAGCTGATGAGGCACAGGGGCCAGGGAGGGGCAGGAGCCTGAGGAGTCGGCAGGACCAGCGCGCAGCACAGTGTGTGTTCGCTGGTCCCTCTTGCTGTCCACGTGGGCAGGACAGAGGACGGGCCCGCAGAACTGGCTGAATGACCAGACCCCAAGAGCTCCCTCAGGCCCTTAGCCCCGGGGAGGAGCCTGGCTTCAGAGGAAGGTGACCAGCATGGGGAGAGAGCTGAGGGCTGCCCCAGGAGGCGGCCACGTGGAGGGGGCTAGGCGTGCTGCGCCTGGTGTGGAGGAGACTGCGAGTCTGCTTGTCTTCAGAGGATTCGCCTGTCCTCCTTGGCTCCAGGGGGCAGAACCAGGAACGACTGGGGGAGCTGTTGAGGTGCGGGTGTAGACTTGATATCAGAAGATAAAGCCCCGGGTGCAGAACTGGGCAGAGAGGAGTGGGCCCAGAGGCCACCGGAGGGGCAGGGTCCAGGCCTGGGGCCGCAGGGGGCACGTGCAGGGGAGCGAGGCTGGGACACAGCTACCCAGCAAGGGCCCAGGCCTGAGAGAGAGGCTAGCACGGCCCTGCTGTCTCCCTGCAGAACATCCTGACCTGGATGAAAGACAAGTCTGAGGTAGAGATCGTTGATCTGGTCCTGAAGCTTCGAGAAAAGCTGGTGAGCTCCCTCCCTCCCTCCTCACCCCTTCCTTCCTTCCTCCCTCCCTCCTTCCTTCTCTCTCTCCTTCCATTCCTCCCTTCCTTCCTCCCTCTTTCCCTTGCTTTCTTCCTCCTTTCCTTCCTCCCTCCCTGCTTTCTCTTTCCCTGTCTTCCTTCCCCCCTCATCAGGTATGTAGCGCTGAAGAGAATGGGGGCCATACCAGAGCAGGCTCTCCCTCCCTCTGGCCGCCTCGGGTCCTCCTCCATGGTCTCGAGGCCTGTAACGTCTGTGTTCTCCTGTGTTCCAAGCAACCAGCCCCGTGCTCGTGTCCCACGAAGCCTAGACCTTGGGAGGCCTGGGGCCTGGGGCTCTGTGAAGAGACAGAGCTGGATTCTCTCCCGCTCAGGAATCCCTTCCCTTCCCTTCCCCAAGATCCAGGCCCAGGCTCACCAGCTCCCGGTGAAGGAGGAGACACTACAGCGGGTGGCTCTGTATGTTGACACTGTCATTGGTTCCCTGCCTGATGACCTGCAGGCCGTCCTGCGGCACCCATGAGGTCACCCCGCTCTTCTGGCTTCCAGACTGCCCCAGTTGGGAAGAAAGGGAGGACTAGAGGTGGCCCAGTCCTGCCAAGCCTTCTTGGCCCTGGCCCCTCTGAGCTCTGGGCTGGGAGGGTAAGGAGAGGCCCAGGAGGCCGTGCTGGGCAGGAGGCAAATGGGTGATGCGTGCCCGGGCTTCTCCTTCCAACCACACCTTGCTCCTTTGGGGGCTGGGCCCAGTGGAGTAGGAGCCTAGGACTCCAGCCCCTTCTTCCCTGTTCCCTCATCACCACTGCTTCAGGAGCCTCCGGGAGGGGCTGTGCTGGACCCAGCCTCTATTAGGGCAGGGTCTACCAGCTGCTCGGTACTGCAGAGACCCTTCATTGGAAGGACCACCGTGCAGGGAGCCTGAGGGCGGGAGCCGTGGACAACAGGCAGCGTGGGCCCTTCGTCTGTGTAGTCCCCTGCCGTTTCCCTGGGGCTCTGCTCGGGCTCCCACTTCACGCCCGCCCCAGAGAAGGCTCCTGCTGGAGCCAAGGTGAAGGGCAAGGCGCCTGATGCCAAGCGAGCCCTTTGCTTTCCTCATCCCCTTTCAAAGCAGGGAGCTTCAGCCAAGCACAAACCAACCCCATTGCCTGTTCCCCTGGGCCCCTCCCGCAGCCCTGCCGCCAACCCCCTCATGCTGAGGGCCAGGCCCGGAGGGGCAAGGCCGAAGCAGCTGGCTCTGCTTTCTCATCTCTCCAGAGAGCCCGGGCCTTGTCTCCAGCTGGCTCCTGGAGTCTTCCTGTGGTCCTGGATAACCGAAGCCATCAATCTGTCTAATAGTAAAGGAGATTGTTTTGAACGGTGGACTGTGCCCTCTCTGGCTGGGCAGGTACGGGGGAGGTTGGCCACATCAAGGGCGTCACCCCAGCAGGCGGAAGCTGTGGCTAAGAGATCCGCCTCCCCAGCCTCCTAGCGGGGGCCCTAAAGATGTCCTTAAAGGCTGCAGGCCCAGGCAAGGAAGAAGGGCCAGAAGGGTCTCTGGGGCAGAGATGGGGGTGTTAGCAGGATCGAGGCCCGAGGAGAGAGGAAAGAAAGGGAGGGCTTGATGAAGGAGGTTGGGTTGGCGGTATGGGTGTGAGGGTGTACCCGGAAGGGTGTTGGCTTTGCGGCGTCTGGCAGGCACCCTGCTGAGAGACGAGATGTGAACATGGGCCACTTAGATCTGGCCCCTTCCATGGTGGACCTCGCGGCCTGCTCTCCTCTCTGTGACACCTTCTGCCTTCCCTCTGCATCTGGCCTGCCATCCCATAGAGGGTGTCTGTTGTTCACCCCACCCCAAAACAAACCTCAGTTGATCAGTGAGCAGGGCCTGGGGGTGAAGACGCAGAATGAAGTGAGCGTTACTCGAGCTGCTCACGTGAATATGTGGCCACAGTAATTCAGGTGGGCTTGATGCGCATCCCTCGAGAGGACTGCTCCCCTTCCACATGGTGCCAAGAAAGCCTGCCTTGTGCCAGGCTCTGCCCTCTCCAGGTCTGTGGAGTCCACCTGACTCAGTACTGTGGAGAGGCCCAGGGT
The DNA here is from genome assembly GCF_900497805.2 of Vombatus ursinus. NCBI lineage: Eukaryota > Metazoa > Chordata > Mammalia > Diprotodontia > Vombatidae > Vombatus > Vombatus ursinus. The sequence continues at coordinate 6,692,911 of NW_020950172.1, read as the reverse complement.
GTTCACCCTTCCCTTTGCGACCATGCCAACCTGAGGCCTGCTGGCCTCCTCAGTTCATAAGGCCTGGGTTCCTCCATCACCTCTCCTACCTTCTCCGCTCCAGGAACTGTATGTATTTCCTCTTCTGTCCCAGCACCAGCCCATGGGTGCTCTACATCCTCTCTAGGGGCCGTGCCCTGAAGTCTCCTGGCTGCATCTGTGTCCCCTCTTAAGGGCCAGGCAAGCCCCCCAGCAACTTGAGCCCTCCCACACAAAGGCTGATGTAGTGGGCTGAAGACTGGGGGAGTTCACACCTTACCTTATTCAGGAGGTCATGGAAACCAGATGGGGCTCCTTAGCTCTCCTCTTCCATCAGCAAAAAGAACCTAGAGGCTATAATACAGATTGGGGGGGGGGGGGGCGCAACAGAGCTGACCAGCTTTGAAAGGTGTAGGGGACAGAGGCCTGGGAGGTTTGCTAAAACATTCAAAGGAGAAGTCCAAAAAGATCCGAAGAGGTGAAGTGGAGGAGGATGAATGTAAACGCTTGGATGCCCAAGGTGAGGAGGGCAGGAGTCAAAGGTTGGGGGCAAGGGTGTTAGGTGGTCTGCAAGCCCAGCGTGAGGGGACAGTGCCCAGAAAGTGGCCAAAGCAGGAGCATGGGGGTCCCCTTTGGTTACAGTCCACCTGTTTTAAGAACATTGATGAGCTGCCATGTGTCCAGGGGAGGGTGATCACTCAAGGGTCAGGTGAAGGAGTGGGGTGTGTTTAGCTGGGAATGGCCACGTGTAGAAGAATCGAAGCCTGGATGGAGTTGGAGGTGCCTCGCCTCAGAGGGCCTCTAGTCTGACCTGGGCCTGAGCAAGAATCCCCACTGATCCCATGAGGGGTCTCCCTGTCTGGGCAGGGGCAAGGGGGAGCATTGCCTCTGGGGACAGATGGCCCACTTTCACCATTACCTTTATTTCTGCCCTTCAGTAGCGGAATAAATGAATCCACTTTTCTAATGGTGACTCTTCTGATACTCCAAGGCAACAGTCATGTTTCATGACCCCAAGTCTTAACAGGCTTTTATCAAGCATGGCATGCCAGGCCCTGTGCTAAACTCTGGGAATAGAACTAAGGAAGATAGTCCATGCCCTCAAGCAGGTCATTCTAATGGGAGAAATGTATATGCAGATTACATATGTATGTGTATATAGGACAGCTAGGTGGTGCAGTGGATAGAGCGCTGGCCTGGAGTCAGGAAGACTCATCTTCCTAAGTTCAAATGTGGCCTCAGATGCTGACTAGTCGTGTGACCCTGGGCATGTCACTTCACTGTCTCAGTTTCCTCATCTATAAAATGAGCTGGAGAAGGAAATGGCAAACCTCTCCAGTATCTCTGCCAAGAAAAACCCAAATGGGGTCATGAAGAGTCAGACACAACTAAACAATGACTGAAAATACACACACACACCTTAATAATAGAAGGCAACCTCAGTGGGAAAGACCTGCAGAAAGTTTTGAGGGAAGCTAGGGAAAAAGATGTGAGGAGAGAGAGCGTTCCAGGCCAGGAAGACGGCACAAATGCACAAAGTGGCGAGGGAGGGCTGTATGAGAACAGCAAAGAGGTCAGTGTGGCTGGATCATACCTTGTGGAGTTGAGCGGCGTCAGGTGATAAAGGCTTAGTAAATGCCTCTGTGTGCCAGGCACTGTGCTAAGCACTGAGGGTGCAAAGGGAGACTCTTCCTGCACAGGGTGGTCCGCTGGAGGAGGGATGCTCACCCACCCATCTGAGCATCTTCACATGGTGACTCACACTGAGCAGGCACCCAGGGCTCCCCTCCCTTCGATCTCCATTTTCCCCCAAGTACTAAGCATTTTTGTTTTGTTTTGTTTTGTTTTAGGTGAGGTTATCACGGTTAAGTGACTTGCCCAGGGTCACACAGCTAGTATCATGTGTCTGAGGCTGAAAGTGAACTCAGGTCCTCCTGACTCCAGGGCCAATGCTCTATCCACTGCGTCACCTAACGGCACTATACTAAGCATTTTTTTCTGTCCCTCTCATCTCTCCCCATCTCCTCCATTACACAGTTTTAAAAAGAGAAAAACCCCTAGTAAACCCCTCTATACATACAAATTCCTATGTAAGCCGTGTCCGAAATGTGTGTCTCAGTCTGCATTTTGGCTCCATCCTACCTCTGGTAGGAGGAGATGGCCCATGTCTTTGTCTCTGGGTCTCTGGAAGTCTGCTGATTACATCAGTCAGACTTCCGGGGTTTCTCGATGTTGTTTTCTCCTGCGGTGTCCTATAACTGCTCCTAGTTCTCTTCCCTTCACTCTTCATCAGTTTGTCGAAATCCTCCCAGTTTCTTCGGAGACTTTCATCATTTCCTAGTGGTGCAATAATATTCCATTACATTCACTTGCCATAATTTGTTAGGCATTCCCCAGTGATGGGCAACCCCCTGTTTCCAGTTCTTTGTTTTAACAAAAAGAGTAGCTATAAATATTTGTGCACTCAAGCATCCTTATCTTTGGGATAAAGCAGCAGTGTCTTTGGGTCAAAGGAAATATTTAGTATAGTGACTTTTTTCCTCCTTTCTGAAGTGGTTCAGACCCCACAGCAAAGGGGAGAGCAAGCAGAAGGGCAGTTGCTAGAGGCTGCACCCCTAGGCAGGCAGGGCCCAGGTCGCCTGGCCTCCACCTCCCACCCAAGTGGGCCATCCTAAGGAACGGGCATGCTAGTGGAGACCGCTGGCAAGGGAGCCACAAGGAGGGCCCCCGGGGCCAAAGCCTTCTCTGAGCAGGCCCCGAGGATGCTGCACTTTCCATGCCAGCCTGCAGGTGGTGGGATGAGGCCAGGAAAGCCAGCCCAGGATTTTTTCCATGGCATTCACACTCGGCATGCTCTGGAAGCCTAAGAGGAGGGATGGATGAGAATGTTCCCAGAATAGCACCACAAAGCCAAGCCCAGGGCAGGGCTGCCCTGCATGAGAAGCAGCCTGGTGGTGCTTGGAGACAAGAGGACCTATATTCAAGTGCTGCCCTAGAAACTTGTGAGCTGGGTGACTCTGGGCAAGTTACTTAATCTCCTTGTGCCTCAGTTTCTTCATCTGTAAAATGGGAAAGTTGGACTGGATGGCCTCTCAGGTCCCCTCCAGCTCCAGACCTAGTAGCCTGTGAGGGACCAAGGCATCAGTGGGGGCTTGTGGGGGGCCTCCTCCTCTACACTGAGCGCTTGTGCAGGTCACTGCTGGGGTGAAAGCCCAGGAGAAATGCTCCCCCACGTTCCTCTGGCACACCGTGTGAGAAGAACAAGGCCTTGGCGCTAAAGCCACTGGCCACCGCACCGGCCTCTGGGCTGCCAGGCGCCAGGAGCTCTCTGCCATTGCACCTCAAGCACCGGGGCTCTCGTGGCCAGAGCCTCACGGGGCTGAAGTCTCAGACACAGCCTGACCGGGGCCACACGTAGGCCTGATGTGCAGCTGGCTTCTGATTGCTCGTTATCTCCCACCATCTTGGAACGAGTGTAAGACGAGTTCAGCCAGGGCCCCAGGGGTCCAGATACCAAGCATCTATCGATGCAAGCATTTTTTCCTAGTGCTCGAGAGAAAATTCTCTCTCCTCTCCTAACCCCTGTGACTGGAGTCTCTGTAAAGACCATCTTCCCTTGCGGCCTGGTGTCTTGCCCTTATACCCCCCAGCCTGTTCCACCTTCCCCTCTGATTGTGGCCTCTGGGACCTTGCATCTTCTCTGGTCCCTAATCCTTTCTGTCTTCTGGCCCTCAGAAGCCCTGGCTCTTGCTGGGAGACATTGCACCCCTGGCCACCTTCTCCAGCACTGGATGCAACACACCAGGCTGGGAGAGGAATAGGCATGTTGCATTCTGCCCCCTGCTGCCCTTTTCCTCCTCGGAGGTCCACACCAAGCGTCTGTATAGGCCTCTCCACATGTTGGTCACAGGCGCTCAGCAGCCCCACGGCATCCCCCGGTCTTTCTCAGACCTCAGCACCTGGAGCTCACACCAGCCTCCACCTTCGCCCCCATGGCCTTGGACACGCACACAGATGTCCCTACAAGCTCACAGGCCACTCCATCCCTTAGCTCTCAGGCCTTCACTCTACCCCAGGCGTGCATATATTCCAGGATGTTTCACCCCTGCTTTGACCTCTCCTAACTGCCTCTCTGGCACAGCTAGGGGGCACTGTGGTCGATAGAGTGCTGGGCCTGGAGTCAGGATTCCTGAGTTCAAATCCAGCCTCCTAGCTGTGTGACCCTGGGCAAGTCACTTAACTTTATCTGCTTCAGTTTCTGTGTCTATAAAATGACCCGGAGAAGGAAATGGCAAACCATCCCAGTACGTCTGCCAAGAAAACCCTAAATGAGGTCACAAAGAGTCAGACACAAATAGCTGAACAGCAGCTGCCTCTGCTTCTCTCTTGACCTGTCCTTGGTCTCTTTCCTAAGCCCTGAGGTGAAGGTCTGTAGCCACCCCAATGATTGGGTCGGCTTGGATAAAGTAAGGAGGGCAAGCCAGAGACATCCTACCGCAGCCATCAGGGTCTGAGGTCCAAAAAGACTGAGTTCCACCCCAGGGGTGCCCCACCTCTGCAAAGAATCCTACCTGGATTTTTGTTCCCCTACATCTTCCAGGCCTCAGCCCAGAAGCCCACTCACCATTTAGCAAATCAAAGGAGGGCCCAGAGAGCTCAAGCTTCTGCCCTAGAAGAGGAACTATTGCCAGGCCCACGGAGTCCCAGCTGCAGAGATCAGGGCAGCCTTTGTGGTGGGGTGGGGGAGGCACTGGGAAGACCCCCTTGCTCAGGCCTGAGCTGCCTAGCCTCCTGCCAGCAGCACCACCAGCTCCTAACTGAGGAAGTGGCCCAAGAGGGTATTATCAGTCCACCTCACCTCAGTGTAAACGAGCTATCAAAGCTTTTCTACTGGACAGCTCAAGCTACAGCTCTAGGCCCAGGCAGGGAGGGTAGGCTGGCCCTGGGCTTGTGAGATGGCAGTGGACAAGCACAGGCTCAGTGCCATCAGACCAGGGTTCGAATCCCACTTTTGGCTTTTGCTGGCTACCCAGAGCCTCAGTTTCTTCATTTGCAAAATGGCAGAAATAATACCTGCACTCCCTCTCATCCAGGGCTTTTATGAATAGAGTGCTATAGACGTGAAGCACTCTAGAATGGGTGCCCCCACACTGCAAAGCCCACCCCTTCTATCTCCCTCCAGTCCCATCCACCCTCTGCACCACCAATTACCAGGGCCTGTTTCTGCCTGGTACCTTCACATCACTCCCTCTTCAACCCCTATCCCCCAATCCAAAGTACTAATAGAAGAGGACAAGGGGGTGGCATTGGTCTGAGGTAATGGGCACATTGGACCTCCCCACTTGGCTGAATGCAAGAACACAGAGTCTCTGGCTCTTCAAGAAGGAAGGAACCCCAGGGGGCTCTGGTCCAGCCTAGACCTGGGCATGATCCTCTCTGCAACATCCATGAAAAGTGGTCATTCCAACTCTGCCTGAAGACCTCAGGTGATGGGGAGCTCACTGCCACTCACAGCAGCTCAATTCCACCTTTGAACAGCTCTTGTTGCAAAATCAAGCTGAAATCCATCTTTCAGTAACTTCCCCCCCCCCCCCCCCCGTTCCTAGCTCTGGGGCTAAGCTGAATGAGGCAAATAATCTCTCTTCCCCGTGACAATCCTTGACATACGTGAGCACTGTTGTAACACACCCAAACCTTTCCTTCTTCAGGTTAGCATCCCCAGTTCTTCCAGCCAATACTTGTCCAACATGGCGCTTGCTGGCCACCCTGGCAACCCGCTCGGAGGGTTTGCAGCTGTTTTCTTTCTCAAGGATGGGACCACATGATCTTGAGGCCCAAGCTGATCATCTCTGACTCATCCTGTCCATAAAATCGACTGTCCCTATCCCACCCGACCCCAGGCATGCAGGAGCAATGGGATTCCCCCAAGCTGCCAGACTCATCACCAGAGCTAAAGGGAAGGGAAAGCAGATGTCTCATTCTCAGCTGATTCACACGGGCTCCTGCCATGGCTGCAGACCGTCTCTTCAATAAGCCAGCCGTTTGGACTTAACACAGCAGAGGGGCTCTGCAATCTGGCATGGGCGTCTTTCTCATTCTGCCCACAGGATCCCAGAACTAGCAGCGGGAGAGCGATCTAGCCAGCTGCCTCACTTTACAGAGAAGGAAGCTGAGGCACAGAGATATGAAAACCATTCCAAGTGGAAGACCAGGCACTGACAATCATGTTCTTGGGTTCCAGTTGCCTTTCCAACTCATCACCCTCTTCCCCTTGACTCTTAAAAAAATTATTGATTTAAAAAATTTTACATCACCTTCATTTCAAAATGTAAGCCTTCCTTCTCCCCTGACTATAAAAACTAAAAGAAAAGGGAGGGAGGAAGCAGTTTAGTAAAACTAACCAAAACATCAAATAGGTCCAATGGTATATGCAATGTTCCACACCCACAAGCCCCTACCCCTGTAAAGAAGCCTGCCTCGACTCTTTTTTTATGTGTTTCTTTTTTGGAGGCAATCAGGATTAAATGACTTGTCCAGGGTCACACAGCTAGTAAGAGTCTGAGGCTGGATTTGAACTCAGGGCCTCTTGACTCCAGGGCCCGCTGTTCTATAGGTCACCAATATATTGTGGTTTGGGGTGCTGGGAACCCTGAAACACAAGGGTACAGGGCAGGTCTGCCTTGAAAGAATTTGACCACTCAAGCCTTCTTTCAGTCAGAGTAGTGAGGTTTTATTATAACACTGCTTAGGTGGGCAAGTTTCCTAGTGGATCTGCTATTGTGACACCAATACAAGTGGGCCAGATTCTAAGAATCTGTGAAATTTAATGGGGGTAAGATTGGTACTTTTATACCAAAAAAGAGTGTAAGAAAATCTGGATGGAATCAAGGAGTGGCAAGTAGCCTGGGGTGGGCCAGGTACAGGCAATGAAAGGAGTTAAGTGGTAGTGTCACAATGAAAGGACAGTTAAAAGGATTATTGAGTATCTAGGTAGAAATGTGTGATAAAGTTCAGGGCCAAGACATTGTCTTTTTCTTTTAGGGGTCCAGGTCCCATCCCTCATCATATCCATTGCCCCACCTAGCTACCACCCTGCCTTACCTCTTACACATCCTCCTTGACTGACTCACTGAGCCAGCAGGGACCTACCTACCCTAGCCTTGGATGGTCTCCTCATAGAATACTTTGTATTGCAATTGTTGCTGTGGGTGCCTCCAGTGCAATTCATAAGTATTAATTAAGCAGCTATAGTGTATAGAGCTCTAAGGATACAGAGATGAAAAAAACAACAAAAAAAAAACAAACCTGAATAGCCCTGCCCTCAAGGAGTTGAGACTTTAAAATTAAAGCTAATTTTAGGAACTAGAGGGAGCTGGACTAGCCACCCCTGCCTCCTGTCTGTACAGTCTGGATCGCTGCTCCCCCACTGCCTGCCAGTGAGGCACTCACCCCATTTTTGTTGGCTTGAACAGAATTGAAAAAAGGCTCACAGGCACCGGGCACTTTGGAGCAGCAGCTGAATGATCGCTAGCTTGGGGCAAGGTTAGAATTCAAGGGCCCGGAGACCCCACTAGCCTCATGACCACTTGGGCCCCTTCCTGTTCTCTTCACTCCAGACCACCCTCCCTTCCGCTGCTGAATTCATTTTCCTAAAGTCTGACCATTGCGTATCCCCTCCCACCCTCATCCAATCAACTCCAATGACTCTTCCAGGATCAAAAATAAAATCCTGCTGGGTTTTTAACACCCTCCATAACCCGGCAGCCTCCTACATTTCCCCTCTTATCAACTTATTGGCTCCTGTATTTGGCGATGCAGTCACACTGGCTTCCCTGCAGATTTTTGCACAAAAAAAAAATCCCATCTCCCACCTCCAGGCATCTTCCCTCCCCAACTCTGCCTCCTGGCTTTCCTGGCTTTCTTCTGATCTCACTTTCCTCAAGAAGCCTTTCATGATGCCGCTTAATACTGTGCCTTCCCTCTCATATATGTGTGTGTGTGTGTGTGTGTGTGTGTGTATGTGAAGTAAAAGTAAGTAAACACACATATACACACACATAAACACATATAAACATACATAACATGCACATCTATACATATTCACATACATGCATATATATACACACACACATATGTATATATAATGCTGGCGACTCCCTGTTTCTCCTTTCCAGCTGATCTGTTCATTAGTGCCTACCCCAGGCCCCTCCCACTGGCTAGGGGAAGCAGTCCCCTCAGATGGGCAGGAGGTCCAGGGCATCCCAGAGGTCCTTCCTCTTTGGGGGGCTGGGCCCTGGGGTGCTTGTGAATAGGGGCAGAGCTCCTCTTGTTTCCAAGTGGGCTGGGGTTGGGGCCAGAGCAGGCCCCTCCAGTGGGTCACCTGGGGCCATTTCGTACTTTCTCCCCTCAGTTTCATTTATAGCTTTCATCTGATCCAGGGAAGCCAGGCTTAGGGGCTTAGTCACCACAGGAAGCCCCCAAGCTGCTGCTTTGGTGGAATTGATTCCAGGTCCATTTTCCTGAAAAGGATCCATCCATCGATTGGCTACTTAATAGACATAAACTGGGCCCTGGGGGAGGCTGAGTCACCTCCATTGGAGGGGAGCCAAGAAGGATGGGGCCTGAGCACCGCTAGGAGGTCCCTGGAGGATGGAGTCTTCCCACTCCCCTCATGCCCCTGGCCCCCATTCCCACAAATCAGGACTAGCGTGTGTCTCTCCTCCCTTCTTTCCCTCTCTGCTATCTCTCCCCTGCCTAGTTCCAGAGGCCAGGTGTCTAGCACCCCATGTCCTCCAGCCCTGTGTCTGGCCAGGCTGTGGGGTGCTCTGGAGGACAACGCATCTGGCCCCATCTGCCCTCTCCCCCAGGGTCTGGTCCCCCCTCCCTGTCAGTCAGCCTTGAGTGTCAGAGATGATACATGCGAGCTGAGGCGGGGAGGTGCCTGGAGAGGATAAATCCCAGCTGTGGATATGTGTGTGTGTGTGTGTGTGTGTACACTTGTGTACATCTGTACAGATGTAAGGGCACATGAGCCTGAGCCATCCCAATTGAGTGTCCTGTGATTGCAAAGGAGAAGCCTGGCCCACAGGCCCCAACCCAGAGGCTTCTGTATATTATGCTCTACCAAATGCCCTCCCTGCCCACGTCAGTGTGGCCTGCTGTGTAGACAAGACTTCCTCAGCCTGGGCCTGAATGCAGTTTGAGTGTGTGTGTGTGTGTGTGTGTGTGTGTGTGTGTGTGTGTGTGTGTGTATGTTGGAACTAACACATGCTCCTGTGTCTGACTATGTGATTGCTGAGGAAGCCCCGGGCAGGGAGGAGCCCAGGAAATCCTTGGCACCCAGGTTCTCAGGGAGGAATGAAGGAGGAATGGAAAGGCCAAACACTGGTGGAAGGGCCCAGAAAGGCCCTGGTCCTGCCTCCTCCAGGGAGACGTCTGCTCTGTTCTCTCTCTCTGCTCCTCTGCCTGGGGGCTGCCCGAGCAGCTCAGGGGCGCCAGCAGGGTCACCAAGAGGGACCATCAGAAGCCAGAGCCCCTCACAGAGGTGTCCTGATTGGCGGAGAGCCTGGTCAGAAGTGCTGCTCTTGGGCCTGCCTTTCTGGGGATGGCTCAGACTCTGGGCCCTACTGGCTGGGCCTCTGGAGTCACCTTTGATGCCCTTCCCCTCTTGCATCATTCCAGAAGCTGAAGCTTCTCTTTGTCCTTGAAAATAAAGGCCCTCCTGGGGTCTGGAGTTCTGCGGGAGGGGAGGGGAGGGGAGGGGAGGAGGGAGCTGGGAGCCCAGGGAGCCTGGCATCAGGTGCATGGCTCCTGCAGGAGCAAAGGAAGGGAAGACAGGGATGGGCGAAGCGGGAGCCCGGAGTCTCAGAGGCCTCCACTGCACGAGGTGAAGAGGACTGCTGAGGTCACCAGAAGCCAGAGGCAGGGCAGAGGCAGAGGGGAGGACTGTGGCCTCCCTGGGGGTGGGGAGAGGGAGCCTGAGAGAGGCCCCCAGACTCTAAGAAGGGTCAGCCAAGAGAGGTCCAGCAGCAGAGATCATGAAACCCAAGGCTCCCGACCAGGCCACTGCTGGAAGGAAGCTTTGGGCCTTTCAGAGCCCCTTCCTCACGTCCACCCTGGGAGGGGAAAAGGCCAAAGGACTATCACCCCCCCCCCCCCCGGAAAGATGAGGAACATGAGGCTTGGAGATGGGACGGCAGGGACTCAAGCCCAAGTCAAAGGATCCTAGAAACTGGGCTTAGAGATGGCAAGGACCTCAGAGGCCACCTAACAGAACCCAGAGGGGCTGTGGGAGACCCCAGGTCCAGAAGTGGGGAAGAGTCTAGTCCAGGATCAGTGGCACAGGTAGTGAGTGAGCCACACATGCCCCAGGAGCCCTTTCTGCAGCACCACACTACCTCCAGAGGGCAGCAGAGGACAGAAGGAAGGAAAGAAGCATTTATTAAGCACCTACTGTGTGCCAGGCACTGTGCTAAGTGTTTTACAAGTATCTCATTTGATCCTCACAACAATCCTAGGAGTTAGGTGCTATTATCCTCCCCATTTTACAGAGGAGGAAACTGAGGCAGAGTTGCCCGAGGTTACACAATGAATGTCTGCCAGCATCTGAATTCAAGTCTTCCTGGCTCCAGGTCTGCTATCTGCTCTATCCACTGCGGCGCCCCTACCTGCCTGCTGGAGTGGGAGAGAGAGCACTGTAATCATAGATTGTCCTTCCTGGGCAAAGGTCAGGAGGCTAGAGAGTTCCAGGGCCTGGGATGGGGGCAGGGAGGAGGCAGGGCTCAGAGCTGGGGAAGGAGTGATAGAAGTTAATCTTGCAAAGGCAGGCAGGGCCCTGCTCGTAAGGAGAACCCGTGAAGAAGCAGGCATGCCAGAGATCTTGTCCTGGCATCCACATTGGGGGGACAGATGAAGAGGAGAGTGAGGAGGCTATCCATAGGTGGTGACCTGGGAGGAAAAAGGAGAGCCAGAAGCCGTGGTGCTTTGGAGGTCAAAGGCTGGGGTGCCCTGGCTCACTGATGGCGGTCAGCCTGGCAGAGGTGTGGGGCTGCTCCTGCATGGTCCAGACTGGGAGCCTCCAAACCACCGCGATTCCTCCACAATTGGGATCTCACCAACAGCCAGACTCTCGGATTCCTCAGACACCTAGGATCCCTAACAGGAGCCCCAATAATCCCGACACCCCAGAATTCCCAACAGCACCACAGATGCGCCCGCAAACATGAGAGCCCCAGCATACCCCCACAGTCTGAACTCAGGGTCCGCAAGCACCTGAAGCCTCCCCACGACTGAGAGCTCCCAGAACTCGCCGACACCCCGATGTTCCAACACAGAGGACTGACCCCCTCGCGACCGTGGGTCCTCCTGCGGGGCCTCCCAGCCAGCTCTGCTGATGGCAGGCGCCGCCCGGGCCCAGAGGGGCAGTTTCTGGGCCCCACTTTGGTCTCCCTGGACGCTCCCCCACCACAGGGATCGGAATGGGGGGGCAGGGGGAAAAGAAAGGGTCCAGGGAGCACTCCATGTCCTTGGCCTTTGTACACGGCGTGGGAAGGGTGGACTTGGGGGAGAGGAGGGAGTGAGTCTAGGATGGGTGGGTGAAACGGTGAGATAGAAGGAGAGGCTACCAGAACCCAAGCCCAGTTTCTCTTTCTGCTGTAGACCAAACCTTCCCTGTTTTGGAGGCTCAGCTCAGGGACTGTCCCCTGATGTCACCTCCAGCCCCCACCCACTGGAAGGGACCCTCCTCCAATGTGGTCCATCCAGTATCAGTACAAAAAGAACGTTGACATGTTTGTGACTTAACATCCCCCCTTGTGGAGTGGTTCACTACTTCCAGCCTTCCACCTGGGCTCAGTTCTGATCTTTACGACTTCTTCCTTGCCTGCATCTCTATCCCCCTCCTCCAAGTTCTGGCCTCATCCATGTTCAGAACCAAAAGGGCCCTGAGCAGTCGCAGAGTCCACTACGAACCCCCACTATTCCATGCCTTACAATGGACTGGCTTGGAGCCCTCCGGTGAAGGGGGGCTCACTACCTCCCCAGCCCAGCAAGCCTAAATCTACCACTTAATCCTTCCGGGCTGAGAAGGTAGGCCCCTCACCTTCCAGGTGGTCACTGGGCTCTTCTCTGGCTCGGTCTGTTTCCTACCACCTCAGTCCAGAGAGTTTAAGAATCACAAAGGCTTTTCTCCCACCGAGGGAAGGAGGACTCGTCTGTCATGTGGTCTCAGAGCAACAGAGGATGTAACTGAGGCTCAGGGAGCTGTAGGGCCCGGCCAGGTAGGGCAGTAAAAAAACAGCCTGGCCTTCAAGGCCCCGAGGTGCCCAGGCAGGGGCCAAGGGAGGCCTGCGATCAGAGCCGGGGACCGAGAGCAGGGTGGGGAGGGATGGATGGATGGAGGGAAGTGGAAAGGGGGAGGGGGGCGGCAGCTCCAGGGCAGGGGCTGAGGGTCGAGCTCCGCTGGGTCCCCGCCCCCAGCGCCTCACGCCGACCTTTCCGCTTCCGGCCCCCCCTCCGCACCACCCCACCACCCCAGCTTTGGATGGCGCTGGCCAGGTTGGAGCAGAGCCCCCGGGGGCCAGCGGGACAGGAGGGGGCGGGGCTCTAGAGGGGCGGGGCCTGAAAGGCGGGGCCTAGCGGGGGGAGGTAGGCAGAGGAACCCTCGGGAGGAGGAGGAGGAGGAGGAGGAGCGGAAAGAAGAGAAGGGAGCAAAGGAGGCAGGGAGAAGAGGGAGGGAGGGAGGGAGGCAGGGAGCGAGCGGGAGGCCCCCGGAGAGCAGCGCGGGGCCGGGCCGGAGCAGCCCGGGCAGCAGCAGCAGCGGCGGCGGCGGCCCCACGGAGAGCCCCCCGCGCCCCCAGCCCGCGGGCCGGCCGCCATGCAGGGGCGCAGCGCGCGCAGAGGGAGAGCGGCCACCGCCACCGTCACTGCCACCGTCGCCGCCACCTCGGGTAAGGCTAGGGTCTGGGCCGCCACCTGTTGAGGGGAGCGGCGGGGAGCCGCCGGGGGGGGGCGGGAGCGGGAGTCAGCCCCCCCATTCCGATCCCTGTGGTGGGGGCGCGTCCAGGGAGACCAAAGTGGGGCCCAGAAACTGCCCCTCTGGGCCCGGGCGGCGCCTGCCATCAGCAGGGCTGGCTGGGAGGCCCCGCAGGAGGACCCACGGTCGCGAGGGGGTCAGTCCTCTGTGTTGGAACATCGGGGTGTCGGCGAGTTCTGGGAGCTCTCAGTCGTGGGGAGGCTTCAGGTGCTGGCGGACCCTGCGTTCAGACTGTGGGGGTATGCTGGGGCTCTCATGTTTGCGGGCGCATCTGTGGTGCTGTTGGGAATTCTGGGGTGTCGGGATTATTGGGGCTCCTGTTAGGGATCCTAGGTGTCTGAGGAATCCGAGAGTCTGGCTGTTGGTGAGATCCCGATTGTGGAGGAATCGCGGTGGTTTGGAGGCGCCTTCATTGTTGGGGGGGCCTGTGACGCGGGAGGGAGGTCCCCCTAGGTGGAAGGGCCTCCAGGGATCAAGCTTCTCTATGCTTCTTGAACCCGAGCGGAGTTGCTGTTTGTGGGGGGGGGGGGGTCTGGGCTTCTTGGGAGGGGAGCCCACCAGAGGAGAAAGCTCCCCTCCCCCAGCCTGAGGGGAGGGGGGCAGGACGCCGGCTCCGAAGTCGCCGTCGTGTCCCCTTGCTCCTGGGAGCATCGAAGTTGGCTCAGGACTGATTGAAAAAGTTTCTGGTTCGGGGGCGAGTAGGGGCTGCCCAGGTCCAGAGTCCCGGCACTCCGGTGTGGGCGCTCCCTGGGTCCTCCCTCCCCACCCCGCCCCGTCCCTCTGATTTCGGGGGGGGGGGGGGGGGGGCAGCCCGCAGCCCAGCCCGACAGAGCCGGCTTGCTTTAGGAGTTCGGCCTCCTCCGCGTGCGTGGAGTGCTACCCGTGGGGCCCGGGGCGCCCCCTCCCCGTGGGAAAGGGCGGGCCCCTGGGCAGGGTCTGGGATTGATCTTCCCTCCTTTTCCGAAGAGTGAAAGGCTCTGGGGCCTGCCGGGGCTTGTCTGGCTTTGGAATCCGGAGTGTACGTATATGGGGGGGCGGGGGGGGCGGGGTGCCTGCTTGCTATAGCTGGAGAGACCGGCTGGGCGCCCAGGCTAAGGGTGCCTCTTAGCAGGGCTTCCACCCACACCCCCATGGCTGGCCAGAACTTGGGGGGAGACCGAGCGGAGGCCACCTGCCCCCTGCCTGCCCCCCCCCCCCCCCCCCCCGTTCTCGTCCCAGCGCCGGAGGGAGGGAGGAATGTGGGACAAAGGCTGAGAGTTTAAGAACCAATATTATTAAGTGGGCCCCGTCCGGCCTGGGCCCTGGACCTGACTGTGGCCTCAGCAGATCCTCCCCCCTGGCCTCCTCACCCTCCTGGACGTCTCCCCAGTCTTCATCCCTTCATCCCTAAAGTGGAGGTACCTCGGTGCTCCCTAATGCTTCCTACCCCTCCTAATTCTCAACATTGGGGTGCCTAGAGACCCCCCCCCTTCCTCCCACCACCTGGGACCATCACCCATATCATTCGGATCTTCCCTCTCCCCGAATCTTTCGCATCTCTAAAAATCCCTTCCCTCCGACCGACCAGATTTCTTCTTGAGCGCCCATCCTCCCCCTCCACCCAGGGGCCCAGAGCACCCAGGTCCGTTCTGCCCACTACCCCTGGGCCTCCCGCCTTCCCTCTCTATTGCCATTCCTCGGCTCCCAGAGGAAGAGGAGGGAAACGGTTTGGGAGCTTCTCTGGGACCAGGTGGGGGAGGCAAGGGGGGCCCCGAGCAGCCCCTCCCCCGGCTGTGGGCGTGGGGCCCAGATGCCCCTCCCCTTCCCTGGCCACACAAAGACCCATCTCCATGGTAGCGGCCAGGACTCCTCCGCCAAGCCTAGCCCGCACACAGCCCGCAGGGGGAGCCGGGGCCGGCTGGCCGCCAACAGCGGGCAGCAGGCATTGGGCACTGGCAGGGGGCAGGGGGCGGGCTGCCCCTTGGCCGGAGGAGCCAGCTGTGGTGAGAGATGCAGGTACTGAGCCCTCTCCCAGCGTCCAGGCGCAGAGGATAGTGCCCACAGCACCAGGGTTGCGGGGTGTGGGCTGGATTGTGTGTTTATCGTGCTGGGTTGTCGTGTGGCGAGGACGTGGGTTGGCCTTTGTAAACAGTCTCGCGGAGCCCGCGCCCTCTCTCCGCTCTTGCCCTGACGCTGTCTGTGGGCTGCCGGGTGGGACTTGGAAAAACATGGAGGCTGAGTGGGCAGAGGGGGAGACAAAGGGGGAGGAAGAACGGCTGGGCTGGCCAGGGTCTCCCTGGCCACGGAGGGGGCCTGGGAAGAGAGAGGGAGTCACGCTAAGGCCCTTAGAGCCGTTCCTTGGCCCCCGCACTGGCCCCTGTGCGTTTCCCACGGCTGGTCAGCCCACTGGCTGTGCGTCTGGCAGTCTCTGTTCCTCCTTTCAGCTGGCCTGCCCCCTCGGTATTTCCTCCTCCAACTTTGTAGTTGAGCTCAGGCACCCCCACTCCCATTCCCCTTCCCCCAGCTCTCCCAGGCTGGGAGACAGTTGGGGGTGTTAGGTGGCAAAGGGGCTTGTCCTGGCTCAGCTGGGCCAGCGACCGCTTCCGGCAGCTCAGCCACTCACACTGCCCCCCTTCCCATGAGTTCAAAGGTTGATTATTTGAGTTGATTGTGCAAGAGGAAGGAGAGTGGAGGAAGCTCAGCTGGGGAGCTGATCAGCTTTCCCGAGAGGAAAAAAAAAATCCAGTCCAATTCCAGCGGCGGCGCATTTCTGCTCCTCCTGGCTTCTGGCCTCTCCTGGGCGCCTGCCCTGTCCTCGCCTCCGCGAGGGGGTGCCCCTCCTCCCCCTCCTGGACGGGCCCTCGCCCTAGCCCTGTCTCTGGAGGGCCACTCGGCTGTCTTGGGGGCTTCTCCATGAGTATGGATGTATTTTTCTGTCTTTCCCAAGTCTAAGGCAGTGACCAAACTAGAGTTCTGGTGATGGCCTTCAAGGCTGTCCACCTGGAGAGGCCCCTGGGCTCAGGCCCCTGCCTGGGAGGAGCGCTTGAAGCCGCTGACTTGGCAGGCTCCAGGGGAGGGAACCAGGGGCACTGCTGAGCCTGTTCAGTGTGACCTGGTGCTCAGGCAGGGGCATGGGCAAGGTGACCTCTCCACATTTGGCGCTTTGGTGGAGGCAGATTTTAAAACTGGAGAGGGTTGCGGGAGGCATGAGGGGGTGTAGCTAGAGGCTGCTCTCTCGGGCTACCCCGCCCTAAGGGTTGGGATCTTCCACCTGACTGGCTTTCAGCCTCCCCGGAGGCTTATCACTTGCACGGCTCCCCGCTCCAGATGGCTATAGAGGAGGTCTATAGTAGCCTTGAGCAGGGCGTCTGGGGGGACAGGCTTCTCATCTTGTCCCTACCTCGGCTTAGTCACTGAATAAACTTGGTCACATCTCTTCTGCTATCTGCTACCAGTTTCCCCATTTGTAAAAAGAGGGAGTTGAACTGGATGCTGCGGACTCCCCTTGCTTATTACTAGCTCTGTGGCAAAGATGAGAGGGACCGGAGGGCACGCCACCCCTGCCAAGCGCCCCAGGACAGGGGCAGTGAGTCTCTGCTCAGGGCTCAGGTAAGGGCTGCAGTGAGCCCTTCAATCCATGGCTGCCTGACTCTGACCTTGGAGGCCTTCAGCTTTCCTTGGCTCCTTCCATTAGACTCTAAGCTCCTTGAGGGCAGGCACTGTCTTTTGCCTCTTTTTGTATCCCTGGTGCTTAACACAATGCCTGGCACATAGACTGACACATTGAGACCGACACTTTAAGTGACCTATCCAGGGTCACACAGCTGTTAAGTGTCAGTGGCTGGATTTGAATTCCCTTCTTCCTGACTCCAGACCCAGCCCTCTATCCACTGGCCCACCTAGCATTTATTGGGTTCTGAGCTAAGCCGAGGAATACAAAAAAATGCAAAAACAGGGTGCCTGCCCTCTGGGAGTTCACATTCCTATGTAGGTGATAACATTCAAATGCCTTGTTCCTGAGTAGCCTTCTGGGGGAGGGCCTAGCCAAGGTGGGGCGGGGAGGATAGCCTGCCTTCTGGTTCAAATTTCTGTGGGATGGAACTTGTCTGGCTCTCGTTGGGGGGGAGGGGACCCTGGGGGGCTGAGGGAACCTGTTCCCATCTCTGAGACTTCTGGGCCCCCACCCGTGAGGAACCCTTTACACCCTGGGACTGGACTGGCATGAGTTGTCCCAGATTGGCGTGTGTGCTATACTGAGTGACGTCAGCCATCCTCCATCCTCTTTCTCTCCTTCCCCCTGTGTTTGGAAACTTAAGAACAGGAAACTGCATAAGGCTCCAAGGCACAGACCCTGAATTGTAACCGAAGGATGGCCCCAGCCAGATCTCTTGCGCCCCCGCCCCGGCTGCTGGGTCTGGGCATATCTCTGCTGCTCCCCCTACACCAAGCCCATCCTGGCCCAAACAGGCTGCTTCCCATCCTCCAGCTGAAGGCTGCAGTGGGCTGGGGGGAGGTGGGTGTGTGGGCAGAGCCCTGGCCCAGGCATGGGAGTGATTCTCACCCTGGATGTGAGGGGCTGCAGGAAGTGTGAGAGACAAGAGCCAGGTGGGGTCTGGGGAGGCTGGAGGGGATGCTCCCAAACCGCCCGCACCCGTTGGGGTTTCTAGCTGCCCTAATGGAGAGGGACCAGTTCCCAGCTGTAGCACCAGGCACACCCTCTATGCCCCAGGGTGGAAGGGACCAGTCCGACATCCTCCCAGATCTATAGGGATTCCCTCTACAACCTCCTTGGTTAAGTGGCTGGCCTGAGCTTGAAGCTTATCACCTCCGTAGGCATGAATGGCTTTGTGAGAGAGGTTACCCTAAGGTCAAAGTAAATCTCCACGCCTGGGACTTGGGCCCAGGGAGGGTTGTGGGGCTGGTCTCCTCTCTTGTGGGGAGGAGATATTTTTAGGATCATAGAAAGAGGAGGAAAGGATATTCATTAGAAATCATCTAGTCCAGCCTCTTCATTTTACAGATGGGGAAACTGAGGCCCAGAGAGCTTCAGAGTTCCCCACAATGACCCCAACCCCCCTTACTTCTTAGGCTGTTGCGGGCCAGTGGGGAGCCCCTTAGGGCACAGAGCACTGCTGTCTTGCTGCTTGATGACTGGGGAGGGGAGGTTGTGGCTGTGAGGTTGGGGGTCCAGGTCTTCCAGACAGGTGTTTTCCAGATGTGCTCCCCAGTGTGTCAGGGACAGGCTGCCTTGCTAGGGGGAAGGGAGACCTTCATGGAATTAGCTGGTATCTTATTCACCCCAGCCCCCAGCTGTGCACATCTGTTTGGGGGGCTTCCGGAATGATGAGGATCGAAATATTTAGATGTGGAGGGGGGAGGGGACGAAGGCCCCCACCGAAAGAGCTCTTTCATCAGCCTGACTTCAGACCTGTTGTTCCACCTGACTAAGCTCGTCTGGCCCCGTCTGCCCCACCCTGAATGATGCAAATCGTCCTTGGCTGGGGGGAAGGCGGCCTCTCAGTCCTTGCTGCATCTGCCTGGGGTCTGCACTAGGGAAGGCCGGGCCTTGGGGCTCATTGGCCTCACTTTAACCTCATTGGGAGGTTCAGTTTGTGGAAACATGGAGCAATGGATTAAGGCAGATGTATTTGGGAGGCAGGAGAACCTGAGTTTCAGTTCTGCCTCAGAACTTAAAGCTGTGTGACCTAATCTCTTTCAGTCTCAGTTTCCCCGCCATGAAATGAAAAGCCTCTAGGCTCCCCTCGGGCTCTGGATCAGTCAATGAATCTGTGATTGATCCAGAGTCACCAGGAGAGCTCGGGCTTCCGTGGCCAGGCCAAGAGCCTTTCCTGGGACGTGACCTCTCCTGCTCCCCCACTTTGCCTGGCCTTTTGGGGCTGTAATAGAATTCTCCAGGAAATCCACCAGAGAAAGCACTGGGGGTTGTATGCAAAGCACAAGCAAATATATCTATGCCTCCCTTCCCTTCCCCCTTTAGTCGGTGAGGACATAAAGGTCCCCCTTTGGGGAGTCTGCAGGGCCCCTTTTGGAGGCATGGAGGGGGGCATTCTTTGGGGAGCCGCAGGGAGTACATCCAGGCTTGGGCCAGGGGCCTCCGACACTGCCCCAAACCAGCCTGAGGCACTGCCCTGAGCGAGTGGAGGAAGCCCACTTCCCTCTGGTCCCCTACTGAGAGACTGAGGAGGGAGGAGGAGGAGCAGAGCTGCACGGGCCCTGCCCTCAGAGAGCTTAGTCTAATCTAGCAGACTGAGCTGTCCCAAAGCGCTCCTCTTGGGAGGGTGTAGTGAGTTCTCCTTCACTGAAGATGTTCAAGCCAATGGCTGCTGACTGTTGGGTGTTAGAGCTGGAGTTCTTTTCAGGCTTCTGCTTGGACTTGAGGTGCACTGAGGTCCCCTCAGACTCTGAAGTTCTGGTTGTGTGACCTAGGGCTGGACTGGGGTCCTCAGCCTCTGAGAAGGGGGTGGACAGCCGAGTAGTCTAGAAGCAGCTGAGAGGACAATTGCCGGTTGTGGTTTCTGCTGGGCACCTTGAAGGGGCTGGAACCAGAGCCCCCAGGGGGCCCAACCAGCCTGGCCTCCTTAGTACAGGGTGCTGAAGCCCCCCGTCCTCCTCCCCTTAGATTCCTAACTAAGAAGAGCAAGAGGCACCCGAGACTGGTGCCCGCGGCAGCCGAGATGCCGGTGCCCCCAGCGGGTTGGTTCCCCTTTGGTGGAGGTGACAAAACGAGGAGCCGGGGTTCCTAGTGACCGGCTTCACGTGTAAGTGACCCTGAGAATCAGGCAGGACTGGACTGTGTGCCTGGCCCGAGTCACCTGACTTTGCGTGTGGGAGGGTGTGGGTGTTTGTGTGCCTGCCCACCTGTGTGACCCTGGGCACTTGGCTATGCCAGGCTCTGGGACAAAGCGCCTGTGTGTGTGTGCCCGTGAGCGAGCGAGTGTGAGTGATCGCACACCCACTCAGGCAGGCCTGGGAATGTGGGCTTTGCTATTTTTATGAAGTATTTCCAGCACAGACAATTCCAGCAGCCGAGCCGGGTGGGTCTGTCTGTGCCACCCTCCAGGGTTGGCACTGCCCCCCTCCCCCCTACTTTACCTCCCACTCTCTTTCCCCCTACTTTTCCCCCTCCCCCCACTTCTCCTCTCCCCAGTAGCAGCCACAATGTGGTTTCCTTCTGGAGTAATTTCTTCTGGTATTGCTTCAGCTCCCACCTGGCACTGTCCTTAGGGTAGTGGGAAGATCTTTGGGCAGGGCAGAGGGAGTTCCCTGTGGTCTCCTTCTTTATCTGAACAAGTGGCATGACTGGCCGCTAGTCGCTCGTCCCCCTTCCTCCTTTCCCAGTGGCTTCCTCATTTGCCGGCTCCCTCAACCCCACCCAGCATCCCTGGTCTCACAGATCCTTGAAGCAGGGTCTGCAGTGAATTGGAACCCGGGGGGGGGGGGGTTTAAATGCATGTGTGGAGGGAGGGGGAAAGGGAATCTGCTCCTTACTGTCTCTCACTGGACTAGTTGCTCTTAAAGTCCTATCATCAATGACCTTAAGAAGAGGAAGGTGGATTAACTGGTCCGAGATACAGAGAGAAGCTTTGGTGCTCACTTAGACGAGAGGCTGGGGCTCTGGAGGGGCTGGAGGCCAGGTCCCCAAAGAGCTGAGATGGCAGAGACCTTAGGAAAGGAGGAAAGCCTCCTGGGGGCTGGGCAGAGGCTCTGGATCCTGGAGAGGCAGACTTTGACGTGGCCAGACTCCGTCTTCCTGGGTCCCTCCATGGTCAGCCAGAGGCTGGTGCCGGAGCAGGCCTCAGAGCAGGAGGGCAGGTGGGTGTGGTGCTGGAGGCCCAGAGCATCTTTCTCTGGTGTTCCTGAGGGGCAAGCAGATGGAGAGCCAGCCGGGTCCTTCTGTCAGAGGCATTGGCCAAGCGTGTGGAGAGACAGTCAGACCCTCCTCCCTCCCCCGGTGAGCCTGGCTCTTCACCCCGAGGATGGACTGGGGCAGAAGATATTGAATCGGAAAGGAGGTGGGCAGGGACCATGTTGAAGAGCCTGCTTCATGCTGCCACCCTCCTGATGCTGCCCGCAGGGGGCAGGGCTCAATAAGGCTGATTTGGGCATGAGTGGGCAGGGGGCTGCCCTGTCCATCTGGACTCCCCACTCGCTGTTTTCCTGACAAGTCAGTGGGGATGGGGGCCAGGTGGAAAAACACACAGTGAATCCTCAGACCCAGAACCCCTCCTGGCTCCTCCCTCAGCTCCATCCCTGGAGGGCTCCAGGGCGGTCCTAGAAGAGGATCACCCGTTTCCCCACAGACCATTCTGTCCTGTCCCCTGTCCGCACGATGCTCCTTTCTTGTGGGAAACCAGAATCTGGTGACACTGTGGGCTGGGCTGGGCTGGGAGAGAGGCCCAGGCCATCTCCCAAGACTGCCGACGTTTGGTGTCTGGAGGGGATCCATCCAGCAGTCTGCTTGCTCTTCAAAAAGGTATAGGATGCTATCTACACTAAGCCATTCATTTTACACATTGGGAAACTGAGGCCTGATAGAGGAAGTGACTTGGCCAGGGTGTCGCCATGCTCGTGAAGCAGTATGGTGTTAGAGGCAGCAGACGCTTCTCCTTGTGTGGCTTTGGGGAGGTCCTTTCCTTCTTTGTTCACCCCTCTGGAGAATCCTGCCTTCAGACTCAACCCTGCTGACGGAGAATGGACTGCTGTCCCAGCTGGAGGGCTATGCATGAGGCCCTGCTTGTGCTGTGTGGGACTGGTGAGTCACTGGTCTGTCCAGGTGTGGGGGCGATTTTATCAGGACTGGTCACAGGGACTGGAGCCAGAGGGAATTCCAGCTGTCTGTTAGGCCAACCCCCTCACTTCACAGTGGAGGAAACTGAGGCACAGAATGGCAAGGACTTGTCCAGGTCACAATCTATTAAGCACCTACTGTGTGTAAAGGGGGGACATTCAGAGCTAAGAAGAAATGGGCTCCCTGCCCTGTCCCTCGTCCCCACCCCAGCTCCCGGATCGTGGTTGGGAGCAGCTGATTCTGCTCTGACCTGGCGCATGGGACAAGGAGGATTGCCTGGAAGGGCCTCCCCAGTCCGCTGCCCGCCTCCCTTTCTAGCCTACCCTCCCCTTACTGCCCTTCTCACATGCTGCATTTCTCCCAGTTGCATCCTCGTATCCCCCACTCACCCGGGCGCCTTTGTTGGAGCAGTTCCTGGTGCTTAGGACAGACTCACCGCATGTGTGCAGGCTCCTCCGCGTGCGTGCAGGCTCCTCCGCATCCTTCCCAGGACCCCACTCAGGTGCCTCCTCCTCAGATGGCGGTGTGAGATAGCGGACAGGGTGCTCACTGGGGAGCCAGGAGGGTTCAAATCCCCCTTCAGGCTCCCACTCTGAGCCGTGCGGCCCCTGTGCCTATAAAATGAGGGGGCTGGGTTCGGCCGCCTCGGGTGGGCAGGGGGACCTGGTGCAGGGCATTGAATGCAGGGTCAGGATCCCTGGGTCCAAATTCACATTCTGCTACTGACCTCAGGTCATCCCTGGCCCCTCTCTGCGCCTCAGTTTCTCCCTCTGTATAAGGAAGGGCTTGGACAAGCCCACTCGCCTTTGCAGCTTCACATAGGAGGGGTGGCAACTGCTGGCGCTGAGAGGGTGCTTCGCCTTGCACTGAAGCCTCCCTCGCGGCTGCCGCATTCCCTTTGTGATCCTCTGCCCAGCTCCCAGAGTCTTCCCTGGCGCCCCCTCCCAGCTGGCAGCATCCTTTCCCTCCTCATCACCCCCAGCGCCCTGTGCCGGGCATCCATTTTAACTGTCCGTTACTGAGGACAAGGAAGGTACCTTTTTTCCACGTCGGACTCGTTGTGCAGCAAGGGGCCATGCACACAGTAGGCGCCTAGTAAATGCTGGTTCATTTAAATTGAAGCCAGGGTCCGACCATCTTTTTACAACTGAGGAAACCGTGGCTCAGAGAGGGACAGTGCTTTGGACAGGGCTCTGGGGTACTAGCGCCCAGGCATAGGTGGCCAGGATGGGGGCAGGGGTAGCCTTTCTGGCCTTGTTCCTTGGACACTGGGGAAGTGCTAGGGGTGGGATGAAGGCCCCGAACCCCGGTTCTGCCAGGACTGGAAGCAGGGCCTAGACAAACTGGCCCAGAGCCAGGTCAGGTGGGCTGCTGAGTTCCAGAAGTGTTGTCTTCCTTTATTTGCCTTTATTTGGGCTTCCCCTAGGTTTAGAAACCCTTGGCCATTGAGGCCCTCAGGGCTGGCGGGGACTTCCAGGCCAATCCACACCTGAACCTCAGTAGCAGCTTCTAATGCAGGTTCCCAGACAAGTGGGCATCTAGCCATGCTTGAAGATTGCAGTGATGGAGAGCTCACTACCTGTTGAGGCAGCTCAGTCCCACTTGGGAGCAACTTTCATTGTTAGGAAGTTTCTCTTTACATCAAGCTGAAACGGGTCCTGTCTCTTCCCCTGCGGCTCCCAGGTCTGCCCTTTGGAGTCAGGCTGCACAGGGCTGATCTCCCCTCCTTTTGATGGCCTGGATGTCATTTCTCCTACGGGATGGCCAGCCATGCCCTCACCTCCCCCAGCTCTCTCCACGAGGCCCTCTGCCAGCCTGGCTGGCCTCCTCCAGACCCTCTTGGGTCCCTTTGGCACCTCCAGCCCAAGTCTGTCCATTTAAAGTGCTCTCTCCAGGCCAGAAGTCCGTCTTGCAGTCTTAACCAAACGATCTCTTGCATTGTATTGAAAGAAGGGCTTGGTAACCCTTCCAGAACTTGAAAACCATGATTATAGCACCGTCCCAGCTTTCCAAGTCTTCCCTTCTGCTGTTCCCCAATCCCTCCCCCCCCACCCCCAGCCTAATGTCAGCATTAAGAGTTACAAAGGCCCGGCTGCCTCTTCCCTTGCTCACAGATAATGGGGGCTGGGGAGGTGAAGGTAGGGCCCAAAATAGCTCCCGCTTCCAAGTTGTTAGGCCTGAGCTGGGAGGGACTGTGGCCAACCTTTCTCCAAATGAGGAAACTGAGGCTCAGAGGGGAACAGGGCTTTGGGCTGGGGCACCCAGGGACCATTGACAAAGGGGGGGGACCTTTTGGTCAGTTCCTTGGACGTTGGAGAAGTTCTGGAAGTGTCATGATGGCCAACATCTGCCTCCTCCACCTAGGTCTGTGTCGTTTTCCCGTGAGGGTCAAGGGTCAGTTCTGGAGAATGTCCAGCCTCAGGTTTCCCTTTTGTTTTCCAGTGTTGTTGGGCCTGGGGGGGAGATCAGACCCCCGGAGGGGGGGAATGAGCCAGCAAAAGGGGCCCAGGACGGACTTGCAGGGGAAGAAGGGGGCTTCCCTTAGACAATGGGATCTTAGAGACCCGCTTGTCCAAGCCCTTCCTTATACAGAGGGAGAAACTGAGGTGCAGAGAGGGGCCGGGGATGACCTGAGGTGAATTTGGACCCAGGGATCCTGACCCTGCATTCAATGCCCTGCACCAGGTCCCCCTCCAACCCCAGGCCCACATGGCTTCTCAGCCATACAACCCCCACTTCCTTCCCAGATGGAGTGAGCTGGAGGTAATGAGCTAGGAGGAACCATCACCTTTGGCACCTGAGCGTTCTAGAAAGAGCCTTGGGATTCAGGTCCTATCACTTACTGCTCTTGTAACCTGGGCAGCCTGTCCCCCTCTCTGGGACTCCGTTTCCCCCCTCTAGAAAACGAGGGAGTTGGAGCATGACTTCCAAGGCCCCTCGCGACTCTCCAGTTTCCTCTTCCCTTAGAGGAAGAGGAAGCCCTTGACCGGCTCTGCTGCTGGGCCCAACGTCCGCTGGCATTCTCTCCAGGTGTGCCCCTTTGCCCCCTTGTGGAAGCTGGTATCTGATCTGTTGCCCTGGCCTCTGAGTAGTGATTGCAGCCTGAGCCGGAACCTGGGTTGGAGTTAGGGCTGACTGGACAGGCCAGCTCTGAACCTGGGCTCCTTCCCTGCCTTACCTTAGCCTGGCATCTCTCCTTCTCTGGTGTTAATGACTGTTTATCTTCTGGGCAGGGTGGCTTGGCTGGGGCAGGGGTGGAGGGCTCAGGCAGCTAATGGTTTCTAGGCCTCCAATTAACCCACCCTCCCACCCCATCTTGGGGCCTGGCTCTTCTTAGCCTCTTGGAGAGAGAGGATGGAGGGCTGACCCCTCTGCTGAGGGCTGTGTATGTCTTCTAAGAGCCTGAGACCCTTGGACACCCTTAAATTTCTTAAGAAAGGCTGTCTGGATTGGTCGGCAGAATCCTAGACCTGGCTTCTCATCCTGGGGTGACCCTTACTAACTAGCTGACTCTGACTAAATCACTTCTCCTTACTAAGCCTTCGTTTCCATCTTTGGAAAATGGAGGTAATACCTGCAGCACTTTTCCCCTGACTCTGAGGTCACACGTTGGCATCTGCTCCAGTGAGATGATGCCTGTGTGGCACTTTGCCCTTGTGGCTAGTGGTGACGATGATAGTGGCCGAGGTATTGAGGGGGAGTAAAGGTGTCTTCTGGATGACAGAAAACAAAATTGAACACTAGTATGAAAAAACTTTTATATACCATATTTCTGAATTGGGCTGCCTCAGTTTACCCCTCTCTGAAATGAGGCTGGTCAGATAAGGTGGTCCCTAAGAGCCTTCCCCATTCTGGGTTCTGAGAACAGGAAGGGGACCATATGTGGGACCTGGGAGAGGAGGCCGCCGAAGGTTTCCTGCAGATGCTGTGGCGATGGTCACAGTGTTTGACTTTCATGGGGAAAAAAAAAAACAACCTATTTGAGTCAGTAACTTCCGGCAGAGCCTTGGGGATGTTCAAGCTTCTGGCTCTCTGCCCCTGGGGATGGACCTTCCCCCTGCCCTTCCTCTCTGACTGAGATTCCCTTCCTCCCCCTGCCAGCCTAGTCACAGCCTGTCCCTTCTGGCCTCACCCAGGGCTCTGATCTTAGAATCCCCTCACCCCCACCCCAGGAAAGGGGATGGGAGAGGTCACCACCACATGCCTTCTCTCTTCCCGAGAGGGCTGGGGCTCAGCTCCCACCCCCCAGCTTCTTCCCCAGCTCCCCGCTCGGTCAGTATTGAGCAGAGACCTCTGGGCCGGAGGACGCCGGGGAAGCCAGGAGTATGGGCTGGTGGGGAGGGCAGGGTGGAGGACTCTGGACTTGGTGACCAAATTCTTGAGTTCCAGACATTTTTGCCACTTGGCATCTGGGGGGACCTTGGAAGGGACCCCTTTCGGGGCCTTAGTTCCCTTCTTGTGAGATGATGGGTGGGCTCTGAGGGCCCTCTGAGCTCTGAATCCCACGATGAAGTCCTAAGTCTGTGCCAGAAGCGTTTTGCCTCGGCCTGCCCTCCACGGCGTCTCCTCCATCTCTGCCACCTGAGGATTCTGCCCGCGCTCCAACAGCCACCCCAGTAACCAGGAAGGGCATTGTCTGGGTGCTTCTCTCCACCCCCCACCAGCCACCTCCGCCCCAGCCTGAGAGCGCCCCAGTTAGTGAGTGAACAATGTAGGCCAGCTGGTTGGGAGGTGCATGTCTAGTCCACACAGGAGGGTGGGCTCCTGTTGTGCAGGAGGGTTTATACCTGGCTCTGCAGGTGCCCGTGGTCTGAGGGGGGGAGCCGGTCTGAGGAGGGTCTATACCTGGCTCTGCAGCTGCCGTGTCTGAGGGGGGGGTCCGTTTTGTGCTGGGGGAGGGGTGTCTGAGTGGGAGCTGATATGAGGGTGGGCCTGTACCGAGCACAGGGGGTACAGTCCTGAGGAGGGTCTTAGCAGGAGCACAGCCACCGTCCAAACCTGCCTGTGCTCCTCCCGCCCCCACTGCCCCGGGAGGAAGCAGGGCTCACAAAGGCATATTTAACAAGACTTGGGGTGGGAGGAGGGCCTGGGGTCACAGAGGGAGGCATCCAGCCTAGATCCTCCCAGTTGGGTTTCGATGCACTGCGCTGCCACCCCTCACCCCTGAAGCTGTATGGAACTGGGCCTTGGGCCTGGCAGGCCTTTTGGGGAAGGACAGTCAGGCCCTTGCTGAGGGCCAGAGCTGGCGACCTGCCCAACCAAGCATGAAAGTTCTGCTGGCAGCCAGGCTAAGGGGGGTGGGGGGCGTGGGAACAAAGCCTCCGGAGCAGGGCTGGCTCCCCTGCTCACTGGGTCGAGCTGGCCAGAGCCCCGAGCCCTGGGCCCCTCACAGGCTGCTTGGAGGGCCCTCGAGCTGTGAGGAGGGATGCCAAGGGAGCTGGCGGGGAGAGGGCGCAGGAAAGGGAGGGCTTGGAAATGGCAGCTGGGAACCAGGATGGGCGGGAGCCGTGTGTGCATGAGTGAGCAAGTGAATGAGTGCTCCCACGTACGCGCACGTGCGTGAGCAGTGTCTGCCTTCGCCTTCCAGCTTTCCCGGGGCCTCAGGACTTGCCCATGGGCTGCTCGCTAGCGGGTTCTTCCTCCCTCTGGTTCCAGGGGCTGGACCGCACACTGGCAGACCTTGGTTTCCTTCCCCTTCTAGGTTTCACGTCTTTACCCGATTCTTGTTCCCCAGGACCTTCCTCATTCCTGCAGCGCATACCCAGTTCTAGTAAAAGTACTGGCTTAAATAATCCTGGGGATGTAGGGGGGAATCCCCGCTCCAGGCACCCCCAGGGAGATGCCTTCAAGAAGGAGGGACTTCTAGGCTAGAGTTCGATCCCACCTGCCCCTTATTTTACAGATGGGGAAACTGAGGAAGGGAAGGGAGACAGGGCTACCTTTTTGGAGGTTGGGCAGGGAAAGTGGTCTACACCTCATTCCCTGGGTGTGAGTGGAAGATGTTCCCCACCTGTCACCATTGTTACTGTGAGCTGGGGGTGTGAAAAAAGTGCTTTGAAGGAGCATTGGTGGCAGACTTTCAGGCATGGCTGGGGGGCTTGGTGAGGCCAAGCCACTTTGGCTAATCCTTTTTCAGCCTCTTTCCAGACCAAGGCTGGGCCGTGCTCCGCTGGTCTATCCTGCAGTTTTAGGGGTTTAGAGCTGGAAGGGACATGGTGCCGGGCACACGGGCCCTTACTGTTTGTTGATTGAGTGATAGATGAAGAAACTGCCCAAGTTCTTCTCATTCTCAGCTGGGCTTCCTGGGTCTTCTGGCCTCAGGCCCAATCCTCAGTGGAGTCAGCCTCCTCTAGCCGGTTGTTCTGGAGCAAGGTTTCCAGCTGGAGGTACCTGAGAATGGAAGGCCATCCCAGCCAGCCCCTTCTCAGAGGCTTCAGGCTGGCACACTGGCTCAGAGCCCTGGGGGCGGCAGCCTGGTGGTGAACAACTTCCAGAGGAGAGGCGATGACAATGGCGATGACAATGGCTGACAAACAGCCGATGAGCGTGTCCTGTGTCCGCGGGGTCCCTGGGGATAGGCCTGCTGGCGGCTCAGCCGCGAAAAGCCCCGAGCCTTCGACCCCTGCCTGGCTTGTCACAGAGAGGGGCTAGCTCACTGGGGGGCGGTCTGTGAGTGTGGCTGTGGGTGATGTCCGCGAGCAGACTCAGGAGGAGCAGAGCCTGGCGGGTGGCCTTGGAGGGCCACCATCTGGAATAAAGATAAGACTGATACCCAAGGATTAGTCAGAAGCCGGGCCTGGGGGATGATTCAGGGACTCGTGGTCAGCAGTGAGGCAGCGTTGGAGCAGCTGACCAAATAATTACGAGGTGCTCACTGTGCTGGAGAAACGCACAAAGGGAGGTAGGCCCTGCCCTCACGGCCCTTCTGTTCTGTTGGGAAGGCTTTGGACCGGAGGGCTAGGCTGACAGCCTGGGTCCATGTGGAATGGAGGAAGGGGGCAGGCGGACAGCAGAATGCAGAGCTGGGGCCTCGGGCCTCGGTGCGCGGCAGCCTCGGGGACCTGGCCAAATTCGGAGGCCACATCTGTGCTTTGCTGCAGTGAGCTGAGCGTTTTGCCTGGTGCATCTTGTCGGACTGATATACCTCTCTGGGAGGTTACAGGGAAGGGACGTGGCCATCCCATCCTCTGGCCTCTTTCAGGAGGAACAGCGTCCCACCAAGCTCTGCTCAGCTACAGCATCTGGGCTTTGGACCTCCCATCGGGAGCATCCCTCTGCCACACTCGGCCGCAGGGCCTACAGGCTGCCTGTCTCCTCTGCGTTTGAAATCCCAGCAAGCTTCCTGTCTGGAAGGCTTTCCTGGAAGTGAGGAAGACAGATGGGGGATTTCAATATGGGGATGGGGGAGGTGATCAGCGCCTGCCTCCAGCCCTATCCGGGGGACTCAGGGCAATGTGACTTGTGGGATGGATTGGGCCTGTTAGGACCATTTTTGTGGGACACAGCGGACTTCAGGCTGTGACTGACCACGAGGTTCCTCCTTTTCTGTCCACTCCGGCAATGAAACAAAGACTTCTAGCTTCTATAAAGCTGGAGGCAGGAATGGGGGAAGTGATCGCTGAGGGGTGAGTGTCCTGACCGGTGGCTGTGACAGTGAGGCCTGGTCCCCACCGTTTCCCATATCTGGTTCTCGCCACCCTTTGGGTGCCAGGGCGAGAAGAGCCCTGGGGATCAGATGGCCCAGAGCAGGGGTTCCTCACCTTTTATGTGTCATGGGCCCCGGGGAGTGAAAAGGCCTTAGGGTTAATGTTAGAATCCTCGTTTTCTATCACCAACCTCTTGGGAATCTGTGAACCCCAGGTTCAGAATGGCTGCTCTGTAGTTCCCAGAAGGAACATCAGAGTTTGGGTGACTAAGCTCATTTTAGGGAAGCATCCTGGCACCCATATTTCCCTCACCCATTCTCCCCTCCTGTGATCCCCCATCATGGAGTAAGAGGGAGCTAATCCCTACTCTCTGTACTTTAGTCTCTTTTGTGACTGTGGCCTGAGATGGGAGGCAGTGCCAGGGCCCTGTCCAAGAAGGGTGCCCCCAGCCCAGCCCTTTCTAC
Source organism: Vombatus ursinus (assembly GCF_900497805.2). Taxonomy (NCBI): domain Eukaryota; kingdom Metazoa; phylum Chordata; class Mammalia; order Diprotodontia; family Vombatidae; genus Vombatus; species Vombatus ursinus. The sequence continues at coordinate 6,662,962 of NW_020950172.1, read as the reverse complement.
TGGTAAATATTTAATACGGTTGGGAAGATGTCCTCTTGTGGTCCTCAGGTCCCTGCAGGAAGAGTATGGGGGGGTGGGCAGGTGACCAAGTTTGGGCTCCCCAGTGCCTGGCTCCTGGTCCTCACTGGGTCCCCCTTTTTTCCCTTTCATCGCCAAGGTCTAATTATTATTATTATTATTTTAGGCAATTGGGGTCAAGTGACTTGCCCAGGGTCACACAACTAGTAAGTGTCAAGTGTTTGGTTTGAGGCCGGATTTGAACTTGGATCCTCCCAACTTCAGGGCCTGTGCTCTATCTACTGCACCACTAGCTGCCCCCAGGGTCTAATTATTTCTGAATGTTAGCTGGGCATTAAAGCAGGCCCCTAAGAGAATTCTTAGGAGCACTTGATTACCATAGACCCTTGAATCTGGAAGACTCTTTGGGGCTTCAGTCAACCCCTGCGTTTTACAAATGAGGATGAGGGTTAGGCCTTGCCTGGACTTGTCCCGGGTCGCACAGGGAGGCCAGAGAAGGGGAAGGCTGGCTGGCCTGCCCACTGGTCCCAGGCCCTTTCCCTCCCTTACTTGGCCTCTAAAGCACCCTAGCCACATACAAGTATGTCCCATTTGAGCCGCCTCAGCTTCTCACCTGGAAAAATGGGGACCCTGAGCTGTTCTGAGGACCGGGGGAGTTCATGGATGGATGGGAAGCTATGTTTTACAGGTCAGCAATCATTAACCCTTTCGTGTTCCCACCTTTGCCTGGAGCAGGCCGGCCTCCCCTCCACTGGACTGGCATCCAGTCCCTGTGCACGGGGTGGGGTACAGGCACGGCCCTTCCCTCATGCTTGGCCCTGCCTCAGCCCTTTGCTGCATTCCACCCCCTGGCCTGGTCCCAGCCTCCTTTGGGCTGAGTTGGGGCCAGCGTTCCTGGGGCTGTAGAGCTAACTGGGCTGCCCCGGAATTCTTGTGGCCAGGCTGGAGGACATTGGCTTCGCAAATGGATGGAATTTTGGCGCTGGGTTTTTCCCTGTTCTAAACAGGGATTGATTGGGGGAGCTCTGGGTGCAGCAGCACTCAGCGACCACAATTTCCTGTTTACAGGCCTGGGATCTGAGGATTTCTTTTGGTTCATAAGAAGCTGGATGTGTGTGAGACTGAGTCTCTCCCCCGCCTCTGCAAACATCCAAAGAAAGTGATCCCTTAGCCCCTATTCCTGAGCGGGACCTCGCTGACCTGTGTACCCAGATATTCCAGCAGAGTTCCCCGGCAGGCCCCAGCACCCCGCCCTCCACCTTAGACTAAGGGTGCCCCTTTCTCCTCCAAACTAACTCCAATCTGGGGTTAAATATCTCATGGCAAGTCAGGGACTGCATACTTGGAAGGCCAGAAGTAGCTGGATCCTTTCTTCCTCGCCCTGCCTGATCCAGGATAGGCGCCCTCCTTGTGCGAGGTCAGAGGTCCCAGACAACCACCTCACCCCGGAGGCCCCAAGGCAGGCCTGCTCCATCCCCCAAGGCCAGCTCCCAGGCCTTGGACCAGGGCCTCTTGCCCTGCTCTCCAGGGAGAAGCCTCCGTCTGTACCCCGTTCCAGACGGCCCTCCAGAGTCCCCAGTTCCTCTCTGTCCCATTGACCTCCCTTCCTGGGTGGCTGCTTCTGCAGGGTGCCCATTCACTCTTTGGCCGGGCAGGGACCTGTGTGTGAGAAAGGTCTCTTCTGTGGAAGATCCTATGAGCAGCAGCAGTCCTGTTGGTCGGAGGGCCTGGATTCAGATCCTGACTTTTCCCCTTACTAGCTGTGTAACCTCCCCCCCTTAGGGCCTCAGTTTCCTCTATTGTAAAATGAGAAGGATTGGCTAAGGCCCTGCCGGTTCCCGGAGCTGGGCTTCTGGGCTGGCTGTGGGGATTTGTTTGTTTGCTGATCTGGGTGACTGAAGGCTCCAAGCTTCCTGCATTCTCTCTGGCAGGTACATTTTGTGGACTTTGCCCCATTTGCCCTGAACAGCTGGGGGAGGGAATCAGAAGCTTTCCCTCACCCCCCACTTCCCCTTTCCTCAGCTTATTATCTGACTTGCTGCTTCTGACTGTCCCAGAGGGCAGGACTGTGCCAGCCCTTCCTGAGACTGTGAGGAGGGGGGTGTTGGTTTAATTTACAGAATTTAGATGAAGCCTTACTCCTTGCCAAGGCCCTAGGGGCAGCTGAGTGCTACTGTGGCTAAGAGCCCCAGGCCTGGAGTCAGGAAGATCTGAGTTCAAATCCAGCCTCGGACACTTTGTAGCTGTCTCACCCTGGGCAAGTCACTTAACCCCTATTTGCCTAGGTTCCTTATCTGTAAAATGGGGACACACTGGAGAAGGAAATGGCAAACCACTCCAGTGTTTTTGCCAAGGAAATTGTCCGTGGGGTCGCCTAGAGTCAAACGCCACTGAGCAAGTGTTGTTATCACAACAACCTTGCCAGGCCTGCCCTCTGGGAGTTTCTGTTCCACCAAGTGGAATACAACCAGGACACTTAGGCGAGTTTGAGAAGGGAGGAAAGTGTCTGGGGTAACTCTGGGCTGAGTCAATTCTGAAAGAACAATTTAAAAGGCCTGTGAGGAACCTGAAGAGGGAGGTTGTGAGACCCAGGCCTGGGGCACGTGGCCTGGGCAAAGGCCTGCACTTGGCAGAGGAGTGCAGAATTGAGAAGGCAGTCCAGTGCTGAGCCAGAGGCCTAGACACAATAAATGCTTAATGAATATTTAATTGAATTTGTTTTGTGAATTTATAGTAAGGATGGGATATGATGGGGAAAAGGGGTCAGGATGGGTAGGATTCATTCAGTGGATGAATGTTTCTAAGTGGCCAGGCAGAATGTTGGTTGGGGATGAATGAATGAGTGAATGAATGAATGAATTCCTGGCACTCAGCTGTTGCCTGGGGTCCCCACTGGGACTCCTGCACGTTCATGCCCCATTCTCTTGGGGCAGGGGGTGAGCAGAGGGATTCCTGGCCCTGGACTCAGCTCCTGGATCACTCTTTGACTTAGTCACAAGCCTACCATTCTTCGCCTTCAAATCTCAACTCCCTCGTCTGTAAAATAAGGAGCGATCACTGTCTGGGCCCAGCACGGGGCTGCTGTGACCTGCCCGAGGCGCCCCGACTGCCCCATCAGTCCTCCCCATCAGCCTCTGCTCCGGCCTCTCTCAGGCAACCTGCCCGTGGTCATGAGGAATGTGGGCTCTGTGGGTATGTGGCTGCCTCCCTCCAGGCAGCGTGTCAGGGGAGACACCCCCCTCAGCTGGGAGCTCGGAGACGGGCCTCACTCAAGGCCTTGTCTCTGACACCCGTGTGACCTTGGGCAGCTCCAGAACGCCTGAACCCCAGTTCTCTCACTGTGAATTGGCTGGCTCGTACCCTTCATACTCTGCCTCCCAGGCTAGTCACCCTGGGCTGTAGAGAAGGAGAGCCCGCTAGGGCAGGGGGCTCCTGTGTTATCTGACTCCTGACCTTGCATCTCTGCTGGGAAGCCTGGGTCCCTGCACAGCTCCCAGGGCTGGTGGTTGGGGTCGAGGAACAGGAGGGAGAGCCAGGAACACGGCATTTCAAAGTCAATATTGCTGTAGCTACAGCTCACTGGCTATGTCAACAAGGCCGGAGGCGGATGGGGGCTGGCCCTGGGGCCCTGGGCCTGTTTTCCTGGATGAGGGCTGAGTGTCGGTCAGGGAGCTCAGCTCCACTCCCTTCTGGGCAGGTTCTTTTCTCTGGTCCTGGCTCTGCCCTGGCTGGCTTCAGACAGGTGGCTTCCCCTCTCTGGGCTCGGTGCCTAGTCCGAGGAAGTGGGAGACCGAGGGACACATTCAGGAAATAGCCAGCCAGGGAGGCTGGGACAGCCCCCCCCCCCCCCCCCTTGAACATTTTCCTTGTGTCGCCGGTTAGGGTCGCGGGGAAGACGGGGGGATACACTGGATGCCTCTGCGGGTCCTTTGGGGGTGGGGGGGGGGGAGTGCTTGGCCTGCTCTGGCCTTTTTGTTGCCTGTTTCCTAGAAATTCGGGGCGTCCAGAGCATGACATGAAAAGAGCTTTGTGTTTGGAGTCAGGGAGTACACATCCTGGCTCTGTCACACACAGTGTGACCTTGGACAATCACTGCCTCAGTTTCCCCATATGTAAAATAAGGGCGCTTGACAAGATGGCCTCAGGTCCCTTCAGCTCTGTGTCTATGATCCTAGCGTATTCAATCTGGGTCTCAGTTTCCTCCTGTGTAAAATGAAGGGGTTGAATCAGGCCTGGCAAACCCATCCCAGTTTTAAATCTCTCACCCTGTAATTTTGGGGGTGGAGAGGCCTGGCTCAGGTTGGCCCTGGGCCCAGGCGCCTGACCCAAAAGGGACAGCCCTATCCTCAGACCTCAGGCCTTCATGACTTCTCCTCGTGGTTGGACGTGGGGTGAGGGGAAAGATGGGAGGGGGTACTTGAGAGACACTGAGGCAGAGCTTATGAGGAGCCCTGAGACGTTGCCTGGAGGTAAGGAAGGGCTGGGCTCCCCTTTCTCTGAAGCTGGGATGGGCAGATTGGGGCCGTGGGCCCTGGGTTCAGACACTGCAGCCGCCCCTCCCTGGCCTCGACAAAAGAGAGAAGCTATTTTTAATTAGAAGACTGAGCACAGAGCTCCCCCCATCTCCCCATTAGTTGGCCAGAAGGGTAGAGGGTGGAGGGAGGAGAGGGCTTCCTTTCATCTCCTTCCTACTGCCCCCACCCCAGCCCAGTCAGGCCTTTGTGCCCTTGGTGGTTGTTTCTCTGATCTCCCAAAGACCATTGGGGGTGGGGGCGGGGAGCGAGGCCAACACGCAGAGAAAGAAACTCGGGATGGCAGGGTTTGATCTCTGGGCATCTCCTGAGGGTGCGCGGGGATGGGGAGATGAGAGTCAGATCTTCTCCCCCGGCCTCCGGGGAGGCCAGGCTGTCGTCGCCTCGCTGGGCCA
>NW_020950172.1:6648923-6658007 GCF_900497805.2 Vombatus ursinus | reverse complement strand
TCCCCCGGCCTCCGGGGAGGCCAGGCTGTCGTCGCCTCGCTGGGCCAAGCCCTGCTGACTTCTAGCTTCGACTGCTCCACCGATACTCGGTCGCTTGGCAACGTCTCTATTCTCTGGGCCTCCATTTCCTCCAGTGACATCTCTTCTGCCAACGTTGTTGTTCGTTCATTTCAGTCGTGTCCGATGCTTCGTGACCCTGTCTGGCTTTTTCTCGGCAAGGAGACTGGAGTGGTTTGCCATTTTATTAGATGGGGAAACTGAGGCAAAAGGGTAAAGTGACTTGGCCAGGGCCACACAACTAGTGTCTGAGGCAAGATTTGAACTGAGGACTTCCTGACTTTCAGCACTCTGTGCACGACCCCCTTCTAACCCTAACTCTTCCACCAATAGTCTAATGTTAGTCTGTGAATAGGAAGAGGGGAGAGTAGAAAGGAGGTCTTTCAAATGCTTTCCCTCCCTGCCAAGCCTAGAGCTCTCCCCCTACAGCCTTCCAGAGCCACAGCCTCGGTGCCCTGTGGGAGCCGGGGCCGTGGGGGAACAGAGCAGAGATGGGCCTGGTGGCCGGGGATCTGGGGATCAGGGGAGCCCGACAGGAAGCGGCCCCAGGGGGCCAGGAGATTCTCAGCTCCTGATAGTTCTTTCTCTCGTCCTTATCCACAGCAGGCCGGAGCTGACCAGTGCACCTGGGAGCTGGACGCCCATTCCTGACAAGGATCCATCTTCCAGGGGCTCCGAGAGCCGCCCCCAGCCCTGCCCCTGCCCTTGAGCAGACGGTCCATGTTCCTAGCAAGCCTGCTGAGCACTTCTCCTGGGTGAGTCCTGCCTCGGGGAGCCCCGAGGGGCCTCGGCTGCGCCATGGCTGGCCGGCTCCTCTGTGGGAGGCTGGGCTGAGAATTCCTGGCTAATACACAGACACACACACCTGTCCTCCGCTCTTGTTTGGCTAATTGAGGGTTGTTGTCTTCCTCATGGGTTCTTTGAAACCCAGGAAGAAAGATTGGTAGTCGCGTGAGGCTGGTTTTTCCCCAGCAAATCACAGCCTCCCAAACCATTAGTCTGGGGAACAAAAGAGCAAATGAGAGCCCAGTGGCCCAGAAGCTGATTGTTCTGTGAAACGCTTTGCCTTTTTCTTTTGTTCTCTGGGGGAGGCTCCCGAGGGAGCGACAGGTGCCGGTCCAGGGCTGTGAGGGCCAACGGTCGCCTCGTCCCAGGTCCTGAGCTAACTGCAGATATAAAGGAAGGCACACACAGATCCAGATGTAGAAAGACGGTCCCTGCCCTCAAGGAGCTTCCGCTCTGACGGTGGGCCAGAAGGGAGCAGAGCGCGGCCTCGGGCCCCGGGGTGATGGGGCGGATTGGACCCCAGCCCCTGCTCCCCATCTCTCCCGTCCTCCGCGTCTGCTGCTTGTCTAGCCCTTCCACCCAGATCAGAGCTGGGAAGTTCTTCTTGGTGTCTAACCTCAGTCCATCCATGCAGACAGGCCATGATCAGAGCCAGGCTTTAGGAAGATTCCTTTGGCAGCTGCGTGGAGAATGGGCCTCAGAGGGGAGGGTCTGGAGGCAGGTTAGGAGGTGATTATAATGGTCCGGGCAAAAGATGATGAGGGCCCGAGCTAGAGCAGTGGCTGTGGGAGTGCAGAGAAGGGGACAGATGCCAGAGAGAATTCTGGGGAATGGGGTTGAGGTCCCGGATTCAGATCCTGCCTTCTCAAGATCCCAGAAATCTTGGATTTCCTTCATCGTGTCCTGATTTAGGGATTGAAGATGGAACTGGCCTCCTGGCCTGGGCATGAGGCACCGCTCTCCAAAATGAGCCGTTTCTTTGTGAGGCTTTCTTTCTGCTGGTCCTTGGCCTGAGTGGGAGCTTGGCTTCCTGTGAAGGCAGCTTTTCCATCTGTTCCATCTCTTTCCTACAAATCAGCCTGGTCTGAATTGCAGGCTGGGTAGTTCTGGTAGTGGACAGATTGTTCCATGCCTGGAGGGTCTCTGGAAGGGGTGGTATTGTTCCCACTTCGGGGAGTCCGAGAGTTGTATGGATGGAGACAGATCCTTTCCTTCCCGGGGGTTCTACGGATGGCCACATTGAAAGAATGGGAGCATGTGCTCCAAGTAGCAACTTCCTTGTGGCCCTGAGAAGGGGGTGTGGGGTATAGGCACAGAATCAGGGAGGGAGCTCTGCTGTCTAGGAGGGCTTCCTGGAGGCAGAGGGATGGACAGGAGGACTCAGGAGCCCCCCTTCATTCTTCATTTGGGGAAAATTCAGGGGCAGGGGCAGCCTCAGAGCTTGGAGATGAGAGTAGTGGGTTATAGAGAAGACGGGTTGGGGAGTGTTCGGGAGTCTGGGCTACCTCCCTCCATTCAGGGTAATTTGTTTGATCATGCAATCAAGAGTGCGCGTGTATCCGTGTGAGACATCGTGGAGTGCTAGTGTGCATCTCCTCCATGCACACATCTGTGTGTGTGTGTGTATGGGTGTGTACGCACACACACACACAGGCACAAGTGTGACAGACAGTTGGCAGAGAGCAAGCGAAGGCAGCGGGTGTTAATTGCAGTGTAGAAGCCTGTGATTAGCGGAGAGGAGGCGGGGAGGCTACCCTGACGCCCGTGATAGCTTAAGGACCAGTTTTGGGGTGACCATTGACTCTCTGACAGGCTGATGAGCAGATTACAGGGCTCTCTTCCTCTCTGGGAAGAGGCTCCTGGGTGCACATGGCTCCCTCTCCCCTCCCCTCCCCTCCCTGGGGCCAGGGGGTGGGCTGGGTGAATGGGGTGGCAGGCTCCTTCCCTCAGATCCTGCCCCAGCCCTTGCCCTGGCAGGACTCACCATCCTGAGTCCCCCGTCTCCCCTCCCCTTCCTGCCAGGCTCTGGGGTCTGTCATACGAACAGGACATGCGTGTGGTCCGCTGAGTGCCGACTGGATGGAAGGCGTGTCTTATCCGAAGGCTAGGGGAGTGGAATGGAGGAGGAGGGGCTCAGGGGCAGGAGTGAGGGGTCCAGAGCTCCCAGCCCCTTCCCGCCAACTCAGGGAGGGCTCTTCAGAGCTGACAGAGATGGGAACATGGAGGTGCCATTGTTGGAGCGCTCCACAAGCCCCAACGGCGGCCTCTGCTGCTGTGACCTTGGGGTTTGTGTAGCGGTGTCTTTCTGCCTGGGGAGGGATACCCTCTCCACATCTCTTTGACTGTATGTGTCCCCACTGTGTCTTTGTCTGGAGGTCAAGGTTGAGCACACAGTTGGCCTTTGATAAATGCTCCATCAGATGCTGTGCCCAGAGCTTTCCCCAATCGTTGGTATCTTCCCTCAGCCCTCCAACTCAGGATGGGCCCCTAGAAGGGGCTTCTTCTCTCCTCCTGAGCCCCCGTTGGGGCCTCCGTAAAGTGCTCCAGGCTCAGCCCTTGGCCTGGGCCCTGCCCTGGGGAGCTCCCAGTCTGAAGGCCAGCCAAGCTTCATACCCAGGGAAGAGTCAGGGCTGGGCAGGGGTGTTGATTCGAGGGGGCTGGAGCAGTCAGAAGGCTTAGGGTAGGGGAAGGCCCTCAGCTGGGCCTTGAGGGATGGGTGGGCACCACAGTGGGGGTCTACCCAGAGGATCTGCAGAGGTTCTTGCGCCGCTCCAAAGGCCGGTGTGGATGGATCTAGGCCTGAGGGATGGTCCTTCTCCTCCCCCCCCCGCCAGGCCTCTTGCTTGTTCTGAGTCCTGAATTGACTCTGCTTTGTAGCTTGGGGCTCCCTGGCCCTGCTGGTCCCTGTGGGGCTTGTGGTGGGCGGTGGTGACAGGGGGCGCCTCAATGCTGGTGTTCGTGCCCCAGATACCTGGCAAGGGAAGTGGGTACTTGTGTCCAGATGGGCTCAGAGATGACAGATGAGTCACAGTGGAAAGAGTGATTTCCCTTTTGGGGCCTCAGGGAGCCTCCTCTGTCCCACCCCATGAGGCTGCGTGGTTTGGTGGGGAAGCTCCGGATTTGGGTTCACAGGGCCTGGCACCAGCACTTGGCAGGCTTTGGAGGCCCTCCCTGACAGCTGGGTGTCCTTCACCAGACCAATCTGCTTCACCTCTCAGGACCTCAGTTTCCTCATCTCATCTCTGCGAGCTCCAATCAGTCCCACTTCATCAGGACCCTCCTGCCCCTCTGACTGGAGGGGAGAGCCTTAAACTCCTCTGTTGGAGGGGAGGGCACAGGACAGGCACAGTCTTCCCACCAGCTGCACCCATTTTGGAGCTCTTCGGATGACCCTGTCCCCGCATTGGGTCCCTCCTTCTGGGGCCTCTCCCTCTCTGCCTCCCTTTTCATCTTTGCTTTGTGTTCTGTCTTCTCCCATTAGATTGTAAGCTTCTTGAGGTCAGGGACTGTCTTTCTTTTCGTGTTTAGTATGCTTAGCACAGTGTCTGACACACAGTAAGAGCTTAATAAATGTTTATTGGCTATTGACTAAAATAGGGGTTGGACTTGTGACCTTCTCTAAGGTCCAAATCTGGGATCGGGGCATCCACTTGGAAATTCCGTTATCGTGGTCCGTGCCACTTATTTGCTGTGGGGTCACAGCAAACCGCCTGCCTGCTCTAGGGCCTGTGTCTTCTCATGTGTAAAACCCAATGATCGGTCTTGCACCAGCTGTCTCTCATTTATGTACCACACGTGTAACAGGCCTGGTAAAACTCAGAGGTCAATCCTGGCGCCCTTCAGGACCCGCTTTTCTCACACCGATGCCCAGCCAGTGAGGATGCTAGCCTTCAGAGAAGGCAGGGGCGTGGAATTGCACGGTCTCCAGAACATGAGTGCCTCAGAGGGCACCCAGTGCAGCCTGTGTGAGGACTGTGCCTCCCTGGCAGACCCCCAGCTGCATGCTGCTCCGGGGTTAGCTTCTGCCCCTGTGGCGCCAGCCCTTCTGCTGGCATTTGGATGCCTCTCATCATGATCTTGTCCACGGGGGCTCTCCTCGAGGCAGTGCTCACCGAAGCCTGTGCCTCCCTTCTCCCTTGCAGGAGTTAGAGGACGGTTCTCTCGGGTCCCTGATACAGCTCAGAGCTTCCATAGAGTGAAAGCTCCTGGAGGGCAGGGGCTGTCTTGCTTTTGGCTTTGTATTCCCAGTGCCTAGTATAGCATCAGTCACATCGTAGACACTTCCCCATAAGGCTGCCCCAGCCACCCTGCCTCTCCTGTCAGTGCTGGCCCCAGCTCGTTGTTCATATGCAGGGTCTGACCAACACGTACATAGTAATGGGCCACCTGACCACATCGAGTCTGGGCGCCGGGCCGTTTTCATCCACTTGGTTTCTCCCATAGGAATGGTTAGGCTGAACTCTTGGGAACAGAGGGTCTCCTCAAGGTGGCTCTGAAATGTTTGTTGTAGGATGTGGGGTAACCAGCACGAGGTCATCCCTGAATGGCAACATATGGAGAAGCTCACCTTCCTTTGGGAAGGCTTCTTGGATTTGGGCTCTGCTCTGGACAGCAGATAGTCTTTTTTTTTTTTTTTTTTTTTTTTGTTGTTGTTGTTGGGCAATGGGGGTTAAGTGACTTGCCCAGGATCACACAGCTAGTAAGTGTTATGTGTCTGAGGTCGTATTTGAACTCAGGTCCTCCTGAATCAAGGGCCGGCGCTCTATCCACTGTGCCACCTAGCTGCCCCCAACAGCCAATATTCTTAAATAGGATTTTAAAAACGATCTCAGGACTAGGGGCTGCTGGTGAAAATCTGTATCTGCAATGTCATCACCAGGGGAAAAATAGGCTTTCCCTAGCTGTGGTCTGCAGGCAGTCTACATAGAGGTATTTCCTGGGTAGCAGGAAAGAAGGAAGGAAACAGCTTAGACACCTATTATGTGCCAGGTACTGCACTAAGTAAGTACTTTACAGATATTTCACTGGATCTTGGAAACCAGCCTCCTCTACCCCAGATGCCCGGAAGCCCAAATCCACTCTCTACCAACCCTAGAGGGAGTCAAGGTGGGCCCATGCATGGCCTGAGGGGGACACTGGTCCAGGCCCTGAGGGCATGTGGAAGGAGGGAGGCACTGGGAAGTCACTGAGCCCAGGCCCAGCCCCAGCCCCAGCCCAGCCCTGAGTTCTCAAGTGAGGGCCTTTCTTCTTGCTGATGAAATATTACATGGGCCTGAAGGATGCCAGGGCAGATCAGGCAGAAGTATCACTTCTGGAGAAAGTGTGGGTCCCAGTGGGGTGCTTGCTAATCCTGAAAGACAGCGGCTGGGGAGCAGCCCAGACAGGCACCGAGCCTGGCTGTTGGCATTGTCCAGGGTGAGCCAGGCTGTTGGCCAGTATCTCTGGACTTGTGCCAGGCTGAGCGGAGCTGGGAGGTAGCCGAACCTGCGACGGGGAGTCCTCTCTGGCCCCGCAGACCCCGGGCCATGGGGCTGTGTTTCAGGTGACCTCTGCAGCTGTCTCTGGGCCCTGTCCCCCTCCCTGGCATCAGCAGAAGGGACTAACGAGGCCCCGGGGAGACTGGGGTGAGACTCTCCGTCAGCGTGTTGTTATGGGGTGGAGGAGGCTGGGCTTGGGGGAGATGTTAATGAGGACTGAGGGGGACCAGACCCTGTCCTCACTCACCTGGACTTGTGTACTGTTCTATAAGGAGTGTTGCCTCTCTCTGGTTCCCTCTCCAGCCCATCCTTAAGTACTTTGCTGGGTCTCACCTCGGCCCCCCCCCACCTTCTCCCCACCCAGCCCCCATGCAGCTCACTGCCTCACCACCCCTCCTCCACCCTCCCTGTGGTTCTCATCAATCCATAGGCATATATTAAGCACCTGCTATGTGCCAGCCCCCATGCTAGGTGATATGAAGACAGTTACACCTAGCCTTGAGAGAGCATTCTGAGGTTTGCAAAGCACGTTACAAATGTTATCTCATGAGATCTCCACAACTCTGGAAGTGAGGTGCTCTTATTATCCCCATTTCACGGATCAGGAAACTGAGGCAGACAGGTAAAGTGACTGACCCAGGGTCACACAGCTAGTAAGTGTTTGAGGCAGAATTTCAACTCCAAATCCAGGGTTCTGTGAAACAATCCTTGCCTTCAAGGAGTTTCCATTCTAATGGGGGAGACACTCTGTGTGTGTGTGTGTGTGTGTGTGTGTGTAAACGAGAGACACACAGACATGGTCACACCTGGATGTGTCTGTTCTTCTGTAGAGCATGCTGCGTGGGTCCCTCTGAGTCTCTTTCACATGTGCCCAAAGCATCGGAGGCAGCTCCCTATGCTCCCCACCCCCACCCCTGCCCCTGCCATGCTCCCACACCCAGGACGCCCCCTGCTCTACTGATCCAAATCCTACTGTCCTCCAGGGCCCAGCTGAGGTCCCCACGAAACCAGCCTGACCATCCTGTCCCCCAGCAAGCCCCCCTTCCTCTGATGGAGAGCAAAGGGAAGGTCTTCTGGAGTGGGGGTGGGGCACCGTTCAGGGGCTGAGAGGGAGTTTTAAACGTGATGGTGGAAACATCCTCTGCTTTCTTTGGCAGGCTGCCTTGGGCCCTGCTCTCCCTACAGACTCTGCTGGAAGTGGAGATGGGAATGGGTGTTCCTTCTGATTTGGGGACAATGCCAGGCTGTCCTCCTGGCCCTCATTTCTGGGCCTGCTTAGTCATGCTTTAGAAAGAGGTGGCCTGGCCTGGGGTAGGGGGAGGGTGTGGGGGGGGGCACCCCAGGCCAAAAGCAGAGAATCACCAAATCTCCGACACCAGAGCAGGGAGGGGCCAGAGGCCATCCATCCACTCCATCTGCCACCTGAGAAAGAATTGCTTTTTAATGAGATCCCTGACAAGATGCCATCCAGCCTCTACTTGAATGGGGGAGACCCCCTAGGCCCCCAGGCTCCCCATCATACATTGGGTCAGTTCTCATTGCTAGCTCATTTTTTCTTAGATCAAATCCAAACCTCCCTCTTCACAGTCTACCCAATGGGGCCTTTCAGAAGAGTCGAATCCCCCTTGCCCATGACGGCCCTTCGGATACCTGAGGACAGCATTCCTCCCTCACCCCCATCTTCCTCAGTTCCTACTCAGCACACCTGTCACTGCTGGAGGGGACGGAGGGGACACTATCTGGCCCAGGGGTGTCAGGGAGAACATTCAGCACCGACTCTTTCCCCCGGACGTCCATAGGCGGTAAAGGGTTTGGGTTTGGGAGATTGCACAGAATCTTGTGAATTTCAAGGCACTCTCTCATTTATCATGGTTGGTAGTAAATAAAATAAGGGTAGTTTTCGCTCATTTTACAGCCCAGAGCTCGGCAATGACTCCTGGACTGGACTCCCTTTGGCTCCCAGCCCAGGTGGGACGTCTCCAGAGGATGTCATTCTGCACCGACCGGCACCAGGATAATGGGGGCCACCTCTGCCCAGCACCTAGACCTTGGAAGCCTTTGTGCCCTGCCTCAGCACCACCTTCCAGGTGCCAGGCACCAGGGATTAACCCTGGGGGTGGCCACAGGAAGAAGGGCAATCTTGAATGAGGGAGAAGGCATGCTCATCAATCCCAGGGTGTTAGAAGGCAGGGGATAGGGCAGCGGCTTTCTTTGTCTTTTTAAAAAAATGATTCATTTTGAGCATTTAAAAAAATTTGCAGTTTTGAATTTTCTCCCTCCCTCCTACCTCTTCTCCACCCATTGAGAAGGCAAGCAACATGGCATCAATTATACATGTGAAATCATGCAAAACACATTTCCATATTATCCATGTTGCCAACAAAAGGTGGGGACAGCTAGGTGCTACGGTGGATAGAGCGCCAGGCCTGGAATCAGCAATACTCATCTCCATGAATTCAAATCTGGCCTTAGACGCTTACTAGCTGTGTGACCGTAGGCTCTTAACCCTACTCGCCTCAGTTTCCTCATCTGTAAATCCAACACAACTGAAAACAACAACAACAACAAAAAAAAAAGACAAGAAAAATAAAGAAAAAATGATGCTTCAATGTGCGCTCAGAGTCTTATCAGTTCTCTCTTCAGAGGTGGAGAGCATTTTCCATCATGAGTCCTGTGGAATCGTCTTAGATCGTTTTCTTTTCTTTCTTTCTCTTTCTTTTCTTTCTTTCTTTCTTTCTTTCTTTCTTTCTTTCTTTCTTTCTTT
>NW_020950172.1:6633654-6648913 GCF_900497805.2 Vombatus ursinus | reverse complement strand
TTCTTTCTTTCTTTCTTTCTTTCTTTCTTTCTTTCTTTCTTTCTTTCCTTCCTTCCTTCCTTCCTTCCTTCCTTCTTTCCTTCCTTCCTTCCTTCCTTCCTTCCTTCCTTCCTTCCTTCCTTCCTTCCTTCCTTCCTTCCTTCCTTTCTTTCTTTCTTTCTCTCTCTCTCTCTCTCTCTCTCTTTCTTTCTTTCTTTCTTTCTTTCTTTCTTTCTTTCTTTCTTTCTTTCTTTCTTTCTTTCTTTCTTTCTTTCTTTCTTTCTTTCTGCCTGCAATTGAGGTTAAGTGACTTGCCTGGGGTCATACAGCTAGTAAGTGTCAAGTGTTTGGTCTGAGGCCGCATTTGAATTCCGGTCCTACTGACCTCAGGGCTGGCACTGGATCATTTTCTTGATCAGAGTCTTTCACAAAGTCTTTCGCAGTTGATCGTGATACAAAATTGCTGTCACTGCTTACAATGTTTTCTTGCTTCTGCTCACTTCACACAAATCTTCCTTGATTTTTTCTGAAACCATCCTACTCATCACTTCTTACAGCACAATAGTATTCCATTGCATTCATATACAAAACTTGTTCAGCTCTTCCCCAATGGATGGGTACCCTCTCAATTTCCAATTCTTTGCCACCACAGAAAGAGCTGCTATAAATATTTTTGTACATGTGTGTGCCTTCCCCTTTTTTAAAATTTCTTTGGGATACACACCTCACTGTGGTCTTGCTGGATCAAAGAGTATGCACGGTTTTACAGCCCTTTGGGCGTAGTTCCAAATTGCTCTCCAGAATGACTGGACCCACCAACAATTCGTTGGTGTCCCTACTTTTCTATATCCCCTCCAATATTTGTCATTTTCCTTTTCTGTCATGTTAGCCAATCGGATAGGTGTGGGGTGATACCTTAGACTTGTTTTCATTTGCATGTCTCTAATCAATAATGATTTAGAACATTTTTGTCGTATGACTATAGATGGCTTTGATTTCTTCATCTGAAAACTGCCTCTTTATATCCATTGATCACTTATCACTTGGGGACTGGCTCTTATCTTTTCTAAATTTGACCCAGTTCCCTCAATATATTTGAGAAATGAGGCCTTAATTAGAGAAACTTTCTGTAAAAAATTCTTTCCCAGCTTCTTGCTTTCCTTCTAATTTTGAAAATTTTAAATTTCATGTAATCAAAATCATCTATTATACTCCCCGTGATCCTCTCTATCTCTTGTTCAGTCATAAATTCTTCTTTTTTCCTTAGACCTGACAAAGACACCATTCCTTGTTGCCCTAATTTGCTTACCGCGTCACCCTTCATGTCTAAATCATGTGCCCATTTTGCCCTTATCTTGCTATACAGCTTGAAATGTTGGTCTGTGCCTAGTTTTTGCCAAACTCCTTTCCAATTTTCCCCAGTGATTTTTGTCAAATAGTGAGTTCTTGTCCCAAAAGCCTGGGTCTTTGTGTTGATCAACCCCTAGATTACCATGGTCATTTACTACTGTGTATTATGTACCTAATGTATTCCACTGATTTCACCACTGTTTCTTAACCAGTACCAGACGGTTCTGATGATTACTGCTTTGTAATATAGTTTGAGATTTCGTTTGGCTAGGCTACCTTCCTTCACATTTTTTCATCGATTCCCTTGATATTCTTGACTTTTTGTTCTTCCAAATGAATTTTGTTGTCTTTTTTTCTAGGTCTACAAAATAATTCTTTGGTAATTTAATTGGTATGGCACTGAGTAAGTAAATTTAGGTAGAATTGTTATTTTTATTATATTGGCTCAGCCTACCCATGAGCAATTAACTTTTCTCCAGTTGTTTAGATCTGTCTTTATTTGTGTGAGAAGTATTTTGTAATTGTGTTCATGTAGTTCCTGGGTTTGTCTTGGCAGGTAGACTCCCAAGTATTTTGTTGTCTGCAGTTATTTTAAACAGAATCTCTCTGTCTTTCTGTCTCTCTCTGTGCTTGGTTTTGTTGATAATATATAGAAATGTTGATGGTTCATGTGGGTTTATTTTATATCCTACAACTGTGCTAAAGTTAATTGTTTCAACTAGTTTTTTAGCTGATTCTCTAGGATTCTCTAAGTATAACATCATATCATCTATAAAGAGTGATAGTTTTGTTTCCTCATTGCCTATTCTAATTCCTTCAATTTCTTTTTTTATTCTTTTTTTAACTTAATTAATTTATTTTGATTTATCAACAATCACTTCCATAAGCTTTTGAGTTTTAAATTTTTCTCCCCTTCCTTCCCACCTCCCTCCCCAAGATGGCACACAATCTGATATAGGCCATACATTTACATTCCTATTAAACATATTTTCACATTAGTGATGTTGTAAGTAAGAATTAGAACCAATAGAAGGAACCACCAGAAAGAGAAAACAAAAAACAAAAAAAAAGAAAAGAAAAAAATAGCAAACATTATGCTTCACTCTGCATTCAAACTCCATAGTTTTTTCTTTGAATGTGGATAGCATTTTCCATCACAAGGCCTTTGGGGATGTCTTAGATCCTTGCATTGCTGAGAAGGACTAAGTCTATCAGTATTAGTCATCACACAACATGGCTGTCACTATGTACAACATTCTCCTTGTTCTGCTCACTTCAGTCTATACAAGTCTTTCCAGGTTTTTCAGAAGTCTGCCTGCTCATCATTTCTTATAGCACGGTAGTATTCCATTACATTCATATACCACAACTTGCTCAGCCATTCCCCATTTGGTGGGCATCCTCTCAATTTCCAATTCTTTGCCACCACAAAAAGAGCTGCTGTAAATATTTTTGTACATGTGGGTCCTTTTTCCACTTGTATGATCTCTTTGGGATACAGCCCTAGAAGTGCTATTGCTGGGTCAAAGGGTATGCACATTTTTATAGCCCTTTGGTCATAGTTCCAAATTTCTCTCCATTTCACAACTCCACCAACAATGCATTAATGTTCCAATTTTCCCACATCTTCTCCAACATTTATCATTTTCCTGTTTTGTCATGTTTGCTAATCTGATAGGTGTGATGTGGTACCTCAGAGTTGTTTTGATTTACATTTCTCTGATTAATAGTGATTTAGAGCACTTTTTCATATGACTATAGATGACTTTAATTTCTTCATCTGAGAACTGCCTGTTCATATCTTTTGACCATTTATCAATTGGGGAATGACTTGGATTCTTATAAATTTGACTTAATTTTCTAAATATTTTAGAAATGAGGCCCTTATTTATCAGAGACACTGGTTGTAAAAATTCTTTCCCAATTTTCTACTTTCCTTCTAATCTTGGTTGCATTGGCTTTGTTTGTGCAAAAACTTTTCAATTTAATGTAATCAAAGTTATCCATTTTGCATTTCGTAATGTTCTCTACCTCCTGTTTGGTCACGAATTCTTCTGTTCTCTATAAATCTGATAGGTAAACTATTCCTTGTTCTCCTAATTTGCTTATGGTATCACCCTTTATGTCTAAATCATGTACCCATTTTGACCTTATTTTGGTATAGGGTGTGAAACTAGGTCCATGCCTAGTTTCTGCCATACTCTTTTCTAGTTTTCCTAGAAGTTTTTGTCAAATAGTGATTTCTTATCCTGGAAGCTGGGGTCTTTGGGTTTATCAAATAATAGATTACTATAGTCATTGACTACTGTGTCTTGCATACTTAACCTATTCCACTGATCCACCACTCTATTTCTTAGCCAGTACCAAGCAGTTTTGATGATTGCTGCTTTACAATACAATTTAAGATCTGGAATGGCTAGGCCACCTTCCCCTGCATTTCTTTTCATTAGTTCCCTTGATATTCTGGACCTTTTGTTATTCCAAATGAATTTTTTTATTATTTTTTTCTAGCTCTATAAAATAATTTTTTGGTAGTTTGATTGGCATGGCACTGAATAAGTAAATTAGCTTAGGTAGAATTGTCATTTTTGTTATATTAGCTCTGCCTACCCATGAGCAACTGATGTTTTTCCAATGATTTAGATCTGACTTTATTTGTGTGAAAAGCGTTTTGTAATTGTGTTCGTAGAGTTCCTGGGTTTGTTTCGGGAGGTAGACTCCTAAACAGTTTATAATGTCTATAGTAACTTTAAATGAAATTTCTCCTTCTATCTCTTGTTGTTGGGTTTTGTTGGTAATATATAGAAATGCCGATGATTTTTGTGGGTTTATTTTATAGCCTGCAACTTTGCTAAAGTTGTTAATTATGTCATGTAGTTTCTTAGTTGATTCTCTAGGATTCTCTTAAGTATATCATCATATCATCTATAAAGAGTGATAGTTTTGTTTCTTCATTGCGTATTCTAACTCCTTCAATTTCTTTTTCTTGTGTCGTCGCTATAGCTAGCATTTCTAGTACAATGTTGAATAATAGTGGTGATAGTGGACATCCTTCCTTCACCTTTGATCTTATTGGGAAGACTTCTAATTTAACCCCATTATAGATAATGCTTACTCTTGGCTTTAGATAGATACTTACTTATTAGAAAAAAAAAGGCTCCATTTATTTCTATGCTTTCTAGTGTTTTAAATAGGAAATGGGTGTTATATTTTGTCAAGCTTTTTCTGCAGCTATTGAAGTAGTCATATGGTTTTTGTTGCTTTTGCTATTGATATGGTCAATTATGCTGATGATTTTCCTAATATTGAACCATCCCTACATTCCTGGTATAAATCCTTCCTGGTCATAGTATATAATCTTTGTAACATAATGCCGTAGTCTCCTTGCTAGTATTTCATTTAAAAATTTTGCATCCATATTCATTAGGGCAATTGGGCTATAACTTTCTTTCTCTGTTTTTGCTTTCTGGTTTAGGTATCAAAACCGTATTTGTGTCGTAAGAGGAATTTGGTAGGATTTCTTTAGGTATTTTTTTCAAATAGTTGATATAGCATTGGAATTAACTGTTATTTATTCACTTCTTAATCCATCTGGTCTTATTTGTTTATTAATATTATATTAGACTTATTTACTTCCTCTTTTGTTAATCTGGGCAGTTTATAATTTTGCAAATATTCATCCATTTCACTTAGATTTATTGACATATAGTTGGGCAAAATAACTCCTAAAAATTGCTTTAATTTAATCTGCATTGGTGGTGCAGTCACTCTTTTCATTTTTGATACTGGTAATTTGGTTTTCTTTTTTTTTTTTTAAATAAAATTAACCAATAATTTATCTATTTTATTCACTGTTTCATAAAACCAGCTCCTTGGTTTATTTATTGGTTCAATTAATTTTTAATTTTAATTTTTATTAATCATTTGACTTTTCAGGATTTTTATTTGTATGTTTAGGGATTTTTCATTTGTTCATTTTCTAGTTTTTTAATTACATGTTCAGTTCATTGATCTGCTTTCTCTTTTTTATTGCTATGAGCATTTAGAGATTATAAATATTCCCCCTAACAACTGCTTTGGCCACTTCCCACAAATTTTGGTGTATTGTCTTAGTGTTGTCAATATCTTTAATGAAATTATTGATTATTTCTGTAATTTATTCTTTGACCTGGTCATTCTAGGATCAAATTAGTTTCCATCTATGCTTCCATAGCCCTTTATTGAATTTCATTTTTATTGCGTTATGGTCCAAAAATGGTACATTTAATATTTCTGCTTTTCTGCATTTGTTTGTGAGATTTTTATGCTCCAATTCATGGTCAATTTATGTGAAGATGTTATGCACAGCTGAGAAAAACGTATACTCCTTTCTATTCCCGTTCAATTTTCTCCAAAGGTCCGTCGTATCTAACTCTTCTAAAATTCTATTCATCCCTTCAACTTTTTTTCTCGTTTATATTGTGGTTAGATATATCTAAGCTCTGAAAGGAGAAAGTCAAGCCCCTACTAGGGTAGTTTCACTATTTATTTTTGTAACTCATTTCACTTTTCTTTTAAGAATTTGGATGCTATACTGATCGGTGCATATATGTTTATTGTTGCTATGATTTTAGTGTCTATGGTACCTTTTAGCAAAATGTGGATTCTCTGATAATCTCTTTTAGTTAGGTCTGTTTTCACTTTTCCTGAGATCACGATCACTATCCCTGCTTTTTTTACGTCAGCCAAAGCACAGTAAATTCTGCTCCATCCCCTTACCTTTACTCTGTATGTGTCTCTCTGCCTCAAACGTGTTTCTTGTAAACAACGTATTACAAGATTCTGGTTTTTGATCCACTCTGCTATCTGTTTCTGTTTTATGGGAGGATTCATCCCATTCACATTCGCAGTTATGATTATTAACTGTGTGTTTCCCTCCACTCTATTTTCTTCTGTTTATCCTTCTCTCTCCCTCTCTCTTTCTCTCTCTCTCTCTTTCTGTCTGTCTGTCTCTTTCTCTCTCTCTCTCTCTCTCTTTCTCTCTCTCTCTCTCTCTCTTTTTCTGGGACAGGAGCATTCAAACTTGAAGGAGTTAGCTGGAGGCTTGGGAAGAGAAGAGATACAGAGACCTTTGATACCAGAGAGTGATAAGCACATAAAGATCCCTGGGTTTGGAGTCAGGCCAGCTGACTTTCAATTTTGACTCTGCTAAATGCTGGCCCTGGATAAGTGCCTTGCCCTCTCTGCATCTGGCCAGCTGCTCTCTAAGGCCCCTCCTTGGCATGTTGGCCGTAAGCTGTTTCAGGCGGCCCCTGTGTCTGAGGCAGAAGCTGGGCCTGGACAGCCTGACCTGGTCTGGCATTGCTGCTGTCCTCTGCAGCTGGATGGGAAAGAGGGAGTGGGATGCCATAGGGGCTGGACTAGAAGGAGATGTGGGCCCAAGCCCCAGAGACAGGATTTCCACCTGTCCTCCTCGGGGTGGTGTGCAAGGCCCCAGAGGATGTCCTGCCACCCGGTGAATGCGGGCATTCCCCTTCACCAGCTCCCCGTCCTCCAGAGCCCAGCTCCTCAGCCTTTCTGAGGCCCCTCCCTGCGCAGAAGGCAGGCAGCCAGATGATGGAAGGCACAAGGAGGCCGTACTGCCACCGTGCTCATGCCAACAGGGTTCTGTGATACAAACACTGAAAATTGCGGCATGGGCAAGCAGGGCGACCTAACGAGTGAGCCCCCAGGAGAGCCAGTGGGGTCTGGAGGAAACAGCAGAAACTGGCGGCTCAGCCTTGAGAGCTCGGGCAGAACTGCAGGAGTCCTCGAGGCCACTGCCCTGGTGCCCACCTGCAGTTACTTGGCGTGTCATCTCTTTGCCGTCTGTGGTCCTGCTTTCTCCCAGGGTAAAAGCTGAAATAGTGTGTGTATACATATGTATGTTTACATGGATGAACATGTAATCTGCCCCCCAACCCCGACCAAACAGCTCCATCAGCTAAGAGGGAAGGGAGGGACCCAGGGTGGCCTGAGCAGCTGAGCAAGGTCCCCGCCCCTCCTAGAGCCACAGTTCATCATGGGGTTATTGCCCCAAGTGTGAGGAGTAGCTATCATCGTCACTGCTGTGGCCTGATTGTTGGGCCTGGGACGAGCCCAGGGCCGGGCACCTCAGGCTCTCACCTGGCTGTTCCAACTGAGAAGAGGGAGGGCCCCCTCCCCAGAAACCTCTCAGGCAGGGAAACCTGCCTGTGTGCCTTGACCATGTTCCGCCATCTCCTCCTGCCCATAGCTTGGAGCCTGGGAGCAGCTCCCACCCCCTCCACACGCACACACCCAGCGCCAGCAGCCGCAGGGACTCAGCGTGGCATCCCAGAGTCCTGGAGAAGACCCCAATGACCATCCAGTCTGGCCCTTCCATTGAACAGATGAGGAAACTGAGGCCCAAGGAGAAGGGACCATCAGGCTGTGAGTCCAGGACTTCTGACCCCAGCTCCCCACCACACCTGTTGGAGGAATGGAGCAGTCTTTTCTCTTGGGGATCGCCTGGGTGGGGTGGGGGTGTCCTGTTGGGACACACGCTCTCCTCACTGAGGAAGTACAGCCAGCCCTATTATCTCATCGCAGGGGGAAGTGTGCTAAGTAGAGACAAAGGACGATCAGGGCCAGGTGGGTCAGTCATAAGAGGCTACCTGGAGGAGGTGGCAGGTGACAAGGCTTGGGTTGCACTCTGCTCGTCTCCTGGGGATCAGAAGCGGCTCGGCTCCAGCCCCACCCTTAGAGAGCCAGGTGCTGACTCACCTGGGCTGGACAGACCCCCTTGGCACCCAGCCCAGGTGGGATGTCTCCAGAAGACGTCACTGTCTATTGCCTGGCCCTGGAATCGTGGGGACCATCTCTGCCCTGCGCCTACGCCCAAAAGCCTCTGGGTGCCTGCCCCAGCCTCAGCCCTACACCCCAGGAGCCAGGTATCAGGGAGCAGCCCCGGGGGCGGCCATGAGGAGAAGGAGTCCTGGTCGCCACACACAGCAGGTGGTTAATGGAGAGTTTCCCGGGGGACTTTATCCTCATGTGGCCTGGGTGAGTCTGGTTGGAGAGAGGAATTCACGGCGCTCCACTTAAGAAGAGGGAAGGATGCTTCGCCACCCTTCTCCCCCAAGATACCCAGCTCTCACTTTGGTCTCAGAGATTCAGGGTACTGGGCCTGCCCCAGGACCAAATGTTTGGAATCCAGGGATTGAGTGCGAGGTCCTCCCTCAGTGCCCCCTCCGTTGGAAGGTGGTTTTTTTAAGGGGTGAGGGGCTTCTTAGTCTCCCAGGAGTATCCTAGGCCGGGAAGGGGGGATGGAGGGACCAGGAGCCTCTGGGGCTAGGACTGGCCCTAGCTCATGATCCCAGGATGAGAATTTGGGCTTGCAGGCCCCTGAAAGGAGGCCCAGGAGATGGACATTCATCTTTCCCAAGCCTCATTAGGCATAAGCACAGGTTGCCGGCCCCAGGCTCTGTCCAAGACAAGGGCAGGGCCTCTGACAAAGGGGAGGAGGTGTACGTGGCGGTGAGCATAGCTGGCCAGGTCGGGGCCAGGGGCTTGTTGGTAAAGCCCAGCTCCCCCTTCATTCCCCGCCACTTTCTTTGCTTCCCAAGGAACCAGTTGCTCTCCCATCTTGTGTTTCCTCTTCGATCAGTTTTAAATATGGTATCGTTTCTGAGGGGCTCCCTCCCTGATGTCTGCCCCAGGGTGTGCCAGGAACAGAAGCCATGCTAAGAGAGCCTCGTTCTGGAGGGAGAACCTGCTTAGAATAGCGTGTGTGTGCACAGACTCCACGTGTGTACAGGCAGCACTGAGAGAGGGCCGGGAGTATGCAGGGATCAGGGTTGAGTATCAGGTGTTGGTCTGAGGAAGCTTCCTGGGCTTGGGGGCCGGAGATTCAGGGTCAAGAAGAAGGTGCTGTCCGTGACCGTGTCATAGCCCACCTGGGGCTGGGAGGGAAGGGAGAAGGGGAGGTGGGAGTCGCTGCTCACTCCTAACCCTTGACTCACTCTTGGAAGGGCAGAGGAGCCGGTCGGGTGTGGCTGTGCACCAGCTCAGATTTGGGCATGTGTGTGTGAGCTCAGCCTAGAGGCATGTGCAGCCTGGGCTGTGGGCGTGGGAGGGCTGGGCAGCTCGGGGGCAGGGCTGCCCCAGAGGGCGGGACGTAGGAAGGGGGCCCCCTCTATATGGGAGCTGGGACAGCCAGTGAGGCAGGGAGCCGCCTGGGAGGACCAATCCAGGAAGGCTTCCCTGAGGAGGTAAGTTTCCAGACGGTCTTCCCCTTGGGAAGGAAGATGTCTGCCACCTGGGTGTCCCTGGGGTTGGAGTCAGGACCAGCTTTCTTTTCTCGTGTTTATAATCCCAGCACTTAATCGTGTCTGACTAAGTCTCTGTCTTGGCAGAGGTACTGGAGTCGTTTGCCTCTCCTTCTCCAGCTCATTTTACAGATGAGGAAACAGAGGCAAAGAGGGTGAAGTGACTTGCCCAGGGTCACACAGCTAGTGAGTGTCTGAGGCCGGATTTGAACTCAGATGGATCTTCCTGGCTCCTGTCTCAGGGCTCTATCCACTGTGCCACCTAGTGGGCATGTAGTAGGCACTTAATAAAGGTTGATTTATTGATTGAGGAAACGAGAGCCTTGCAGAACCAGAGCCAGGAGGGCTCTCTGAGGTCGCCCACTGCAGTCACTTCATTCTACAAATGAGGAAACTGAAGCCTGAAGAGGGGAGTGGCTTGCCTGTGGTTCCTTGTTGAGCCCAGTGTCCAAGGCAAGACTAGAACCCAGACCTTTGGACTCCCAACTTTCGTTCATCCTAGAGCCCCAGGAGGCCTCCGGGCAGCTTCTCTTGAAAACAGAGAAGGGCCCGACTGAGCAGCGACACAGCCCTCTCCGGGTGCCAGGAGATGGGGAGCCTTCAGGGCTCTCGCTCTGCCCGCCAGGGCCGCCCCCGGGCCCCAGGAAACCCTCCCTGCACCTCCTCAGCTCCTCCCCTGCTCCTGTCTTCCTTCTCTCCCCTCCTTTGTCTCCCTTTCCTTCTTTCCTCCCCCTCTTCCCTTTCCCTCCTCTCTCTCATGCTCCTTTCTCCTCTCCCTTCCTCCAGATCCCTGGGGCTGCCGGCAGGAAAGCTCCCAGAGTCTAATTAGGAAGCCGACCTTCGAGACCTAGAGTGCGTAGCAAGTCCCCTTCCTCCTCAGCTCCGTGGCCCCCCACAGGGGCCTCCTCCAGCACCTGCCTGCTCTGGGTTGGGAGGGGATCGAGGCCAGACTGGGAGTTGCCACTGATGAGCTTGCTACCTTTTATTTCTTAAAAACAGCAGTGACAATACAGTCTTTGTGCTTCTGCCCCGCCAGTAGGCTGGGGTGGGGCAGGCTGGGCTTAGCCCCTTCCCTTGGCCTTCTCTAGGACTCCGTTTGCTCTTCAAGGTCCCTTCAGTTCTAACTTCCCATAGCTCTGTCCGTAGTAGGGCTCAGCACATAGTAGGTGCTAAATAAATGCTTACTGAATTGAATAGTAGCAGAAGGAATGAGGGCTAGGCGCTGTGATAGGCTTAGACTC
Source organism: Vombatus ursinus (assembly GCF_900497805.2). Taxonomy (NCBI): domain Eukaryota; kingdom Metazoa; phylum Chordata; class Mammalia; order Diprotodontia; family Vombatidae; genus Vombatus; species Vombatus ursinus. The sequence goes on along the minus strand of NW_020950172.1, from coordinate 6,638,037 downwards.
CCCTTCCCGAGTTCAAATTTGGCCTCAGACACTAACTGGCTGTGTGACCCTGGGTAAGTCACTTGATCCTGTTTGCCTCAGTTTCCTCATCTGTAAAATGAGCTGGAGAAGGAACCGGCAAGGCACTCCGGTGTCTCTGCCAAGAAAACCCCAAAATGGGGTCACAGAGAGTCGGACACAACTGAACATGTGTCAGGCACTGTGCTGAGCGCTGAGGTTGCAGAGAGAGGCAAACATACAACCACAAGATAAGGAGTGCCGGTGGGACCGGAGGCCAAAGCCCTGGGTTCCAGTCCCAGCTCTGCTGCTTACTGGCGACTCTTCTTACCTTCCCCTACTTACACCGTGGTCCTCTGGGCTGTTGTAAGGAATGAGCTTGTGAAACCTTGAAGCAGTGGAGAAACGGGCGTTATTTTACAGCTGGGGAAACTGAGGGCTGTCTCTTAGTCTGTATCTCAGCTTATAGAAACTTCTGCTGAGGCCGCACCTCCTCCACAGACTTGCAGCTAAGGGGGCCTCCAGCTTTTGCCTCAATAACTCTCACCTCCCCGAGTCTCAGTTTCTTCCCCCTCAGAGCTCTTCCAACTTTTACGTTTTGTGCATCTATGGCTTTCTTTTTTTTTTAAAAATGGTTTAATGATTTTTTATTGATGTCTTCTCTTTTTTTACATCCTCATAGTTAAGAGTCTGTGACTTTCAGTGATGGGGAGCTTACTCCCTTGAAGGCAACTATTTAACCCAATGAGCCATCTTTATCACTGGGAAGGTTGGCCTTCCTATGACAGGCAACGTGTCCCAGGTCCCACTTTGAGTTAGGAGAGAAAGGCCCCCTGGCCTGGTCTGGAGTCCCCGCCAGCGGAGGTGGGAGGTCAGCAGAGGAAGGTCTGAGGCCCTTGCCCACTGATGTGGGGGTCAGCAGAGGAACTCAGGGTCACGGTTTCTAGGCAGCTTGGCTACTTTGGGGGATGGGGAGACATGTTGGTTGGTGTTTGCCCCATAAACAAACCCCTCGGCTTGGGATCACCACAGTTAGTGCCCAGTGAGTGATGCTGGGCAGGCCAGACCATTCCATTGGGGAACTAGGTGGCTCAGTGGTTAGAGCACTGCGCCTGGAGTCAGGAAGACCTGAATTTAAATGTGCCTCAAACACTTACTAGCTGTGTGATCCTGGACAAGTCACTTACCCTCTGTTTGCCTCAGTTTCCTCATCCGCAAAATGGGGATCATAATAGCAGGGTTGTTGTGAGGATCAAACAGCATAGTAATTATAAAGTGCTTAGCCCAGCACCTGGCACATAGTAGGCACTTTATAAATGTTAGCTGTCGTTATTAGGATTTATTAAGCACAGGGCGGAGGAGGAAGAGAGCGGTTCTGTGTGGAAGAACAGGCAGGCGAGCTTGGCTGGGCCAAAGGGTCAGTCCTGGAGGGGGACTTGGAAGGAGGCAGCCAGCCCGGAAAGTGCTTTAAGAAGCCAAGCTCAGGCGTTTGTATTTGATCCCAGGGCAAGAGGGAGCCATGGGAATGAGTGAGGGAATTCCATGGGCAGACCTGCAGTTTAGGCAAGAGGTGTTAAGGACCTGAGTTAGGCTGGAGGTCGAACTAATTAGCAAGACTCGATAACTGATTGAATGTGAGGGATAAGGATGGCCCTGAGAGTGCCAGCCTGGGACATTCAAAGGATGGGGGGGGGCAGTGTGTGTGCCCTCAACCAGAAATCTGAGAGAGGAGGAGGGTTCAGGAAGAAATAGACCACAGATGCAGGGAGGGAGCTTCACCGGCTGTATTTATTAGCTGTATAACCCTGTCTGAGTCACTTCTCTCAACCATCCGTAAAGAGGGGAGAGCCATAGTTTCTCATTTACTTTTCCTCTTAGATTTTCTTTTTCCTTTCTTTTTTTTTTGGCCTGGCATCATTTCATAAAGATCTTTCCTTAGGTCACTGTATTCCTTATTCCTCTTAATTGCACTATGGTATTCCGTGACATGAATGCGCCACAATTGATTCAACCATTCTCTCATTGTCATTTTCTGCAATTCCGCCTAATGATGCTGTTGTGAAAACCTGGCAGCACATTGTTCTCCTTCTCTGGTTTGATGCACACTTTCAGGGCTTTGCCCAGCAGTGGCATCATGGGCTCAGAGACTACAGTGCTCCATGTAATGGCTGATGACTCCAAAGAGATTCCCCAAGGTTGCAATCATCTCCACAGGGAACGAGTGTACCTGTTTTTGCCCAGCTCCACCAGCATTGCATTTCCTTGCTTTTAATTCTTTTCGCCAGTTTGATGGGTTTTAATTCGTGTCTCTTTGATCATTGGCAAGGTTGAGCATTCTTTCCAGGGACCGTTAACAATGTGCACTTCCTCTTTGAAAGCTGGCCATCCAACCTTTGAGGTCACTCAGATTTCAATGTGATAATCAGCTCACTCAGATTTGGGGTCACTCTTGCCACGAAGCCACTACCTCTGTATCTGTAGTTTCTCACTGGGCCCTTGCTCAAAGACTCTTCCAGGAGGTCTCTCCAAAATCTTATTGATGGCTTGAGGTTTAGGGTTTCTCCAAAAGGCCACCATTATGTCCCTGCTTAGATGGGATTGATTATAATGATAGTTAACATTTATGCAGGCTTGTACATTGTCTTATTTGCAACAACAATTCTTAGACAACTTTCTTCTTAAAGTGTAAATGGGTGTCCTAAGAAGGTATATTTTATAGATGAGGAAACTGAGGCTCAGAAATGTAAGGGGTTTTGCCCTAGGTCCGGCAGGCAGTAAGCATTTATTAAGTGACTGTGTTAAGCACCAAGGATATAAAGAAAGGCAAAAGACAGCCCCTGCACTCCAGAGCTTACAGCCTAATGGAGGATGAGAGATCCCTGCAGATCACTAAGTGAAACACGATGCAGAGAGGATACAGTGGATAATCTCAGGGAGGGCTCTGGAATTGAGAGAGGGTAGGAAAGTCTTGCAAAAAGTAGAATTTATGGGACTTGAAAAAAGTCAGGGAATGGAGATGAGGACAGAGGGCATTCCAGGCATGGGGGAAATACCCCAGAATGGAGAGATAGAAGACAAACCCCGCTGTAGATTAAGGTGTAAGAAGACTGGAAAGAGAGAAAGGGCCTCAGGCTGTGAAGGGCTTCCACTGCCAAAGGATTTTTGCACTTGATCCTGCGGGCAAGTGGGAGCCAGTGGGGGAGATGGCCCTGGTCAGACCTCACTTTAGGAAGGTCACTTTGACCTCTGAGTGGAAGGGAGGGTGGGCTGGATGGAGCAGCACCTGGTGTGTGCAGAGCCATTGCCTGGGAAGATGCAAAGCTTAGCCTCAGCCTCTGCCCTCTGATGATTTAAAGCCTGCCATGATCTGGCCACCTGGATGTAGCGTTCCTCTCCTATCTCCATGCCTTTGCCCAGGCTGTAGCCTAGCCGGGAATGCCGTCCCTTCTCACCTTTGCCTGGAATCCCTTACTCCCTTCCAGGCTGAGCTGAAGTCCTCCCTTCCTCCAAAAGGCCTTTTCTAGCAATATCTCCTGCTGTATCCTATCTTTTGTTATTATCTTGTGCTGGTCTCCAATTCAGTCCCTCCCTGCCCCTGCCCCCTGGATGGAAGCTTCTCAAGGGCAGGGATTATCTGTGTGTCTGGTCCTTAGTGGCTGCTGCCTGGCAGATGACATTGAATCGCCTCCCAAGGAGGCCTTTTCCATTCTTTACAGAATATAGGACTCCATCCCTGCACGTTCCCTCCTCAGGCTGGGCCTCAGTTTCCCACTCTGTAAAATGAGGATGTTGTATTCAATGGATCCCCCAAGGTCTCCTCCAGCTCCCGAGCCATAATATTTGGGGGTTGTGGGGAGGGCTCTCAGGCTGGTAAGGTGGCTCTGGAGGCTGCTGGAGCCTTTCACAAGCCTGTGGGGAACCGCTCTTAGGGTCTGTGGAGGCTCTGGGGTCCCCTGGGCCTGTGTTGGGAAAACATTGGATATCCTGCCTCCTGGGAGCCCTCAGAGTCTCTCTCCCTCTGCTTGTTTTGTTTCTGGGCTGATTTGTTTAATGCTCTCAGCTAATTACTGCTTTTGCATATTCATGGACCAGCCTGCCCTCCCTCCCCTGGCAGCTGCAGGGATTGAGGAGGAGGGGGAACGTCTTGGCAGAACCAGAGCCCCATCCCCCCCTTTCTGGGAAAAATCTTATCGTTCTATCAATCACAAAGTGTTTCCTGAATCTGCCAAGGGACAGGCCTGGGTGCTCAATGAACCTGTGCCTCTAACTGACCCGGTGACCTTAGGTGAGGCCTAGGGGCACCGCAACCCCAGGATGCCCAGGTGGGGTGGGAATGGGAGGTGGGGGCTGCTCTCAGGGGCCTCTGCTGGGGGTGGGGGCTGCTCT
>NW_020950172.1:6607652-6633644 GCF_900497805.2 Vombatus ursinus | reverse complement strand
GGTGGGGGCTGCTCTCAGGGGCCTCTGCTGGGGGTGGGGGCTGCTCTCAGGCTCAGTTTTCCAAGGCAATTGCTTTTGGAGTAGGGTTTTTGACCCCTCTGAGCCTCGGGATTTTTCCACTGTGCTTTAGACAGAGGAGATTTAAGAGATGAATTTCCTAACCTCAGGCTGCCCAACACGCGAGCTAGACCCAATGCCTCCGAGGGCACGGCCACATTCAGCAGATTCAGCCAGGCACGGCCGAAAGCCCCTGTGTGTTTGGTCTGTTAGGGACCAGGGCAGCCGCTGCTTCTGGCTGGTGGGGATGGCCTCTCCACAGCCCCGTGGAACTGCTCTGGCCCACCCTTCTCTGTCCAGCCCTGGGGCTCCTCTACTCCTCCTCCTCAGGAAGCTCCCTGAGGGCAGGGCAGGGAATCATTGGCCTCTCTCTTCCTTCTCACTGTCCTCATTCTCCATTCAAGTCTGATAAGGGGGCATGGGAGGGATGAGTCGAGTTGTACTGAGTGGGAGGACGGACCTGCCAATCCGCCTAGGCCCAAGGCCAAGGTTAAGTCCGTGGTGCATCATGTAGGACTTCACACTTCTGGGGTTTCTACTCTGGACACCAGGCTGTGCAGACAGGGGCGCTGCCTTGGCTCTTCTGCCTTTCCTCCTGTCTGTGGGGAGATAGGGAGCCTGGTAGGGGAGGGCTTCATGGGCGCCATGTTGGAGGAAAGACTTGCCCACGCCTTAGGGGGCTTATGTACACATTCTTCCTGGGGTGGGAAGGACACGGAGGGGCCACGGTTGCTGTCTTTGGGGCTGCCTGGGGGAAGAAGGTTTAGCTTTCATCTGGTTGGCTAGGCTCAAGGAGCCAGATGGAGGCCCAGGTCAGGAGAATCTTCCTAACAATGGCCATGAGCACCAAGTCAACAAACATTTATTATGCACTTACTGTGTGCCAGGCACTGGGAGTAGGAAGGGCTTTCCTCGGAAGGTAGTGAGTTTCCTGCCACTGGAGGTCTGTGAACAGAGGCTGGGGATTCTTGGTTAGGCAGGGCAGTGGGCTTGATGCCTCTGAGGAGCCCTCTCGACTCTGGAGTTGGTGATTTTCCTGCTGGGCCCCTTGGATGGGGGGCTGCTGAGGGGATTGCCGAGGATGGGGGTGGCGCCATAGCAGGAGGGAGAGGGAGGTGTGTGTGGTGGGGCAGGGGTAAGGGAGGAAGCTGAGCCCCCTCCCGAGAGCTGCTGGCCAGGCCTTCTGAGCCCTGGCAGGCATTGGGCGTTATCATCATCTCTGTCCTCCCTTGGCTTGCTGGGAGCCAAGTTTGAGAATCCTTTTGAGGTTGGGGACCCTCGGTCCCGATGGCTGCCTTCCTCAGCACCGCCAGCCCCAGCGGCAGGGTCCCGCCCCCTCTCCTGGAGGAGCAGCTGGAATCGGGCTGCGTCGTCCCCCTAAACTGCACCCGAAGCTGAGGGAGCTGTAAAGGAGGGGCTGCTTGGCAGCAGTACTGACTGGCTGCTGAGAGCTAGACCTGAATGAAGTCGTCTGTTTGTTGTTTCGCGCCCGGATGGGGACCATCTGCGGTGTGAGGTGGGGGGCGTGCCGGGGCTCAGGGTCTGTTTGAGGGAGATGGGCCTCGGGCTGGGGGAGCTTGGTGCGTGTTCTACCATTTTTGTTTGCCATAGTGGCAGGAGGAAAACAGGCATAGCTCTGGGCCTCTAGGAGCACTTGGTATGACCCCATTAAAGCAACTCTCAGCCCAGGCAGGGACCTGATGTGTCTGTGCCAGGGAGAAAGAGCTTCCAGGCCCCATGGGAAGCAAGCGGCTGGGAGGTGGGTGTTATTATCCCCATTTTACAGGAGGGGAAGCTGAGGCTGAGAGGTTAAGTGACCTTCCCCACCCTCCACAGCTAGTAAGCATTCGACTGGGGCAGGATTCAGATTCCAGTCTGCTGGACTCTGGGCCAAGCTCTAGGTCCACTGCGCCATCTAGGTCACATAACTGAACCTCAGTCCCCTATTCTATAAAAAGAGGGGGTTGGACCAAATGACCCCCGAGTTCTCCTGCAGCTGCAAAGCTCAGAGTCTCAGTAAGTGGGGCCTGGTGACTGGAAGTATAGTGGGGCCTTCCACAGACACGGGGAGTGAGGAAAGCCCGGGATTTGGTAGGAAGTTCCACGTGGACCATGACCCTGAGCAGCCAAGGGCCCACGGAGACAGAAGATGTCCAGCAGACCTGGAGTGCTGCCGATGTCATGATTTGGGAGCCGTCTGCCATGATTTTGGGAAGTCCTCAATCAAGCTGAGGAAAGAGGGGGCCACGGAGCAGGGCTCTCAGGGCACGGGAGGAAGATGAAGGGTCCCAGAAAGAGGGTCACAGAATGAGCAGGAGCTGAACCGGGCTTTGGCCCTGACCCAAGGGGAGGGGGGCCAGAGGCCGACGGGGGCCAACAAGTCCTTGGAGGTGGAGGAGAGGGAGGAGGAAGGAAATGGGGCAGCCGAGCGCCTGTCGGCCATCAGGAGGTCACTAGAATGTCTTCAGCTGAGGGAGGGACAGGCACAGAGATCTGAGAGGGAGCCAGAGGCTGAGGCCTGACTGGCTGAGTGGGAGCCGAGGCGCCTTTTCCGCAAGTTTAGCCACGAAGAGACAGAAAAGACGAAAGTCAGGGCGAGCTGCAGGGTCGAACACAGGCTTTTTTTAGAAGCGAAATCAGAGCCAAGTATTTCTGCCTCCTCTCCGTGGCCTGTTATCATCCTACCCACCCCCAGCCCTCGTCCTCACCCTTCTTTGATCCTCCCCCTTTCCCCAATCTAGCTAAAAACAGCAAAAGCTGCTCTGTTGTCCTTGGCTGGTATCGACAGCCCGCGCTCCCACGGCAACCTGGTGGCTGTCATGATTCTTCTGGGGCTGGGCCGGCCTGCTTTCCGGCTGCTTCCAAGGCTTGACGGCCCCAGCTGGTCGGGGAGCTCCCCGGGCCCTCCTCGGCCAGTTCCCCCATCCCCCTCCTGGGCTTGTTTGGTTTGTCAGAATCTCATCCGTCCCAGCTCCCCAGCGGGAGGTTCTGAGGCCGTGGGAGCCTGAGGACTTTCTGTTTTCTCTGGAATCTGCTCCCACTGCACCCCCAAATCGAGGGGAAGGGTCGTTTTGTCTTAGAGCCCCCCCCGCCCCTCCCTCTGCCTCGATGCACGTCCCCTCTCTGGGCTCTCCAGAGGAGGTCTGTTCCAGCTGACCTCCTGAGGAACGCTCTTTTCTTTGGGGGCCCCCCTTGGTCTCTGGGAAGAGGGCTACTTTCCCAGAAACTCAGCTTCTGGTCCCAGATGGCGTGTGGAAGTTCTTTTTGGCTGCTGTTAAGCTGATGATCTCCCCGTTTGCTCCAGGAGGTAGGGGGTGGTGTGAGTTTTGGACAGACAGATAGTTGGACAGACAGACCAGGCTGCCCGTGGTCTGGGAGGGGCTGAGAGCTGATCTTACATCTTTGTCAAACCACATTTGTTGGGAACTGAGGCATAATCATGTCTGTGGTTTGGACAACTCCATTAACTTGGGAAAGAAGGCCTCTAGGAGTGAGGAGCTGGGCCTTGGGAGTGGAGGGGGCGGGGGCAGGGCCAGAGTCCATCCTTGCCCTTGGGAGGCCTCTCAGAATGCTGTCCTTTCATGCTCCCCATAGACCAGGCCCCTTTGACCTCGTATCCATCTCTGTTTGAGTGTGGGCTTGTCAGGGCAAGTATGATATTAGCTGAGCTGGGTTGATAATGGTGAGTCCAGAGCAGGAACTGAAGGCTGTCTCAGCATCCAGGAGCCCTCTGGGACTTTTCAGGACTTTTCAGGACTTTCCAGGACCTGGGAAGGTTAGGAGGGAGCGCTGAGCTCAGGGGCACTGGGTGAGCTAGCGGGGAGAGGGCATTGAGAACGTCTGATCAGCGGCTGTCTCGGAAGCTGCTGGAGAGACGGGGACTGATCTCCGCTTGGAGGCCGACGCTGACCAGGGCTGGGTGACGCCCCTGCCCCAGCCCACCCTGAGTATCCAGGCTCCAGCCACAGCTGCTCCTGCCTCTCCGCCCCAAAAAAGTCCCCCAGACATTTTGGGAGGGGGTATTGCCTGGGAACAGCTGCTGCCCCCACTAGCGCCAGCACCCTGGGCTGCTTCCAGAGACAGCCATGGCAAAGATGATATCTGGCACCTTCTTGGGCAAAGAGAAGGAATGAGCCAGGCAAGGAGGAGGAAGCTGGATTCCTGCCCGTATGGAAGGAGGCTCCTCCCCTCTGGCCTGGACTTTTGCCTCCTACCTGTCCCCTGGCCGTCTGACCTGCCCTCCCCCACCTCTCCTTTACCCAGAAGGTTCCTGTGTGGTTACTCTGGCTGTCCTTCAATAAGCCTTCTACAGAGAGCTTCCCACAGTTCTAGAGGCCCATGAGGATGAATTGAAGGCATTGAGGGTAGCTAGCCTCAAGAAGAGACTCGGTGAAGTTCTCTGAAGGACTGCCACAGGGAAAAGGGCTTAGCGTGTTCTGCTGGACCCCGGAGGGCAGCAGCAGAGAGGCTGAAGATCTTCCCTCAATGAGAATGGGCTACCTTGGGAGGTAGTGAGCTTCCCATCCAGGGAGGTCTTCCATAGGCTTGTTGATGATCTGGTGGTGATGTTGCTGAAGTGATTTGTTCAGGTGTGGATTGGATGGGCTCATTGGGCTGTGAGACCCCACGATTCTTCTTAAAACTGGGGAGTGGGGTGGGGGAAGGCTACATGGTTCAGTGGGAATGAACCACAAGCTATGATAGAGTAAGCCAGGAGATGTGGGTTCAAATCCTGACTCTGTTACCACCTGCATGACCTTGGGCAGGGTCTCTGTGCACCTCAATTTCTTCTTGTAAAATGGGGGGGGGGGTTGGGGCCATGTTCTCTAAGGTCCTTCCCACCTCTGCCATTCTGGGATTCCATTAATGACCAAGTGCTGATGGTGCCCCCGGCTGGTGGTGTGGGTGGCTGCAGCCCAGCTCCGTTAGCCATTGTACCCTCTCCTCTCCCCTTCCCTTGTGCTCTGGGTGTGGCAGGGATGATTTCTAGGATGTATAGGTACAGAATCTGGGCCCCAGTATAGCTCGGTTTGGGGTGGGGTTGGGGAAGTGAGCAGTGGCATCACGTGGAGTGCTGAGGATCTAACATTCTAGTATTCGCTGGATGGCAAGGACCCTGACTTCTTCTGCCCAAAAGCTTTTACTTCTAGCCACCAGGGGCTTTGTTCCATGAGAACACATAGTTATTTAGGAAGCCATCAGGGAAACAAAATTTGGTTCTGTAGTCGTCTTGGCTAGAACTGTGGTCATTCTGGGAAGTAGGGGGCCTTTCACTGAGGGTGGTCTCCAGGCCTAGAAGTTGGGTGATGCAGCCCTAACTCCCATGTCAGAAGGGCGTGTGGAACCTGCCATTCACAGATATTCTCTCTCTCTCTCTCTCTCTCTCTCTCTCTCTCTCTCTCTCTCTCTCTCTTTCCCATTGGTTTTGTAGATAATTGCCAAGCCCAGCAGGCGTCAGACCCAGCCCAAGACAGGGGCTCAGGCCCGAGCCATGCGGGACAGGCTGTAAGTGAGGATTTTGAATGAAGGGGGCTTGTTGTGGGCTTGCTGGAAGGGCAAGGGCACGTCGGCCTGTGAGCCCTGGCTGCTAATCCTGCCTTGCCTTCGGGGGAGAGGCGGAAGGTGGCAGCATACAGTGGGCAGAGCTCACAGGACCCTGGCTTGAACCTGAGCTCTGCCATTCTCTGTGTGAACAAACTTTCTCTTTGATGGACTCAGTTTCCTCATCTATACAGAAGCGTTTGGGACAAGACGGTTATAGGATCAGGGGTCTAGAACTGGAAGGGGCCTCAGACGCCATCTGGTAATCTAGCCTTCTCATTGTGGGCAGGTGTAGGTGCATAATGTAGGAGAGTGGATAAAGTGTGAGACTTGCTAGGAAGACCTGGATTCAGATCCTGCTTCTGAGCCCAGCTGTGTGATCCTAAGGAAGTCCTTTCTCCCCTCTGAGCCTCAGTTTCCTCATATGTAAAATGGGGATATTAATACTTGTATTCCTGATCACCAGTGCTAACACCTCAAAGCCTCATGTGATGGCTATGTGTCTCAGCGATTAGGATTATCGTGATGAGGATTCCGGGTGACTGGGCTGGTGTAGTCTAGAAGAGCCGCCAGCCTGGGGTGGCCTGGGCTCCTGGCGCCTCCCAACCTCTGCTCCAGATCGCCAAACGCTTTGCTTCTGTGTCCCTGGCTGTTCAGCCTCCTGTGCCCTGGACTGAGCAGTGGGCAACGGGGAGCAGATCAGAACTGAGGGAGGAGGTTCTTAAATACTTAGGTTTTAAGAAATTGGGGTCTTCGGTAGTAAAAAGCATTCTAGGAAAAAATGAGCATGCATAGACAGAAACAGGTCAGAATGAGCAGGTGTAGACAGCGCAGAGGAGTAAGAATATGGGGCCACAGTGGGTAGATGTAGAGAGTGGACATGTAGAGTTCTGGAATGGTCAGTCCCAGGAAACGAGGGATCCATTGTGGGAAAATCACATGGAATAGAGCAGAGGCATCAGTGTGGATAAATGTAGCCAGAGGAGGAAGGAGAGAATGTGGGGCAGATGTGGATAGGAGACAGTGGAAATAGTTTGGACTTGGAATAGGGGGCCCTGGGTTCAAATCCCAGCTTTGATCCTTGCTGGCCGTATAGTCCTAAGTAAATCCTTTCTCCTCTCTTGAGTCTCAGTTTCCTCATTTGTAAAATGGAGGTGATCATCCTGGCTGGCTCTAGCTGCCTTAGGGCAGCTATTGTTAGGAATGTGGAAAATCTCATCAGGCTGTTCTTTTTTGGTCTAGATGGAAAATAGGGTAGAAAGCAGGGGGTCTAGATCCAGAGGTCCTGTGTTTTTGTGCTGTTTCCTAGCTGTATGATCTTGGGCAGTCGTTTGAAGCACAGTTTCCTCTTCTGTAAAATTGGTTTGGTGCCTGTAGCTTCAGGGGGATGTGGCAGCTGTCTCCAGGTCTCTGAAAGGCTGTCCCAGGGCAGAGGGCAGAACCAGGGGCAGCTTCAGAGTGGCCAGTGGAGGCTTGAGGTGCAGAAAACCTTCCTAATCATGGGGACTGTCCCAAAGTGGGATGGGCTGTTCCAGGAGCTCCCAGTCACTAGTAATCTTCAGAAGAGGCTGAATTTATGCCCGCTTGTTGAAAGTGCTTGAGGAAAGGTGGTTGCTCAGGCCTGGGTCAGAGGAGATGACCCTAAAGTCCCTTTCTAAATTTGTTTATTTATTTATTTTTCTAGATTTCCATATTAGTCATGTTTTTTTCTTTTTCTTTTCTTTTTTTTCTTTTTTTTTTGAGGCAACTGGGGTTATGTGCCTTGCCCAGAGTTATGTGTCTGAGGATGGATTTGAACTCAGGTCCTCCTGACTCCAGGGCTGATGCTCTATCTACTGCACCACCTAATTGCCCTCCCCCCAATATTAGTCATGTTGTAAAAGAGAACAAAAAAAAAACCTCAAGAAAAATAAAGTTAAAAAAAATATACTTCGATCTGTATTCAGACACCATCAGTCCTTTCTCTGGGGATGGATAGCATTTTTTGTCATAAATTTAGAGTTGTCTTGGGTCATTATATTGCTGAGACTAGCTAAGTCATTCATAGCTGATCATCTTACAATTTTGCTGTTACTTTGTACACAGTACATTTCACTTTGTATCAGTTCATGTAAGTCTTTCCAGGTTTTTCTGAAGTCAGCCTGTTCGTCATTTCTTATAGCACAATAGTATTCCGTCACAATCATACACTGCAACTTGTTCAGCCATTCCCCAATTGGTAGGCAGCCTCTCAGTTCCTAATTCTTTGCCACCAGAAAAGAGCTGCTATAAATATTTTTGTACATATAGGCCCTTTTCCTTTTTGTTGTTTATCTCTTGGATACAGACCTAGTAGGATCAGAGGGTATGCATGGTTTTATAGCCCTTTGGGCATAGTTCCAAATTGCTCTCCAGAATGGTTGGATCAGTTCACAACTCCACCAACAGTCTCATTTTTCCCACATTCTCTCCACCATTTGTCACTTTCCTTTTCTGTCCTATTAGCCAATCTAATAGGGATGAGGTACTTCAGAATCGTTTTAATTTACATTTCTCCAATCAATAGTGATTTAGAACATTTTTTATATGACTATAGATAGCTTGGATTACTTCATCTAAAAACTGTTCATATCTTTTGATCATTTATCAATTGGAGAATGGCTCTTATTTTTATAAATTTGACTTAGTTCTCTATATGTTTGAGAAATGAGGCCTTTGTCAGAGAAACTTGCCTCAAAATTTTTTTCACAGTTACTATTGCTAACTGTATTTCCCTCCATCCTATCCCCTTCTGTTTATTCCATTCTCTCTCTCTCCTGTAACCCTGTCCCTCTTCGAAAGTGTTTTGCTTCTGACTACCCCCTCCCCCAATCTGCCCTCCCTGCTATCACCTCCCCCCACCTTCTCTTATCCCCTTCCCCCTCCTACTTTCCTATAGGGTAAAATAGATTTCTATACCCAATTGAATATATATGTTATTCCTTCTTTGAGCCAGTTCTAATGAGAGTAAGGTTCACTCACTCACTCCCCCTCACCTCTCACCTCTTCCCCTCCACTGTAAAAGCTTTTTCTTGCCTCTTTTATGTAAGATACCCCATTCTACCTCTCCCTTTCCCTTTCTCCCAGTACATTCCTTTCTCACTCCTTCAGTTTATTTTTTAGATATCATGCCTTCATATTCAACTCACACCTGTGCCCCCTGTTTATATATGCTCGTTCTAACTGCCCTAATGATGAGAAAGTTCTTATGAGTCACAAATATCATCTTCCCATGTAGGAATGTAAACAGTTTAAACTTATTAAGTCTCTTATGATTTCTCTTTCCTGTTTACCTTTTTATGCTTCTCTTGAGTCTTGTATATGAAAATCAGATTTTCCATTTAGCTCTGGTCTTTTCATCAGGAATGCTTGGAAGTCCTCTATTTTTTTGAATTTCCATTTTTTCCCCCGGTAGGATTATACTCAGTTTCGCTGGGTAGGTGATTCTTGGCTGTAATCCTAGCTGCTTTGCCCTCAGTGATATCATATTCCAAGCCCTCCAATCCTTTCATGTAGCAGCTGCTAAATCTTGTGTTATCCTGACTGTGGCTCCGTGATACTTGAATTGTTTTCTTTCTGTCTACTTACAATATTTTCCCTTTGACCTGGCAGCTCTGGAATTTGGTTATAATTTTCCTGGTAGTTTCATTTTGGGATCTCTTTCAGGAGGTGATCTATGGATTCGTTCAATTTCTATTTTACCCTCTGGTTCTAGAATATCAGGACAGTTTTCCTTGATAATTTCTTTTTTTTATTTATTTAATTTAATTATTTGTAGTTTTCAACATTCACTTCCATAAGATTTGGAATTTTAAGTTTTCTCCACCTCCCACTTCTAACCCCCCTCCCTGAGACAGTGTACAATTCGATAAAGGCTCTACTTATACATTCATATTAAGCATATTTTCCCATTAGTCATGATGTAGAGGACAATTAAAACTAATGGGTGGAACCAGGAGAGTGAAGCAATAAAACAAAACAACGAAGGAAAAGGAGAGCAAATAGTATGCTTCCATCTGCATTCAGACTCCATAGTTCTTTCTCTGGGTGTGGATTCCTTGATAATTTCTTGAAAGATGAGGTCTACGCTCTTTTTTTATCGTAGCTTTCAGGTAGTCCAATAATTTTTAAATTATCTTTCCTGGACCTATTTTCCAGGTCTATTTCTTGACTTTTAACTCTTTGTTAAAGTGGGGCTGTGCCTCCTAGGTGAGGGTGCACTGTCTCAAGCTTTTTTGTGCAGCTGTTTTCAGAGATACTTCTGGGCACCTGCAAATTCCCAGCTCTTCCAAGGAGATAGGCTCTAAGGAGAGGTGTTTATTACTCTTCTGGCCTTGAGTGACCACAAGCATTCTTTTCTGCCTTGGAACTGTGAGGAGGGTTCCTGCCCCACTGCAGCCTCAAGCTCTGATGTGCTAGTGCTCCTCCCCACCCTGGGACTGCCACCCTGGACTGCAGCCTGGATCTGAGTATGCACAAGGCAACAGAGTCCTGCCTCCAGGGCCAGCAGAGACCCCAGTAATCTCCTTCTGTGGGCTGAGAGCTCTGGAGCGCACTGCTGCTAATGATGACTCACTGGCTCTCAAGGCCTACTCCGACTGTGCTCCACTTTTACCCTGCTGCAACCGTCCTTTTCTGCTGACCTTTTAAGTTGTCTTTGGCTGGAAAATTATTTCACCCTGTCCTTTTGCGGTTTTGCTGCTCCGAGAATTGTTTTATGACATTATTTAAAGGTGTTCAGAGGGGTTTTGAGGGGAGCTCAGGTGAGTGCTGCCTTTTCTCCACCGTCTTGGCTCCCTTTTTCTTCTTTCAGAATTCAATTCAGCATACCTTTATTTAAAAAAAAAATTTTAACATTTTTACTTAAATCTTTGAGTTCCAAATTCTATCCCTTCTCCATCCCTCCCCCACCCAAGACAGTAAGCAGTCTGCTATAGATTATGCATGTGCAATTATGTAAAACATTTCCATATTAGTTATTTTGTACAAGAAGACTTGAATAAAAGAAAAAAAGTAAAGAAAGAAAGTGAAAAATAGTCTGCTTCAGTCGGTATTCAGTCAATGTTAGATCTTTCGCTGGAAGAGGATAGTATGCTTCGTCATGAGTCCTTTGGGATTGTCTCAGATCATTGTATTGCTGAGAAGAGCTAATTCATTCCCAGTTCTTCATCGAACAATGTTGCTGTTACTGTGTATAACGTTCTTCTGGTTCTGTTCACTTCTCTGTGCATCTGTTCATAGAAGTCCAGGTTTTTCTGAAATCATCCTGCTTATAATTTCTTATAGTACAATAATATTCCATTACAATTATATACCACAGCTTGTTTTGCCATGCCCCAACAGAGGGGCATCCCTTTGATTTCCAATTCTTAGCCACCACAGAAAGAGCTGCTATATAAATATTTTTGTACAAATAGGTCCTTTTCCCTTTTTTTGGATGTCTTTGGGATACAGCCCTAGAAGTGCTATTGCTGGGTCAAAGGCTATGCATATTTTTATGGCCCTTTGGGTATAGTTCCAAATTGCTCTCCAAAATGGTTGGGTCATTTCACAACTCCACCAACAATGCATTAGTATTCCAATTTTACCACATCTTCTCCACCATTTATCATTTTCCTGTTTTGTCATGTTGGCCAATCTGACAGGTGTGATGTGGTACCTCAGTTGTTTTGATTTGCATTTCTCTAATCAATAGTGATTTAGAGCATTTTTTCATATGACTATAGATGGTTTTAATTTCTTCACCTGAAAACTGCCTGTTCATATCCTTCGACCATTTATCAATTGGGGAATGACTTGTATTCTTGTAAATTTGACTCAGTTCTCTATATATTTGAGAAATGCCAGCCTCCCCTTTCCAAATTTAAATTTCCCATCTGGAGGCAGGACAAGGAAGACAGGCTGAGCCTGGATGGCCTTCCTGGAAGAGGTGAGGGGGCTCTGTTTGAGAAGCTACTGGGGGAAGGAGGAGGGGCCTCGTAGGCAACGCTCAGTCTGGAATGAATTTTCCAGAGTTACAGTGGGAAGGAGCCTGGCCAGACGGTCAGAGCTGCCTTCACGGAAACTCACCTCCTGCCCTTTGCCAGGAAGGACGGGCTTCGAAGGAAGCCCAAAACCACGAGCATGAAGGGGCTCCCCGGGGAGGCTTGCAAAACAGGAAGCGCTTGGAGCCCATTCCAGGAAAGCCTGGCTGGCCCTGGCAGAGAGATGGCCAGCCGTGGCAGCAGAGCAGGGGGGCCCTCAGAGTTCCCAGCAGGGGCTAGAGTCACTTCTCCCACCTAGGAGCCGTCTTCCGCAGCATGCAGGGCTTTGAGTGAGGCCTGAAAAGGGAGGGGCTGCTGTGAGCGTACCCCAAGTCTCTCCTGCTGCCACTTCCATTGACGTGGGACGTGAGCTGGTCAATGTATTAAGTAGGCAGCTGCAGGTGGGCTTCCCTGAGTCTCCTGAACTCTGAACTTTGAGTCAAGCTAGACCAGATGGGGGGTGGACAGGAGCAAAAGAATCCTGCTTCCTGAGATCCCATCAACTCTGGTCAGAGGCTCTGGAGCCAGAAAGGACCTCAGGGAGGGCATCCCAGAGCCAGGGGCTCATGGAGAGAAGCCAAGGGCTGGGCTGAGCCAAGGGTAGTACGCGGGCCTCCTGGAGCTTCACCCAAGGGCTTTCCAGGGCCTCAAATGAATGTTTCTATAGCATTGTGACCGACCTTTGAGAGCTGCCCTGCCCTCCTAGCGGCTCCAGGGCTACCCCTCTTACAGGGATGGCCTCTTCCTTCTCATCTTATTGGATGGAGGCAGAGAGAAATAGCCCAGAGACTTGTGGCTGGCTTGCCCCCCCAGGAATGATCTGACCGGACATTGTTATTACCATTATGGACGGACGGGAGGACTGTTCTTATTTGTCCTGCCTCCCAGGGCCCCCCTGTCCCCTAGGTGGGGTGTCAGTGGCTGCTGTCATGAGTGGGGTTGAACAGCATGTGGGGCCGATTAGAATATCTGGGCTCTGAGGATCATCGTGTCCATTCCCCCCACCCCCGTTCTCCTAGTGGTATTTGGGGGAGGAGTCTGTACTGCTGTACTGGAGTCTGTTGTGTATATTTGTCGTATCTTGTGGTGTCTATGTCCTGTTGTGTGGCTGGCCCACTGTGTAGACGCTGTGTGTCTACACAGTCTGTGTCTCATTTCATGTATATCCGTGGCCTGGTGTGTGGCTGGCCCACTGTGTGTCTGTCTGTGTCTCTTTCTGTGTATATCTGTGGCCCAGTGTGTGGCTGGCCCATTATACTAACAGCAGGTCATGTTCCTCCCATGCTTTCCACACAATGACCCCATGAGAGCATATTATTATCCCCAGTCCGCACATAAGGAAACTGAGGCACAGAGAAGGCTGTGACTTGCTCAGTCACACAGTGAGTCATTTCTCCCAGCTCCCAACACTTCCCACAAAGGGCTGGCCAGGCTCACTGGGGGCACAGGCCTATCTTCAGGAGAATCCAGCCCTCAAGGCCATAGAGGGAGGGTGAGTGAGTGAGGGAGCTCAGGAAGCAAAAAGTCCAATTCGACAGTCAGCCTGCTTGCAGGGTCCCTGGGCCCCAGGTGACAAACCCCGCCAAGGGCGGCCTGAGCCCCTGGCTTTCCCTCCCCCCCCACGCCCAGCTGGCTTCAGCCCTGGCAGATTAGATCAGCAAGGCCTAGCCGGCCTCATCCCCGGAACATTCCAATCATTCCCCCATCAGCACCGGAGCAGAGCGGAGCCAAGCCAGGCTGAGGGAGGGCCTGAGGGAGGGCCAGGAGCTGGGGAACTTTCCTCCCTCTCAGCCCCTCCCACCCAGAGCCAGCAGGCCAGCCCAGCCCCACACAGTGGCTGGGAAGTCCTCAGACCGCCAGCAGGAAGGTGGGCTCTTGGCTGGGGCTGCAGTCGGCAGGACAGGACGGAGGTGAGTGTGAAATAGGCCTGTGGAAGGCGCTGGGGTTGGGGGTGGTTCTGGGGGGCTCGACATGCTGTTTCCTGAGTTCTCTACATTCATTGTCAGGCACCTGGGATAGGTAACCCCTGAGTGGCCAGGGGCAGTGGGAGAGAGTCGAGTACTTCTGGCAGCCCCTGGAGACGGGCCTAGGGCAAGCACACTGGGTCAGGAAGGAAGGTGAGGAGGGAGGGTGACCCCATGAGGATCCTGACCAAAGCCTGGGTCTGCTGGGCCAACGACCCTCCCTCCCCTCCAGCTGGGCCTGTTCCTTCGACCCAGACCTCTCTGTTTGCTGTCTCTGCTTCCCTTTTCCAACTGTCCCTGATTCCCTCAGTCAGAAGTTGGAGCAGATCCCTTCCCTGCTCTGTGACTCAGTTTCTTAAACTGAGAGGACTGGACTAGATGTCCTTAAGGCTCCCTCCAGCCCTGACCCTGAGTCTGTGTGGCCTATGGTCTGGCTCTCTGCTCTGACTTAATCCCACCGCTCCCACCCCTCTTCCCTGCTGGAGGATCATCTCCCAGAGCCCAGGGCCCTGGCCTTATACACTCTGCTTCTCCCACAACTTGGGGCCCTGTGTTCAGAGGGCATCAGGAAATGTCTGGTCAGAGGGATGGATGTGGGCAAAAGGCTATGGTGGAGAGGGCCGGAAAGCCTAAGAGTGAGCCTGGCATGGCTGAGGTGAGAGGGAACAGCCTGGCTAGAGAGAGGAAGGTGTGGCAGAGAAGTCAGAGGGAAATGAAACCCTGTGGCAAAATCAGGGCCAGGCTGTGGAGGGCCTTGAATGGCGAGCCAAGAAGGCTTTATTGTGTGAGCTGGGGAGAGGTTTTGAGGAGGGGAGTGCTAAGGTCAGACCTGTGCACTGAGGGGAAATTGATTCGGT
This sequence comes from Vombatus ursinus, assembly GCF_900497805.2. Taxonomy (NCBI): domain Eukaryota; kingdom Metazoa; phylum Chordata; class Mammalia; order Diprotodontia; family Vombatidae; genus Vombatus; species Vombatus ursinus. The sequence goes on along the minus strand of NW_020950172.1, from coordinate 6,619,184 downwards.
TTTGTGGAAAGGGAGGCAGACTGAGGGTGAGGGCCTGAGCCGGGCAGGTGGCCCATGGGAAAGATGTAGTGCTAAGTCTTGGCGACTGATCTGGAGAGGGCAGGTGGGGAGTGAAGAAGAGAGGTCCTGAGGCTGGGTGGAGGCTGAGAGGGTCCCTCCACAGTAAGAAGGGGCCACTTTGGGGCAGGGGGGCAATGCCATTCTGTTTCTAAGAAGTGGAAACAACCTGTCGTCAGTTGGACAGTAGACACTGCTTTCTTCCAAGTCTTTAGAATGTTAGAGTGAAACCAAGCAGAGTCAAGGCACCTGAGATCAAATCTTGCCTCTGCTACTTACCTGTGGTCCTTCTTCGCTCTATGCCTCAGTTTCCCCACCTGTAAAATGAGGGAGTTGGAGTCGATGGCCTCTGAGATCTCTTCTGGCTCAGCTCCAGGATCCTGGCGCGACGATCTGTCCCTCTCCTTTTCTGGAGTGCCAGATCCCGGGTCTGGACATGTCTCTGGAGCCCTGGTCTCGTTCTATCCACAGCCCACCACGGGAGACATCTCCCCCTGGGCTTTTTAGTAGCTTGTCAGCCTCATTTTACAGATGAGGAAAACGAGGCCCGGGAAGGTAAGTGACCTGCCCAAGGTCACGTTGCTAATAAATGTCTGAGGCATCATCTGAACCTTGGCTGGAAGCAATTCAACTCACTGGCCATTCCCCAGTGAAATAGCTGCTGGTACAGAGCCCTGAGCGGGACTCTGGGAAGGACGCGAAGCTTAGATCAGACCTCAGCCCTGCCCTCATGGAGCTCCCAGGCCAGAAGTGGGAGAAGATACCCAGGCTTCAGAGATCATGTCGGGAACTGGGTTCTTTTAGTGGAGACACAGCACAGGCGAGGGAGAAGGAGGGGGCTTAACTGAGGTGGGACCAGGGCCAGGGACTGGATGGAACCGGGGCATCTCATAGATTCCCCTTCGCCACATGTGCCTGCCCATTCTCCAGCCATGGGTGGCAGAAAACAGAGTCTCCACCCCCTCCTTCTTCTGGGCTCCTGCTCCCCTCCCCATCTACTTTTTTTCTGGGCCTCCAATCTGCTGTGGGGTAGAGGGCTTGTTCTCCCTCGTTTTGTGAGGGGCCAGGCGAGGGGAAGGAGGGGGGTAAGGGGGTTTCAGTCCTGGAGGAGGGATCTGGGCTGGATTCTTGCAGTCTGAGACAGAGGGAAAAGAGGTGTTTAGGGAAGATTTCAAGTGATCTGGGGTCTCCTGGCCTCTTTCTTTGCCTGGGCTGGAGACGGATTAAGCAGCTGATTAAATTATCAGCTTCTTTCCTGAGTCCTGGTCATGGGGCTTGGATTTTCCCTTCCCTCATGGCCCAGGCCCCCCCATTGTGGAAGAGTAAACTGACCCAGAGCTGAGAGGGATGTCAGGAATGGGCACAAGGGACCACACGTGCATGGCCATGATCACTGTCCTTCCTGGGGTCTAGTGCATGTGCACACGTATTTACGCACACACATGCACACACGATGTCAGACACGCACACCATCTCATGCTCAGGAAATAGCAGCACCTTATAAAATGTGCTGTGCAGTCTCTCTTTGTCTCTGTCTCTGGGTTTCTGTCTCTCTCCCCATATAACACAGTCACACATGTGCCAGCTTGGGGGGGGGGGGCGGGGCCCTATGTCTCTCACTCTATTTCACACCTCTCCCCACCCATGTCTTCTCCCCCACATTGGGGGGCACTGGAAGGGCCTCAAGAACAAAGAGGGGGCTAGGGGGCGGCATCTCCAGAGCAGTCCCTCCCCCCACCCAGGGGGCTGATCAGATACAGAATTTTCAATGAGCCCTGGGAAGCTTTGGAGCCAGACAGGCAGCGAGGGAGGGAGGGAGGGAATGTTTCCAAAGGAGAAGATTTGTAAGTCAATGAGCCCCAAGCCCACCCTAAGTACCAGAGACCTAGTTCCAGCCTCTCTGAGTTTGTGCATGTACAGATGTAGGCACAGATATGCGGTGCCCACATGTACACATTGTGTGTCCCCAAGACTTTGGCCGTGGGTACAGAATGAGAGGCTGTCTGTGGGTCCGACCACCCCCATGTGATTGGCTCTGGGGGCTCCTCCTAGACAGCTGAGCTGCCTCCCTGGGCTCTATTAGCAGGGTTATAAATAGTGCGTCCCCAGTGGTGGCAGCGGGCGTGTGAGGGCCTGCAAGAGCCCAGCCTCAGGCAGGTGGCTACTCAGGGAGGGGGCTCCGTCTCCTGTGGCATCAAGAGTCTATTAAGGCCCTTAGCCTTAAATATCCCCCAAAAAGAACAGAGGGCAGCAGCCCTCCTGAGGCTTCTGTGGCTGGCCTGGTGGGCAGCCTGGTGGGCTTGGGTGGAGGTGGAAATCTATGGATGCCAATGTGCTTCTGTCGGTCCCCTGGGGCTTCCTCCATACCTGTGTGCACCCGCGGGCATGTCCGTGCTTTGTGTTTCCAAGCTCTCATGGGGTGTCTGGCTGAGTCTGAATCTCACCTTCATTACTGTTGTTCAGTCATTTCAGTCCGACCCTGTGCACCCCTATTTGAGGTTTCCTTGGCAAAGTCACCTGAGTGGTTTGCCATTTCCTTTTCCAGGTCATTTTACAGATAAGGAAACTGAGGTAAATGGTGTGAGGTGACTTGCCCAGGGTCACCTAGCTAGTAAATGTCTGAGGCCTCAGTCACTGACCAACTATGTCTGATCAAGCCTCAGTTTCCTCCTCTGTGAGTTGCGATTACCCTTCGTTGGCAGATATCTAAAGCAAAAGCAAAACAAGAGTGATCGTGGTGTTCACCATGTGTGTCTGTGTTCACATGTGGCAGAGGCAGCCAAGTGACACCAACTGGAGAGAACCCTGGACCTGAAGTCAAGAAGTTTGTTGTTCATGTCCAACTCTCTGTGACCCCAATTGGGGTTTTCTTGGCAAAGATACTACAGCTGTTTACCATTTCCTTCTCCAGCTCGTTTTACAGATGGGGAAACTGAGGCAAATGGGTGACTTGTCTAGGGTCACAGAGCTAGTAAGGGCCAGATTTGAACCAAGAAAGATGAGTCTTCCAGACTCCAGGTCTGGTTCTCTACCCACTGAGCCTGCCCTAAAGTCAGGAAGACCTGAGTTCAAATATGGCATCAGACACTTACTAGCTCTGTGACCCTGGGCAAGTCGCTTAATCTCTGCCTGCCTCAGCTTTCTCATCTGTCAAATGGGGTTAGTACTAATACCTGCCTTTCAGATTGTTGTGAGTATCAAATGAGATACTATTTGTAAAGTGCTTTGTAGATGCTAGCGCTTACGTATGTTTTTGTGTGTGCTGATGTCTGTGTGGGCATGTCCATAGGCGTGTTTGCAGATGTCCAAGTGGGGGTGAGTCCAGACGGCACTGCTTTTAGCTCTGCGATAGGCTGCCTCTTGGCCCCTCCTGGTGCTGACAATCTCCGGAGTGCAACTCCGGAGCTGGATTCTGACCTCGGGCCACCAGCTCTAACACACACCCATGTCTTGTCTCCTGCCCTGTTTCTCCCTCCCCCATAAACAGAAGGAGAAAATGCACAGCTTGATCATCTGTCTCTTACACACAAACTCAGAGCACCCTGGGAAGGTTGGAGAAACCTAGGGAGATGGGAGAGGGGGTGCTTGTGGCAAATCCTCCAACATGAGCTGCTCCCGGCAGATCCTGGGGCTGGAGGCAAGGAGGTCTGAGGCCTCGTCTTTCTGGGACTGCGGACAGTTTACTTTCCGCTCTGGGTCTCTACTCCCCTTCTATGAAGTAGGAAGCAGCGTCCCTGTCCCAGCATCCTCAGAGATCTAGGAGTAGCAGTGACTGTCCCTTAGGACAGTCTTCCCAGAGGGGCCAAGATCCTGTTTTCTCTCCGCAGGGCTGACCAGGCAGGGAGGGCCTTGTCCTTGCAGAGTCCTGGCAGGGCGTGAGAGGGCAGCCAGGATCTCTGAGGTGTATCTTTATTTCTGTGTTCTGGGCTTGGCCTGGCTCATGTGGGGTCCAGCCAAGCTCTGACAAGACCCTGTGTTTCCAGGGCCTGAGCACATGGTGACTTCTGCAGAGTTAGAGGGCGTCAATGGCTCTGACCTCAGGGAGCTACCATTCTGATGGGGACAGAAAAAGGAAGGGGAGGGATGTGGCCCTTGGCTCAAGGCCTCGGGGTGACCAGCCCTTGCTCCTTGTCCTCACAGGGTCCTGAGGAGCAGGATGGCGTCCTGGGTGTGGGCGCTGACTCTGTGGAGCTCCTTGTGGCACGTGGTTCACAGCTCGAGGCCCAGGAAGCTGGAATTCTTCCGCAGCAAAACAGAGCTGAACCACCTGGTGGTCGATGACGTGTCAGGGACCGTGTATCTGGGGGCCGTGAATGCCCTCTACCAGCTCACCAGCGACCTCCAGCTGGTCCACACGGTGGAAACGGGGCCCGAGCTGGACAACAAAAAATGCACGCCCCCCATCGAGCAGAGCCAGTGCCAAGAGGCCGTGTTCACAGACAACGTTAACAAACTGCTCCTGCTGGACCGGCCGGGTGGGCGGCTGGTAGAGTGCGGCAGCCTGTTCAAGGGCATCTGTGCCCTGAGGGAGCTCGGCAACATCTCACACCGCATCTTCTATGAGGACAGCAGCGGCGAAAAGTCCTTTGTGGCCAGCAACGATGAGCGGGTGTCCACGGTGGGGCTGGTGACCAGTGTGGGCAAAGGGGATGATGGTGGCGGGCCTGCCGAGCGCGTGCTCTTTGTGGGCAAAGGCAACGGGCCCCATGACAACGGGATCATCATCAGCACGCGCCTGCTGGACCGCAAGGACGGCAAGGAGGCCTTTGAGGCCTACACGGACCACACGGCCTTCAAGGCAGGCTACCTCTCGGCCAACACCCAGCAGTTTGTGGCCGTGTTTGAGGATGGCGACTACGTCTTCTTCATCTTTAACCAGCAGGACAAACAGCCGGCCAAGAACCGCACCCTCGTGGCGCGCATGTGCAAGCAGGACCCCTTCTACTACTCCTATTTCGAGATGGACCTCGAGTGCCACAGCAGCTCGGGGGAAGTGTTCAGCATCTGCCACGCGGCCTCCATGGCCGCCCCGGGGGCCATGCCCGGGGCCAGCCCCGTGCTCTTTGCCGTCTTTGGCAAAGATAGTAAGGGCAGCGGTGGCAACCCCCGCTCTGCCCTGTGCCTCTTCCCCTTGGCGGATATCCAAGAGAAGATGGAGGAGAATAGGAACAAGTGTTACACGGGGGCCCAGGGCAGCGGCTCCCAGACCTTCTACAAGCCCTTTCACGGGGACGTCCAGTGTGTGAGCCACGGACCGGTGAGTCTGCCTACGGGGTGGGGGGGGGGGGGCGGGAGACTTGAGACCATCCTCCAGGCCCAGAGATGGGGCGGGGGGGTGCAGGAGCCCCGAGGGGCCGCCATCAGCCTCCCAGGAAAGGGCTGCCCCCTCCTGGATTCCCATGTGGGCCGGGTCTAGAGACTGGCTGCGTGACATAGATGTTGTGTTGAGTTATTCATTCAACAAACCTTAAGGCAAAACAAGCACACTTAGTAAGCACCTGCTGTGTGCAGAGCCCTGCCATTGTGGGGAGCTCTCCAAGCAACGGGGATAACCCACAAACTCCGAGGTGGCACAGGATTGAATGGGAGAAGGTCAGACAAGAAGACGCAGCTTGGGCTGAGCTAGGCCTACTGGGAGCAGCCTGGAGGCTCAGGCCCCGCTCCGGGCCCAGGGATATGGTGCCGGGGGAAAGACAGGCAGCCACGGAGGGAAGATGAGCAGACGGGGATCTCGCCTCTCCCTGGTCTGCAGATGGCCAGCCAGAGTTTCCGCTGCGGCTCTGAGCACCTGCCGTATCCCCTGGGGAGCCGGGATGGGCTGGTGGGCACTGCTGCCCTGCAGAGAGACGGCCTGAATCTGACGGCGGTGACGGTGACCACTGAAAACGGGCACACCGTGGTCTTACTGGGGACATCGGACGGCCGCATCCTCAAGGTGAGCCTGGGCCCCCCTCCCCCATCTCTGCTGCCCCAGGGAGGGGGGATCCAAGTCTGGGCTGCAGCCATGAAAGGGCTGAGTCGCGGGGGTGGTTTAGCAGTGAGGAGGCCCATCTGGTGCCCACAGGCCTGGGTCCTTCGCCTAGCACACTGACCATGACCTGGAGCAGGCCATCCCCCTAAGGGAGGATGCCCTGCTCTGTCCCTCCTGGGGGTAGCGGGCCATGGCTTCTCAGGGCTCAGCCACAAAGGGTGGCCGCCCTCTGTGGCCAGCTCCTCGAACCCTTGGCCTGCCTCCCTCTGCTTAGGTGTTCCTGACGGCTGATGATGGTGAGTCCAAGGAATACGGTTCCATCCTGGTGGAGCTTAACAAACGCATCGAGAAAGACCTGCTGCTGTCCGCCAATGGGACAAATCTCTACGTTATGACCCAGGACAAGGTAGCAGGCCCAGCCCTTGGCCCAGGCTGCAGAAGCATCCAAAGGGCCTGGCACCGATTTTCCTTTTAGCACCAAAGTCCATCCTTGTTCCTGCAACATGTGCAGCCTCATTGCTCTGTGAGGAGGGGGGGTGGGGGATGACAGGAGGAGCCCCAGACCCCGCTCTCAGGGCCCTTCCAGGCTGGGGGAAGACGAGGGCAGAAGCAGAGGGTAGAGCAGGGCCGTGAGCCTCCTGGGGCCGAGCTGGGGTGAGGTGGGGGGACGGAACTCCAAGTCCTGCAGGCTTCCTGAGGGGTGGGTGGCTAAGGGGGTCCCGGCTGGGTAGAGCTCATGCTCCTTCCTCATTCCTTGTTCTGAGAGTTCTTGGCTACTAGGAGCCCCGTGTTGGTATGGAACTGCCTGGAATCCTTCTGACCTTCCCTCTGCCTCCAGCGCAGTGGGCCCCTGAGAAGGGGCCTGGCTCTGTGTGTGTGTGTGTGCGTGTTTGTGTGTCTGTGTGTCTGTGTGTCTGTGTGTCTGTGTGAGCCTCCCTGCCTTTGTCTCTTTCTTTCCCTTCTCTTATCTTCTATTCTCCTTTCTCCGTCCCTTTCTCTGTCCGTCTCTCTTTGTCTCTCTCCCCCTCCCTCCCTCCCTCCTGACTTCTCTCTCTTTCTCCCTCTCCCTCCTTGGAGATAGCGGGGTAGCCAGGAATCTGGGTCAGCTCACCTCTCTGGTCCCCATGGTGCCTTTGGAGGGGTGGTGCAGACAGCAGCCAGATTCATTGGGGCATCAGGGTTTACCTGGAAAATGGCCAGCACACCCGGCGCTGAGGGCGGGGGGATGCTAATGATATTCCAATCACATGCCAATGTGCTGGGCACCCGCCTCATCCTTTCTGAGAGTAGGAGACTCCTGGGGAGCTGGCTGTGGCTGGGATAGGCTGACCTGGGCACTGGGCTGACTTAGTGTCCCCCCCACCCCCCCAGGACCAAATAGGCAGCAGCCCACGGGGAGGGAGGAGGTCGTAGAGCAGAAGCCAGATTTTCTGACCCAATTTTTCCTTGTTCTTCACTTTTTGAAAGCTTCAGCTCCCTCCTAGGACATGGGCCCAAGCTGTGGCTGGGGTGGGACCAGAGGGTGGGTCAGCTGCCTGGGGGCCACTTCTGGGGGCGGCTGGCTGAGAGGGAGGGCTTGGGCCTTTGGGATACACTAGGCGTGACTAGGCTTGGATGCTGGCGCCCCTGACCCTCTGGTGTGCCCGCCTGGCCCTGTGTCTGGCTCCTACCATGGGGAGCCCTGGACCCTGCCCTCCCAGTAGATAAGCAGAGATGAGAGACCAGCCAGTATCTAAGCGGGCTGGTGCACAGAGCCATGAAAAGGAGGTCAAGTAGGTTAGGGCAGGGGTGGCGAACCTGCGGCCTTCTAGGTCCTTGGGGGCGGCCTTTTGACTGAGTCCAAGTTTTACAGAATAAATCCTTTTATGAAGGGGATTTGTCCTGTGCAGTTTGGATTCAGTCAAAGGGCCACACTTAAGGATCTAGAGGGCCACATGTGGCCTCAAGGCCGCAGGTTCCTCACCCCTGGGTTAGGGCCTTGAATGCCAGAATGAGGGTACTTCAATGCTATTTGGCAGGCTAGTGGGGAAGTCAGATAAGGTTTTTGAGTAGAAGTGACATGGACTGATCTGGGAAGGCTGGACAGGAGAGGAGAAACCTTGAGTGATAAGAGCCTTCCCTTTTCTGGGAGGCCCCCTCCTCCAAGGTTGAAGGTGCATGCGCCCTGGGCCCTGTGATAGCGGAGGTAGAGAAGCCCTTTAGGAGGTGATCATCCAGTCCAGAAAAGAGTCACCAAGGGTCCGGACAGGGTGACTCTGGGGATGTGGGGGAAGGATCGGAAGCCAAGGCCTAGAACTGCCTTAGCATGATTGATGGGTTCTAGAGAGGGAAATGATGTGTGGTGTGGACAGGCAGGTCTAGAATCTGTGCCCAGCTTAGAACCCAGACCCCAGATGGGAGCCAGCTGTGGCCAGGGGCATGCTGGGCTGCACCATGGAGGAGCTAGACCAGAGCCAGGGTGCTGTGAAGGGGCTCTAGAGCCATGGTCTTGGGGGGGGGTGTCCTAGAGCCAGGGTCCTACAGGGACAGACACATTTCATGTCCCAAAGTGACGCTCTTGGGGCCTCCCACCCACTAGATCACCCCCTCGGCCTTTCTCCAGGTTTTCCGGCTTCCTGTTCAGGATTGTGTAAGTTACTCAACCTGTGAGCAATGTCAGAATTCCAAGGACCCCTACTGTGGCTGGTGTGTGCTTGAAGGACGGTGAGTAGCTGGCTTGGGGCTAGGCCGCGGGGAGGTGGGGACAGGGCTGGGGACACCTGGGCGGCCTGGACGGGTGGCTGCAGGGACGAGATGTGTGCATGAGAGAAGGAAGGGTCCTGAGGGGGCCCCCTTATCTGAGGGGCTGTAGTCTCTCCCGGAGGTAAATGTACTCCTCACCTCATCATGTGCTGGCCTTGCCCTCAGGAGAGTCCATTCTTAGTATGGAGGTCAGGTCTGTCCTCAGGGAGTACTGGGTCTGGGGGGAGATACAGCCTTGCTTTCAGGGATCCTCTGGTTTAAGGAGAGGGGGCATAGTTTGGTCCTGCCCTGGGGGCCCTAACACCCAGCTTCCCTACCAGCTGCACCAGAAAGATCGACTGCCAGAGGGCAGAGGAAGAGAATCATTGGCTCTGGAGTCGGGGGAACACCTGCGTAGCCGTCACCAGTGCCCACCCCCAGAACATGAGCCGCCGGGCTCAGGGTGAGGTATGAAAATGTGGGATGAGAGGATCCAGGAAGAGAGTTAGGGAAGGTTAGGGAGTGAGCCAGAGCCAGGCAATGGAGGAGGTGGCGGAAGGCGGGCAGGAGCAGTCAGAGCAGGCTTCTTGGAGATGGGGGCACCCACGCAGTGTGAGACAGAGGCTTACCGGGGAGGACTTCGTTCCTGGCCTGTGTCCTGCTCATTTGTCTTCCGAACACCAGGGAATGGTTCAGGCTGGTATTGGCGAAGAGTGAGATGTGTGTGTGTATCTGTATCTCTGTGTGTGTCCCTGTGTGTGCTGGTGTTCCCTGGGTGTGGGCTCACCCCGCCTCACCGCCCTCTCCACCTGTGGGTGTCTGTCATGTGTCTCCAGGTGCATTTGACGGTCAGCCCGCTTCCAGCTCTGACAATAAATGATGACCTTCAGTGTAGCTTTGGAGACTCACCGGCACACCCCGCCCACGTGAAAGGAGAGACCATCATCTGTAACTCCCCCAGCAGCATTCCCCCCACGCCTCCAGGCCAAGGTCAGGGCCTATCTCTTCCCCAGAGAGTGAGGTTTCCTGGGACAGCCTCATTAAGCCAAGAGATGGCATGGAGGGCTGGGCAGAGTGATCAGGGTGACCAAAAGGGCCACAGTGATTGAATGACGATGACAAAGAAGGAAGGCTGGGGACCAGGATGAGGGGAGAAAGGGAGAACCCAAGAGGAGGAGGAGGGACGTGGAACGGCAGGGAGAGGCACTTCCATAGGGGGCCTGGGGCCGCCTCTCCCAGGGGGATGTGTCCCAGGGTCACCTGGCAGGCCTTCCTTCTCCAGGGACACTGAAATTAGGCCATTGCTGAGGTAGCTAGACCGCTGGGCCACACGTGGGCCCTGAATTCTTTGGAGCCCTTGGTGGGGAAGATGGTGTGGGAGAGGCCGGGGCTGCCAGAGGGCAGAGAGTTGCTTTAGGACAGGGACCTGAGAGGTGTGCCAGGCCTGGGCACCTGGCAGGACCTCATCCCACAGAAGTAAAGAGCCACTGCCCCCCAAGGCTCCAAGGGAACGTCAGCAAGGGCTCTTGGGACTGAAACATGAGGCCTCTGGGCTTTGAGCAGCTCACCTGAGACAGGATCTGATAACTGCCTTTGTGGCAACAGGTGGAGTCAGCCAGAAAACTGGGGGGTGGGAGGGGGCAGGCCCTACCTTGTGTGAGCTGGCCAGGCCTGGGCACCTGGAGGCCGCAAAGAGCCTCTGAGACAGTGAGGGGAGCCCTGGACTTGGCAGAATTCTGTCTCTGGCCCTCAGCTGTCAGTTCATAGCTCTGAATGTTGCTTCATCTATAAAATGGGTATAAGAGTACTCACACCATGGAACTTAGAGGGTTAACTTCTGATGAAAACATCAGTCACTCTGCAAACTCTTACTGTGTAGCCGGCTCTGCTGGGGATTCAAAGACAAAACAAATACAGTCCCCACCCTCAAGGAGCCCCCATTCTGCTGGGGGCATGCATGCATGCATATATACACATGTACATATACACACATGCATGAATGACAGGGTAGGTGGAACCTAAATCCTTTCCTCTAGTTTTGAGCCCCTACATGACCCAGGCCTTCTGGAGCTGGCTCCATGACTGGCACCCGCCATGTCTAGTCACCAGACCCCAACCCTGCTCAGCCTGAGAATGAGGCACTAACTCCCACCTGAAGTTTACAACAGTTCCTCGAGACCAGGAGCACAAGGCTTGTGTCCATTTCACAGATGAGGAAACTTGAGGCTCAGAAAAGTCTCATAGCAAATGTAGGATTTAAAGTGGGAAAGTACCTTGGAGATATGATTGTCCAGTTTACAGAGAAAGGGATTGAGGTTGAGAGAGTGGAAAGCTCTTGACCAAGGTTTTACAGCAAGTTCATGGTAAAGCTGGGGCCTTAAGCTGGGGCCACTGAGTCACCTGGAGCACTTAGATGCAAAGGGCCCCTGATGGGGATGTCAGGAAAGGGGTGGCACTTCTCCTGGAAAGCTCCCTTGACCTGCAGTCAGGAGAGAGCAGGTTGGAATCATGGCTTGGGACCTTTTCCAAACTGTGTGACCTTCAGCCTCAGTTTCCCCATCTATGAAATTGGCCAAAGGATCCAGCACCATCATTGGGAGGAAAGCCTTTGTAGACCTTAAACCTCCCTGGCCAGTGGGGCAGCTGGGGCCTCCCCTTCCATGCCTTTGTCCTGGCCCCCCCCCATGCCTTTGTCCTGGCCCCCCCCATGCCTTTGTTCTGGCCCCCCCTCCCATGCCTTTGTCCTGGGCTCCCCCCCATGCCTTTGTCCTGGCCCTCCCTTA
>NW_020950172.1:6587216-6607552 GCF_900497805.2 Vombatus ursinus | reverse complement strand
GCGGGTCTCTCCTCCCGTCCCCCTTCCCGGGCCCCCCCCCCTCCCTTTGTCCGGGCCCCCCCCCCCATGCGCTGCTCGGGGGCCCCCTCCCATGCCTTTGTCCTGGCCCCCCCTTACATGCCATTGTCCCTTTGTCCTGGCCTGCCCCCATTACTGTACCTGGAATGCCCTCCACCCTGTCCTCTGCCTCTTAAAATCCCTGGTTTTCCAGGAAACCCTTTCTGGTGTACCCAGCTGGTAGTGCCAAGCCTACCTCCCCCCCCCCCACACATTTCTTTTGTAGTTGATTACTTTTCCCTCCACTCAGACGGAAGCTCTCTGAGGACAGGGCTTGCGCTTTTGTAGTCTCTCTGTCCCGCCTACAGCCTGGCCGGCACCCACTGCCTCATAAATGCTGGTTGGTTGGTTGAGCAGAAAGGGGTCTTAGAGCCAACCCGGTGTAGCCCTCCTCATTTTACAGATGAGGAAACTGAGGACCAGAAGTGGGTATGCAGGTGTGTGGTGGGTGGGGGGACTGCTCCCCCTCAAGCCCTTATTCCCTCCTCTTCTGCAGACCACGTGGAGGTCCGGATCGTCCTCACCTTCCTGAGGACTCCTGTGTTCTTGACCTCTCACATGTATCCATTCTATGACTGCAAGGAGGCCATGAGTCTGGCAGAGAACGTGCCGTAAGTATCCGGAGCCTGGTGCCAATGGGCCCTCACCCTGAGCCTTGCCTGGGGGGACACAGCTGGCCTGAGCCTGCCAGGAGATCCATGACCTTTGGCCTGTGTCCACAGCCCCCGTGAGTGGCTCCCTCACCTGCCTGCTCCCCACCCTACAGGTGCATCTCTTGTGCCAGTAATCGCTGGAACTGCCAGTGGGACCTGAGATACCATGAGTGCCGAGAGTCTTCTGCCAACCCTGAGGAGGGCATCATCAAGTCCCACATGGTAAGGGCAGGGCCAGGCCGCATGGGTGGGGTGGGGCGGAGCTGCAGGTGAGGAGAATCTCTAGAACTGGCGTCTGGGACTCAAGCCCAGTCTGCCGTAGACACTCTGGGCCACCATGTCTCCATCTGTGTAAAGGAGATCACGCCCCGCAGCCTCGTGGCCTGGTACAGACATAAGGAGTGTGGGAGGTCCTATACACAGAAAGAAGTGTGCAAGCACAGGGCATACCCATGGCCAAGGGCAGACAAGGAATGATCCTGACCTTACTCAGAGCAGAGGCCAGACCCTGCCTGGGGAGAGAGGAAACGATAGAAATCTACCCTCAGCTGTCTGCTGGTCTGCCTAACTGCGTCCCATGTGGCCTTGAAATCTCTCTCTATCCCATTGGCCACGAGGTAGGTATGGGCACCTCTCAGAAAAGCAAAAACCACTGATAATCCGAAGAGACGCTAGGCTTGAACCTGGAGAATCTACGACCTTGCCGTCCCTGGGCTTCAGTTTCCCCCTCTAGAAACTGAAAAGTTGGCCCAGATGACCGGGGAGCTCCCTCCCAGTTCCGTGCCTATGACCTTGTGATTCCCAAATCCCCCCAGAGTGGATTTGTGTCTCTTCCCCTGGGCACAAGGCAGCAGGAGGTGCCCCAGACGCCTGGGGGATCTGCAGCAGGTAAGCCCTGCCTTGCTCACTGGGGCTGCTGGCTCTCTTGACAGGAAGAGAACTGTCCCCAGTTCCTGAACCCCAATCCACTGGTCATCCCCATGAACCATGAGACACTTGTGAACTTTGAAGGAAAGAACCTAGATCCAGTGAAGGTGAGTGCAGCAACACACACACACACACACACACACACACACACACACACACACGGCTCTGCTATATAAATTAGGAGTGAGACTCCATCCATAGTGACCCCTCCCAGACGGGGACTCAGAGGCCACCTTTCCTGACTTCAAAGAATGGGTACAATTTAGAATATCTCTCCAATTCATTGGAGATTTATCAGGGGTCAGCCCCAGGCTGACTTCAGCCCTTAAATTGCTACCAGTCTGCCAGAAGACACAGCACATGGATAGGTCTTGCTACTGCAAGCTGGGTTCCCCTAAGCGTACCAGAGCGTCCTGCAAGAAGTGTGTGGGCCTCAAAGGACAGAGTCCTCCTTTCACACTCACCTCCCCTGCCTTGGCAGCATCTGTAAGTGCCCACACTGGCCACACCCTGGAGCAGACCATCCCCAGGCCTCACTCCCTCCAGGCTCTCTCCACTCCCATCCATCATCCCTGCAGCTACTGGGGTCTCTTCCCCAAGACCCTCAAGAGTGCTCCAACCATGGCATCCCCCTACAAGATGATGCAGGGCCTTCCACAGCCCCATATGTCTCACTGCTCCTCTCTACACACTTGACGCTGCGGCCAGACCCACACTTATCTCTGCACTGACCTCTTTCTGCCTTATATGCCATATTCTCCAGCCTCCAGGCCTTTGCTCCTGGTTTTCCCACCAAAATGCTGCCTTCTCCAGGAAGACTGCCCTGTTTTCCCTAAGGGCTTCACTAATGCATTTGTGCAAGTGATACATTCTATTTAATTCAGGTCAACAACTATTTAAGAATCACCTAAAGAGAAAAGCAGAACAGCCCTTACGTTCTAGGAGCTTGTGCTCTCCTCAGAGATGGAGGGATACCACATGCATACTCATAAATACAAATTCTACAAAGCGATTTAGAAAAAGAAGAGAGGAGAAATCAAGTCGGAGAGTGCTAACACCCAAGACAGGCTGAGGAAAAGCTCCTTATAGGAGGTCGTGCTCTGATGGGAGTTAGGTTTCTAAGTGGCATAGATGAGGAGGGATGGCATTGCAGGCATACAGGACTGACTGTGCAAAGACATGGGAGCTGGAGATGGGATGGTAGCTATGGAGAAGTTAGCAGACTCTGACTGAGTGATGGAAAGATTACATGGAAACTTATGCGTGCCGAAGGCAGGCATTGCCCACGGGCCCCTTCTGGAAGCTCTCTGGGAGCCCCGAGTCTGTGCGCCTCAGGCTGCCGTAGCCCTGGGCCTTAGATTAGGCCCCAGCTGAGGGGGCTGCAGGATGGGGGAGTGGGTGGGGCTGCCGGAGAGCTCCTTGCCCCCTCCTCCCTCCCCAGGGGCCTGGGCCTCAGCACCAGTGTCTGACTGTCATGATCTCCCTTACCTCCCCAGATGAACTCCCTGCACGTGGGCAGTGAGAAGCTGAAATTTGAAGAGCCAGTGAGCACCGGGGAGTCGGGCACCTTTACCTTCACAACCCCCAAGGTATGGCCAGGTCAGGCTGGCCGGGGGTGACTGGGGAGCCGAGGCCTAAGCTCTAAAACAGCAGACGAGGGGTCTGCTCAGTGGGACCATACTTAATAGGTGGGGAGGTAGGTGACCTTGGACTCTGGAGGAAATGCCAGGGAGAGGAGGGAGTGGATGTCCATTCATTAGGAGAAACTGGGGAAAGACCCAGGTAGCCAGGGCTGGGGGCAGGAAGGGGTTAAGGGCCCAGGGAAGGAGGGAGAGGAGGGGATGGCTTAGCGGTGCCTACGTGGATACAGTGTAGCAAGTAGGGAACAAAGCATGATACAATGTAGCTATTTACCTGGGCTTCTATGGCCAGGTTTAGGGATACAATGTATCCCTCCTACTTCTTTCCCCCTGTCCATGGACAGGGCTTGTGGGGAGCACCAATCAGTTCCACGTGTATTGGTTGGTTTAAGAGGTGCTCTGCAGCCTCTTGGCCAGCCCACTGGGTAACAGTGTATCTGTGTGTCCCTGTGCCCCTGGGGCTGTGTGCTGCCGTGGGTCACCCTTGGGGCAGGAGCCTGGGGAGCACATAGCCACTGGGCCTCCTGCCTGCTGTCCCATTTCTCAGTTATCCTATGATGGGAATGAGACGCTGCCTCTGAACTTGTACATCAAGTCTTATGGGAAGAACATTGACAGCAAACTGGAGGGTGAGGCCTTCATGGACCAGGAGCTAAGGGCCCAGGATGGGTGGGGCCTGGGAGGAGGGGGGGCATGGGAGGCAGGGGATGGAGGCCCAGGATTGGGGGGCGCATGAGTGGGGTGGGGCCTGGGAGGGGGGGGCTGCAGGGCAATGGAGGGGGGAAGGGAGCCAGTCAGGGTAAAGGTGCTTCAACCAGGGGTCTTCCCTCCCAAACACTCTTCCTCCACAGTGACCCTGTACAACTGCTCCTTTGGCCGCAGCGACTGCAGCCTCTGCCTGGCCGCCAACCCCGCCTACCACTGTGTGTGGTGTGGGGGCCAGAATCAGTGTGTGTATGAGGCCCTGTGCGGTAACATCACCACCGAGTGCCCGCCCCCTGTCATCACCAAGGTGAAGCACCTCAGCTGCTGCCCCCCACCCCCCATATCCAGTCTGGGGGGTGGCTCTGCCGTGGATTTGCCACATGCCTCTTTTCTAAGTGTGCCTTCTTAATCTGGGTCTACACTTCTGGGGCGTGTAACTCTATGTTCTCTGTCTGCATACCTCTGTGCACACGTGTGCACACGTATGCATATCTCAGTGTGGCTGTTCTTGGATACTCTGATCCTACAGCTCCCCCACTGTATGACCCCTGAAGAGGGAGGTGCCTGTGGGCATGAGGGGCTGTGACTTTGGCCAGCGTGCCCTCATTGCATGGGCTGCGGCCAGGTCTCCTCACTACTGCAGGCCTGCTTGGGGGGGGGGGTCAGGAAGGAAGGCACCTCAAGTGGGCCCTGATTGAGTCCTGGAGCTGGGCCCCTGCCCCACCCCCAGCCCTCCCTGGCTTTCTAAAATTAGGTGGTGATAGGGGAACCAGAAGATTTTGTGTGTGTGTGTGTGTGTGTGTGTCTGTGGGGGCGGGGGGTGCATGCATGCAGACCTGGGCACGCAGGTGATGGGCATGTTTGTTGTTAGAGCCACTGGGGGAAAGGGAAGCTGTTGAGGGGTGCTAGAATCCCCAGCCCACTCCCCTTAGGCCTCCCCTCTGCATTGGCGCCTGAGGCCTCACCACTGTTCATGGTTCTGAATATTTGTCTCCAGATTGAACCTGAGACAGGCCCCCTGGGCGGCGGCATTCGGGTCACCATCCTGGGGTCTAACTTGGGCATCCGAGCTGATGACGTCAACAGGATCACAGTGGCTGGCAAGAACTGCGATTTTCAGAAGGCCCAGTATTCTGTGTCCACCAGGTAACAGGATGGCACTGAGCCCCCCTCCCAGCCCTGCCATGGGACTGAGCTCAAAGCAGGAGGCCTATGGTGTCCCCGAAGGCTTTCACACCTGTTTCCTGGGGTGGGAGGGGAGGAGGGACAGCCCCTTACTTCCTGATCCGGGTGCACAGTTGGGCCAGGTTGCAACATCTCAATTGCCCTAGGCCAACCTCTCAGGGACCATCACCTCCTCAGGGAAGCCTCCCCAGATTTCTTCTCTTTCCCTTAGCTCTTTTTGTACTTATCCCTCTATGTCTGGGCTCTGAGCTTTTTCTGGGCAGGCACTATTTGTTTTATCTTTGTACCTCCGGTGCCTAGAACAAACCATATGTTGGTGTGGGGAAGTTCCAGTACGGAAACTCCCTGCACCCCTGCAGATGGGAAGCACAACTGTGATTTATAATCTTGTGTGTTGCTTGGAGGCATAGAGAGGTTGGGTCATTCACCTGAGGGTGCACAGCCAGCGTGGCAGGGGCAGAACTTCCAGGCCAGTTTTCTATTATTCTGCCAAGCCACTTCTACGTGCACAGTGCAGGCTGAACTGAACTGAGGGGCCTGTGTAGACCCCTGAGGGAAATGCGGATGTGTGAACAGAGCCCTACGGGGTGGGGGATTGGGACTGAGCAAAGGGAGCTGGGCTTCCCTGATGGAACCGTTAGGCTGGAGACCCAAAGGGAACGTGTGGCAAGGGGAGAAGGTGTGGGAACTGTGGGCCTGACTCTGCCCCCCAGGATTGTGTGCAAGGTTGATCCTTCCGAGGAAGCCGTTACGGGGGGGATCGAGGTGGACATTGACGGGAAGCTGGGCCAGTCGCCTCCCCACGTCCAGTTCACCTACCGGGTGAGTGAGGGGCTGGGGGCTGCCTGGGGTTGACACAGGTTTGGGGGGAGGGAGGGACATTGTGACAGAGAGTGCCTTCAGTGAAGTCTCACCCCCGGGAGACACACGATGGGGCACAGGTGTGTGGCATCTGTTTCGATGCGAGCGGCAGCTCAGGGAGCCAGGCTGGAGCCTCGAAGCCTTGATGCCCAGCCTCTGGCCCGGGCCTGAGCGCATGGCCGGTGTTTGCATCGCTGCAGGAAGGAGAGGGAGGCGTCTCTGTCTTTTGTCTTCTGTGGCTCCTTGTTGCCTCCTGAGTAATATTCAGCCTCCTCTGGCTGGCATTCGAGGCCTTGGGCAGCTTGGTATCCTCTCTGCCTTTCTAGCCCCATCTCATTCTACTCCTCTCTATCCTCTCTGCTCCAGTGAAACTGGACAGCTCTCTCCGCTTGAGATGTGTGGCATCTCGTACTCTCCTTCGGTGTTTTTGCTCCCACTGTGCCCTGTGCTGGGAATGCCCTCCCCTCCTCTCCTCATCTGATGAACTGCTACCCCTCCTTAAAGACGAGTCCCACGGCTGAACCCCGATCTGGGAACCTCTGCGCCGCCCCCCCCTCCCCCGCATTCTGGGTGCCCCTTTCTAATGCTTTTATCATGTAATGTTGCTTCCTGCTAAGTTCTCTGCTGGTGTCTAGACTGTGAGCTCCCTGAGGGCAGGCGCTATGTCTTTGTAAAACTCTGTATCTCCCCCAGCTCTCAGCACCCAGCAAGCACTTAATAAATGTGGGTTGAATTGTCTGCGTGTCTGTCTCTGTGTCTCTGTGTGTTGTGTCTGTGTACGTCTCTGTGTCCTTGTGATGTCCATTGCCAAGTGCAGAGCGCAGGTAACACCTCACACTCAACCACTGAGTCATTCGAACACCCCCTACGAGACTCCACTGAGCAGTGACTGCCCCTCGCCCCGGTGCCCTGCTCTGAGGGAGCTATAGGTCAGAGGACTCAGGCCAATGTGCTCGGGGACAGGGGTCCTGACCTGGGCCTTGGGCCTGTCTCCTCCCCAGCAACCAGTGCCCAAGGAGGTGAGCCCCATCCAGGGGCCCCAGGCTGGCGGGACCACCCTGGTCATCAGCGGCTCCTCCCTCGACACCGGTTCCCCCGAGGACGTCCGGGTGATCCTGGGCAGCTCCAAGAAGGGTGTGCCCTGCGAGGTGTATGTATCACCACCCTCAGACCCGTCCCCCAGGCTAGGCAACACCCTCCTCCAGGGCAGCCCCCAGGAAGAGGGCGAGGAGGCTGCTCAGCTGGCCCAGTGACTCCCCTCTCCTTCTCCCTGCAGCATCGAATTTGGGCCCGCCATCCGGTGCGTCACAGGGCCCTATGAGGCCCTGGGGGAGGTCCCCATTGAGGTCTTCTACGGCAGCTCCCTGACAGCAGGGAACCAAGTCAGCTTCACTTACCGGGAGAACCCTGTGCTAAAGGCCTTTGAGCCTCTGAGGAGCTTTGTCAGGTAATAAGGCCCACCCACCTGCTGTGGAGGTACACAGACACGCCGGGAGGCACCTGCGTGTACACACACACACGCGCACGCACGCACACACACACACGGATCCTCTCTTCCTCCTGCCCCCCCGCCCCTCAAGCCTGCCCTCCAAATGCAATTGTCCCAGAGTGAGGCTGTCCAGACCCTCCAGGCGTGTCCATATCCACTCCACAAACCTTGGCCCTACTGGGGATGGGTGGGAGGCCCGAGGCAGGAGGGAAGGGTGCCCAGGAAGCCAGTCCCTTCCCTGCTGCTGCTGATGGAAGGCAGAAGGAATGCAGTGGGGCAGGTTTGGGCACCTTCTGGGAAAACCCCAGGCCTGACTCAGGCCTCTCCCTGCCCTTTCTCTCCCACTCTGGCTCAGCTCTGCAGTTTTCTAAACACCGCCAGCCCTCACTGTGGCTGTGCTCTCTAACGCTCTGACCGTGTAATGTTGCTTACTGCTGGGTGGTCCCCCGGGCTCAGCTTTCTGCCCTCCATGTGTTGGGCTGGGTGGGTGGAAGTCTCAAGAGTCTGCCTCTGATCTCTAAGCTGCTTGGCCTGTGGGCAGGCAGACAGCTGAGACAGGGAGTGAGGCACCTGTCAAGGTGACTCCCTTCTCTCCTCCGAGGACATGAGGCCCAGGCCCTTCCTGCCTCGGAGATCAGGGAAGGGGAATCTGAGGCGTGTCTATAAATGGCATCACGTCAGTGGGGGCCTTCTCTAGTACAGGTGGCTTATGGTTATCAGCTTGCTACCTCTGGCCCAGTGGACCCCCAGGCTGCTCCATATCCTCCAGAACCCTAGAGAGAAAAAGGAGCGAGGCGTGGGGGGTGGGGCACCACGGGCTGGTGGGCAGCGGGCCGCCACGCTTCCTGCTGCCACTAACCCTCTGCCCTTGGTTTTCCCAGCGGAGGCCGCAACATCAACATCACGGGCCAGGGATTTGACCTGATCCAGAACTTCTCCATGGTCGTGATTGCAGAGCCCCTCCGATCTTGGAGCAAGAGGAGGAAGAGGCAGGCTCAGAGCCCACTCCAGGCCACGACGGTCAGTCCCTCCGTGGCTTCCCTGCCCCCCTTCCCCCGTCCGCCTCCCGCCCTGAGGCTGTGCCCACCCCTCCCACAACCCGAGCCGTGGGGAGATGATGCCCTGGACCGAGCCGGATGAGGGAGGTCAGCACCCGAAAGGCCTGAGTCCCGAGGAACATCTGGTGGGATCTGAGAGAGGACGGCTCAGGGTTCGAGTTACAATGTTTCTGGTCCTGGAGAGGATCATGTCATCTGAGATTGGAGCGTGCCCACTTGTCTCTTAGACATGTGCTTGCAGGAATCTTTGCTTCTGCCTGAGTTAGACTCATTGCCTTGGGGTGGAGGGGGATCCCCCCCAGCTCAGAGGGCTTCTGCCTGCAGCCGGTGGGAGCATATTGACTTCTGTGTGCAGCCCATTCACTATTGCCGGAAATGGTCTGCGGGGTGGGGGGGTCAGCGCAGCCTGAATGAAGCCAGGGCTGCTCTGGACCTCAGAGGGAGCCTGTGTCTGCGAGAAGAGGGTTCGCTCGACAGAGACTCAGTTCATACCCAACTTTGAGGCCACTTGGCCACTGCCAGCTTGCTCCAGGCCAGAGACCCAGCGGTGGCGGGCGCTGGGGACCTGGCACGTGGGCTGAGGAAGGAGGCTTGCCATCCCTTGTAACGTCACCTGTCGTGTCCGCAGGTGGTGGGGACCACGTACACCCGGTACAGTGACACCAAGGTGGTCTTCTCCTCACCCCAAGTCCCCGACGAGCCCGAGGCCTACAACATCACCACGCTGCTGCAGATGGACGGCCACCGGGTGCTGCTGAAGACGGAGGCGGGGGCCTTTGAGTACGTCCCAGACCCCACCTTCGAGAACTTCACTGATGGCGTCAAGAAGCAGGTCAACAAGCTCATCCATGCCAGGGTGAGGAGGCGCCAGCGGCCTGGCCTCAGGAAGCTTCCCCGTGGGGCAGCCGTGAGGGGGCGCTGACATTACCCCAGGAAGCTCATCCCCTGGGGCCTAGCAGCTGGGATGGGGCAGCCATGAAGGCCTCAGGCCTCAGCTTCATCATCTATAGATTTGGTTTGACCAAGGTGCTGTCCCAGGCCCTTCAGGCCCCCATGTGTTCAGGTGTCTGGTATCCATCTATGTCCCACGCTCACTGGGGCTGGATGCAGTGGTCTGTTCCCCCCGCAGAGCAGGGCCTTCAGAGATTGTAGGGCCTAGGGCTAAGCCCGCCTTGACCTTCCATCCGCCTTGTTCTGCCTCTCACCCCCCCCCAGGGCACCAACTTGAATAAGGCAATGACCATCCATGAGGCAGAAGCATTTGTGGGTGCTGAGCGATGTTTCATGAAGACGCTGACTGAGACCGACCTGTACTGTGAACCCCCAGAGGTACAGCCACCCCCAAAGCGGCGGCAGAAGCGGGACACCACTCACAACCTGCCTGAGTTCATCGTAAGTCATGGGGGGGCATCCGGATGCTCACAGCTGGCTATAGAATCAGCTCCTGAGGTGGGGGCGAGGAGTGAGCGACACGTGGTGTGGAGGCATCACCAGCTTAGCTCCCCTCCCTCACGTGCGCGCTCGGGGAGAGGAAGGGGGAAGGCACGCAGCGCTGGGGCCCAGGTACCCCAGGTCCCTTCTACCCATCCCTTCTTGCTTAACCTTCAGATGCCAGGCAGGGGCCGTTTGAAATAACTCGTGCTGCTGATTGCATCCTTAAAACTTTTAAGTCAGATGGAGGCGCTTCAGCAGTGCCCCTTTGCAAGGCGGGAGGGATTGTTCATTGTCCATCCGTTAAGCAGGTCCCTGAGGACCCCTAGCAGGCAACACTTTGGGAGCACCGTCTGGCTTGTCACTCATAGCTGAAAGCGAGAAGGTCCATTCTCGGGCTGATGCCCTCACTTGGCCCGGCCTGGGACGTTCAGGCGGTACGGCGGGTCCCTGACAGCTCAAGCCATCCCTCCTCCTGAAGGAGACTCATAGGGCAGGCTGGGGTCGGTCGGCCTTGCTTAAACTGAACAAAGGGATTTCTGAGGCCAGGCAACATGGCCTCATGTTCATCCCTCAGGGGATGAAGAAAAACTTAGCACTCCCTAGAAAATGGTGCACCTGGACCCAAGAGTAGGTGGAAGTCCAGGCAAGGGGGCAGGAGGGCAGGAAGACTCTTCGCTTGTCCAAGGGGACAAAGGAGCTCTCCAAACTGGGTTCCTGCTTGCGTGGGAGCCCTTGGTGTGCTGGTTATAAGTCATTCTTACCTGTTCATTAAAGCAGAGCCCTATGTAGCAGCACCCGGCTAGTCTGGGGCTGTTTGACTGTAGAAGTGACCGGAATTTCAGGACAGACTTTATGTGCCCACAGGGGCCCAGCCCGGTTGGGGCCGTAGGGCACCTAGCACCCTCTGGGCCCGCAGTTTGTATCTACCCGCTGGGTGTACACTTTGTAACATTTACCACATGCATTGACTAGGTGGGACCCTGTGCTCTGAGCTGCAGAAACAGTGAAAGTGACTTGTGTCTGCCCTCAGGGAGCTTAGGTCCTATGCTGCCCCCAATGGCTGGGAGGTGTCCTGAGCCCTCACACTGCCAAGGGGCACACATCCTTGCCAGGAAGGCTTCGGGTTCAGACCAGTGAGGCTTGGCTCTGTCCTCTGGGGGCCAAATAAGCTCCCCAAAGAGGGAGCGCTGCCCACTACGGGGAATGGATTGGCTGGTGATTTGTGTCAGGACCCACGCTGACCCAATCACATAATCATGTCTCATGAATGATGTATTACACATGTACATGCCCAGCCCCACCTGTTGTGTATGTGTGGCATGAACGTGTTAGGCATCCCCCACATCATGCCTACACGTGCATGGTCTATGTCCTAAGCAGGCCTGTCCTTTGTGGTCCAGGTGAAGTTTGGTGCCCGCGAGTGGGTCCTCGGCCGCGTGGAGTATGACACGCGGATGAGCGACATGCCCCTCAGCATCATCCTGCCCCTGGTGATCATCCCCATGGTGGCCATCATTGCCTTCTCCATCTACTGCTACTGGTGAAGCTCGCCCCTCCTCCGTTCCCAGGCTGCCTTGGGGCTGGCCCCAGTTCCTCTTACTCATCCTTGAGCCTAGTTCTCAGGCCCAACCAGGCCTAGACCTCGATCCCCACCCCCAAACCATCTCTTCCTTCCTCTCCCTTGGGCTCCTGGGCATCCCCTTCCAGCTCCCCATCGTCCACCTTTGGGGGGAGGGGTGGACGTGGCTGGTCCCAAACCTCCAGCAGTCCCAGAGACCTTTGTTTGCCCTCCATGACCCCTGAAGGTTAGGCTTGGGTCTGGGGTACAGGGGTGGGGAACACTGGTAGTGAACCACCCCCTAAAGCACCAGAGCCTCAGCAGGGGCCGGGACTTAGCCACTCAGCATCTCCCATTGCTAAGCTCACCCACTTGCAGGCCAGAGCTTAGGGTCACGGGGCCCCAGTTCCCAGCCCCTCAGCCTCCCTCTCTGCTGTCAGGCAGGAACTTGGGGCCGGGGCCACTAACCAGCTGGGGCTTGGGCTTCTCCCCAAAGGCGGAAGAGTCAACAAGCTGAACGCGAGTACGAGAAGATTAAGTCTCAGCTGGAAGGCCTGGAGGAAAGTGTCCGGGACCGCTGCAAGAAGGAGTTCACAGGTGGGTGGGTGTGGGTGGGTGGGTGTGCGTGTGTATGCGTGTGTGCGTGTGTGTGCATGTGTGCGTGCGTCATAAGGCACTGTAGTGCATAGAACACTGGGCCTGGAATCAGGAAGACATGAGTTCAAATCTGGCCTCAAACACTTACTAGCTCTGTGATGCTGGGCAAGTTACTTCACCCTCTTTGCCTCAGTTTCCTCTTCTGTAAAATGAGCTGGAGAAGGAAATGACAAACCTCTCTAGTATCTTCAGTGAGAAGACCCCGGATGGGGTCATGGAGAGTTGGACACAACTGAAAACAACTGAACACAAGGTCCACTCTTAGAGGCGTGGAGGAGAGAGTTGGGATAGAGCTTCCTGACTAGCCCAGCCCTTGGGGCTGCCTCTCCCACCTTGTCGTCACACGGCCTCAGGTTGTGGCGCCATCCAGTAACAACCCAGGCCCTTCCTGTCCCTTTCCCTAAAGCTGCTCCCCCCGCCCCGCCCCAGTTCTGTACCCCATGCTGGAGGCCCTGCAGATTGATACCAGATGTGGACACTCACTTCTCAGGGAGAAGAGAGTATTTCTACAGGGCAGGATGGGGGAGTGCGCTTTCAAAGTTTCCCCATAGCTGAGTAACCTTCGATGCCCTGAGTGACCAGAAGCCTGTTGGCACCTCTGTGGCAGAGACAGGAGAGAAGACAACTCAGGCTGTGCCTGAGAAAGATGAGACTTCGTCTAGAGGGAACCGGGGGTGGCTGGACCGGGTCAGAGGGAGCAGGGGCAGTGGGTGCCAGGCTGAGGGGTGGGACTTGACCACTGATGGATGGTGAGGACGTGAGTGGGCGGTGGGCAGTGAGCCCCCGGGGGGCACCCAGCCTAGGCCTGACCCCGGTCGCTCCCCGCAGACCTGATGATTGAAATGGAGGACCAAACCAATGACGTGCATGAGGCCGGGATCCCCGTGCTCGATTATAAGACCTACACAGACCGGGTCTTCTTCCTGCCCTCCAAGGATGGTGACAAGGACGTCATGATCACAGGGAAGCTGGACATCCCTGAGTCTCGCAGGCAAACAGTAGAGCAGGCCCTCAACCAGTTCTCCAACCTGCTGAACAGCAAATCCTTCCTCATCAATGTAAGTGGCTGCAGGGGAGGGGAGAGCAGAGGAGGAGCAGCCCCAGGCCCTGCCCTCAGGGGGCTGCCAGTCTGGGGGGAGGGGACAGCAGAGGAGGAGCAGCCCCAGGCCCTGCCCTCAGGGGGCTGCCAGTCTGGGGGGACAGAGGAGAGGCCCCCTCAGGTCTAGCCGTTAGCACGTGAACCCACCCCACTGAGCACAGAGAGACTCCCCTCACTCCAGTCAAACCCTGTAACCCCGTCCCTTCAGGCCTCAAGTGGGACTTGTTGGTGCCATGATTTTTCATACCTCTGGGCACCCGGGTGGACGTGAAAAGCCTGCCCTGTAGGCAGGTTTTGTCCCTGAAGGGTGAGGTCATGGACGCCTGTGACCCTGCTCTGCCCGCCCCCAGTTCATCCACACACTGGAGAGCCAGCGGGAATTCTCAGCTCGGGCCAAGGTCTACTTTGCATCCTTGCTGACGGTGGCTCTGCACGGGAAGCTGGAGTACTACACGGACATCATGCGAACTCTGTTCTTGGAGCTCATGAACCAGTATGTGGGGGCCAAGAACCCCAAGCTGATGCTGAGGAGGTACCAGGGGCCATGGGGCTCTGGGAGGGAGGAGCGTGTCGTGCATGTGCACAAGATGTGTGTGACCTGGCGAGGTCATCATGCGTGTGCGGGAGACGTGTTTGACCTGGCGAGGAGGTTGTCATGCGCGTGCATGAGACGTGTGTATGAGACATGTGTGACCTGGCGAGGAGGTCGTGCGTGTGCATGAGACAAATGTGACCTGGCGAGGAGGTCGTCGTGCGTGTGCGGGCGGGAGATCTGTGTGACCTGTGTGACCTGGTGAGGTTGTCATGCGTGTGCATGAGATGTGTGTGACCTGGTGAGGAGGTCGAAGTGTGTGGTGGGGGGAAGGCTGTCATTGTGTGTCTGAGATACACACAGTGGGGCTATAGCCCTGGGAACCTTTCATCCTGTGTGACCGTGGCCTTTCATTGTATCCATGGCAGTATAAGGATAATTGCGGCTTGTGTGTCTAGGCATTCAGGACCCTGTTATAATGTATGGCTGACGCTCCAAGGGACTGTCAGTCTGTCAGTCAACATTGCTTAAGCACCTACTATGTGTGAGGCACCATGCCAAGGGCTGTCGTGCAGACAGCTCAGTGACTGCCCTTCCTCCTTCCCTCTCCCACCTCTTCCAGCCTCGTTCTGTCTCTGTCTGGCTGCGTGTCCTTGGCGAAATCCCCTCTCTGGCTCTGTTTCCTCACTGAGGATGAGGCCTGGATGGCCTCAAAGGTCCCTCCATCTTAAGATCTAGGATCCCACGACCAGGTCAAGTGCCCGGTCTGCCCGACCCCTCTGGTCCCCACCCCCATGACCTCTGACCCCTCGTTAGATTGTCACACTCCTTCAGAGTTGGCCAGTCTGCATCCCCAAGCCAGAGAACGTTTAAATGGAGTGTGTGTGTGTGTGTGTGTGTTTGTGTGTGTGTATGTGTGGGTGAGTGTGTGTGTTTGTGTGTGTGAGTGTGTGTTTGTGTGTGTATGTGTGTTTATGTGTGTATGTGTTTGTGTGTGTTTCTGTGTGTTTGTGTGTGTTTGTGTTTGTATGTATGTGTGTGTGTTTGTGTGTGTATGTGTGTTTTTGTGTGTTTGTGTGTGAGCGTGTATGTGATCGTGTATGTGTGAGTGTGTGTTTGTGTGTGTGTGAGTGTGTGTTTGTGTGTGTGTGTGTGTGTGTGTGTGTGAGAGAGAGAGAGAGAGAGACTTTACTAATATCAGGAGCCCTAAGGAGTTGGGTAAAGTCCCAGCTCTGATGCTGACCAATTCTGTGACTTATGGGCAAATCACTTAAGCTGGCCCTCAGTTTCCCTGTCTGTAAAATCCAGGGAGTGAGCTAGACTCTCTCTCAGGGGTTCCCGGCTCCAGCCCATGACTGGGCAGGCACTCCTTCCCTGAGGTCCCAGGCTGACACGGCTCAGAGGGGATTGGTTCAGGGAGAAGGCCGAGCCAGGCTGAGATGATGATGAGACCCAGGGTGGCCATTGAGCTCCAGCCCCTCCTGTCCACACTGGCGAAACCCAAGCGGCCACCCCACCCCCCACCCGTTGGTGCCTACAGCTCAGGGCTGGGTACTGAGCCCCTCTGGCCACCTGCTGTTTCCAGGTCAGAGACTGTGGTGGAGAGAATGCTGTCCAACTGGATGTCCATCTGTCTATACCAGTATCTCAAGGTGAGACCAGCTGGGTCCCCTCTGTCTTGGGGGGGAGGTGGGGAGGGAGTGCCCTGGCAAAGACTTTGGGGGAGCCAGGAGTTCTGCAGGGCGCTGCCCTCCAGGGGTCCTTCAGTTCCTCTAGTCCCACAGATCTCACTGTGGTGGGGCTGGCTCCCACCTCTGCCCTCGGCCCCCAAACTCGTGGCCTGCCCTCATCGCCTGGAGCTTCTAGGGCTCACCAGGCCAGGCTGGCATCCACAGGCAGCATGAGCTGCCAGGGCCAGGAAACAAAATGGCACGACTTTGTGGCCCGGCCCCCAAGCCCTCCGCTCCGTGGGGGCCCGGGCTGACTCAGCGTCCTCTTCCAGGACACCGCCGGTGAACCGCTTTACAAGCTTTTCAAAGCCATCAAGCACCAAGTGGAGAAGGGCCCCGTGGACGCTGTGCAGAGGAAGGCCAAGTACACCCTGAACGACACAGGCCTGCTGGGGGATGACGTGGAGTACATCCCGCTGGTGAGCCCCAGCCCCCGCCCCACAGCCCCTCCTCCCATCACCAGCTCCCTGGGTGGCCTTGGCCTTGGGAAGGCACTTCCGTTCTCTGGGCCTGGAGCTGTAAAATGAGAGGTTGAAGGAGGTGTCCTCATTCTCCCAGCTCTAAACCTGTGATGTGATTTCCCCGGTTACTCACAGCCTCCCAACCCTTTGTGGCATGGTCTCCTCTGAACCTCCTTATGGGCCCCCTGTGTCTCTCAGACCCCCAAACCCCTCCTGACATCTCCCCCATTCTCGGATTCCTCCTGCCTCTCCCACAGTCCCCAGCTTTCACTGAAGTCCTCCCCTCCCCCCGCCCCCACGGCCTCCCCATCCTGAACCAGCTCCCTCTGCACAGACCCCTGCTCAGTTCTTCCTCCCCAGCCTCAGGGACCTGGGGGGCAGGGAGAACTGAGCCTGCTACAGCGGGGGAGGGGGCAGGAGGCTCATGGATCCTGACTCAGCAGGACCTCGAAGGTCAGGCTAAAGAGGGAATGATGTGGGGGGGGTCCGTGTGTCTGCATGTGCATGTGTGTCAGTGAGTCTGTGTATCCGTGTAACTACAAACCTGTGTGAGTCCATGCGTGAAGTGGGGGTGACACGTGACAGGTGCAGTGAGGGCTGTGCACACACACACGTGTGTATGTGTATGTGTGTGTGAGTGACTGCTCACGTGACCCAGCTGGGCTCAGCCGTGCCCACGTAGCCGAGGCTGACATTCTCTGAGTCTGCAGATTCGCTGGGTTTGCTTCATTCATCACCCTGGGCTCTCAGCAGCTGCTCCCTCCGCTCCCTCCCCAGGCTGCCATCTTGCGCCCTGAAGGATGATCGTTGTAGCCCCTGGAGTGGGGAGGGGGGCTCCAGGCACCATTGCTCCACTAAGCTTCTAGCGTCTTTCTGAATTCTTCCTTTGCTGATGTGGCTGTTTCCAAGGCCTATCTTATCACTGAGGCCTCAAGCCTCATGGAAGCTGAAGCCTATGAAATATGTACCTTCTAGTTATTCCTCATTAAAGCCATGCCTAGAACAGTAGCCGTAGTGAGCCGTGTCCGTGGACGTGGCGGGAGAGGCAAGATGTGGGCCTTTTTTTCTTTTCTGGGGCTGGAGTCCTCACCAACGGAGAGTCTGGGATTATCCTGGCTAAGGATGAGGCCAGCTAATCCAATCGGCATTTCTGCCAGATTCAGTGGGAGGGGTAAGGCTAGCCCCCTGGAGGGGGTGCAGGACCTGAGGGGAGATGCCACCCTGCTCTCAGGGACACCCCACCACCTCCTGAGGAAAGAAGGGGCCTTGAGGGAGCTGCCAGACTGAGAGCACACGCAGCCCTGCCCTTTAGGATTCTCCAGCCAGAGACGGGAGTGGGGACAGGACGGGGCTTGGGAGCTGACCGTGGGAGCGGCATGCCGGAGGGGATGGCAGACCCCGAGGGCCCTGTCCAACCAGTGCAACCCCTCTTCCCACAGACCGTGAACGTTATTGTTCAGGAGGAAGGTGTAGACGCCATCCCTGTCAAAGTCCTCAACTGTGACACCATCACCCAAGTCAAGGAGAAGATAATTGACCAAGTGTACCGCACGCTGCCCTGCTCGAGGTGGCCGAAGGCCGAGAGCGTTGTCCTGGGTATGCACTCACCCACGCGCAAGCTGGGCGCTGGCTGGCAAGGGGGGCTCAGAACTGAGCCCCAGGCAGAGACCTGGGGCCGGGTAAAGGGGGAGGAATTTCTGGGTGACCGGTCTAGAAAGGCACTTTGGAGACAGATGGAGAAACAGCCCTCAGGGAGGAAAAGAAGCAGAGAAAGTTGTGTCCCAGGAGCTGAGGGAGGACAGACTGTCCTGGAGGAGGGCCGGAAGGGCAGATGGGACAGCAGTGCCAGGCAAGGAGGAGGAGGAGGGCTCCTGAGGCCTGGGGTGAGGAGGGAGGGGATCGCCGGTGGCCTTTGGCCAGAGCTTAAGAACCACAGGTGCACAGGAGTAGTGGAGTGAGAGAAGTGAAGGCAGGGAAACTGGCCAGGCTGGGCAGCGGGGAGTCTCGAAGCCAAAGTAAGGGCAAAGGGCAAATTTTCTTAAAGATGGGCATGTTTCGAGGCAGCAAGGAAAGGGGAGAAGGGGGGAGGGAGAGAGAGGGAGAGGAAGGAAGGCGGGGAGAGAGGACAACAGTTAGGGGACAAGCTGCTGGCCTAGGAGGGTTTTGAAGTCCCAGTGTGGGCAGCTGGAGAAGAGGAGGTTTGAAACGTCAGCTGTGGGAATCGGGACAGAGAATTGGTAGGAAGGCGTACAAGGATCTTGTGTGTCCACAGCCCAGTCGAGATTAGTTAGACATGACGTTTGTGATGGCTTTGGTCACGTGGCTTCTCTAGCCCATGAGGTACAAGAGGGTGGGAGCTGTCCAGGACTGAGTTCGGAGGGCCAAGCAGGGCTGGGATGGGGAAGAGGAGGGAGGGTGTGTGAGGGCGGCAGAAAGTCGACCTGAATCTCCATGGGGCTGAGATCGGGAGGGGGAGGCAAGTGTGAACAGAGCGGGGTTGCCGACCAGAGAGAACAGAGGGGTGGAGGGGGCATCGTGGGCCGAGGGAGAGATGGCAGAATGGCAGGCTGTAACCCAGGAGCAGACTGTCTGAGTCCTGGGCCATGGACATAGCAGACATATAGGTGATGGAGGGAGAAGATGTAAGAGATGCTCCCTTTGTGTGGCAGACGTGAAGGCAAGATGAGGGTTGTGGGAGGCCAGGAGGTTGATGGACTGGGAGGCTGGCCACCTACTTGCCTGGGATTGCCGTTCAGGCACAGGTTAGACAGGATATCTCGGGGGCCCCTGTCACCCCAGAAAATTGCTAAGGTGAAGGATTCCTTTGTCAGATTTGGCATTTATAAAATGGGTCACCTGAACCCTGTGGCGTGTGAAGGCATGTATGTGAGCTGAGCTGTCTCCCCACAGAGTGGCGTCCCGGATCCACGGCCCAGATCCTGTCTGACCTGGATCTCACCTCACAGCGCGATGGCCGCTGGAAACGGATCAACACCCTCATGCATTACAATGTAAGCGTGGCCCCAGCCTGGCCCCTCTCTCCTAGCCATGCCTCCCCTCCCCCCATCCCTAGCTCAGCCATGCCCCTTCCCACCATCGTGGCCTTGGGCCCCTCATTATCTCAGCCACGCCCAATGGCCTGGCTCCTTGGCTGGGCCAAGGAAGCCATCCGCTCCTCCAGCGGTCCTGGGAAGGCAGGAGAGGGCTGTGCTCCCAGCAGCCCTAGAGGTACATGATAGTCTGTGCTGCTAGGTCCGGGACGGGGCCACCCTCATCCTTTCTAAGATGGGGATCTCCCAGCAGCCTGAGGACAGCCAGCAGGACCTGCCCGGAGAGCGTGAGTTCCCTCTTCTCCCTGCCCTGCCTCTTTCCTCCCTGGACTCTGCGTCTGTGTCACCATGGACGGACCACTTACTTCCCTCTGTGTGCCTCAGTTCCCTCCAGAGTCCTTGAGGTTAGAGTTCGAAGTTCTCAGGCTACCGGATGGTGCCACGATCCACGTGGGCTTCCCACTTCGTCACTGGGCGATGCCGCCAGTGGCTTTTGGGTGGGGCAGGGAGCAGAGCTCTTTCTGGGTCTTGGGGTCACTCAGCTCCATTTAAGGCCCAGTCCAGGATGGCCTCCCCCACCCTCAACCCACCCTCTCCTCCACTCCAGGCCACGCCCTTCTGGAGGAGGAGAACAGAGTGTGGCACCTGGTGAGGCCCACAGACGAGGTGGATGAAGGGAAATCCAAGAGGGGCAGCGTGAAGGAGAAGGAAAGGACCAAGGCCATCACGGAGATTTACCTGACCCGCTTGCTGTCTGTGAAGGTGCGCCCTCGGAGCCCGCCCCGCCCAGGCCCACTCCGATCGCTTCTGACTGTCACTGGCCTCTGACCCCGGCCTCCCTCCTGTCCCTGCAGGGCACGCTGCAGCAGTTTGTAGACAACTTCTTCCACAGCGTCCTGACCCCCAGCCCAACCGTGCCGCCGGCCGTCAAATACTTCTTTGACTTCCTGGACGAGCAGGCAGAGAAACATGAAATCAAGGATGAGGACACGATTCACATCTGGAAAACCAACAGGTGATGGCTGGGAGGAAAGGATCCCCTATCCACATTTGGAAAGCCAGAACAGCCTGGCAAGGCACTCTGCCCATTCCACTGCCGTGGTGGGCTGCAGGGTGACCCTGAGTTCTGCTCAGTCCTCCTTCTCCTGCCCACTCCGGCACCCTTGAATGTACCCCATCACCGTGCTATTTGACCTCCCTCAGTTTACCCTCTGTGGTCTCCCCCTAAGTCTGCCTCTCT
>NW_020950172.1:6569658-6587206 GCF_900497805.2 Vombatus ursinus | reverse complement strand
GTCTCCCCCTAAGTCTGCCTCTCTGTGGCCTCCTCCCTCAGTTTACCACTCCGATTCTGGGTGAACATCCTGAAGAACCCCCACTTCATCTTTGACGTCCATGTCCCAGAAGTTGTTGACTCTTCCTTGTCCGTCATTGCTCAGACTTTCATGGACGCCTGCACCCGGACAGAGCACAAGCTGAGCAGGGTGAGTGGGCCCCTCGGGCCCCGGGGCACCCCCCAGACTTCCCAGACGCTGCTGGTTCCTCACCCTCCATTGGAGCTGAGAGCTATCAGGCCAATGGCCCTTGAGAGAAGGGGGTCTCTCTGAGGCTGGTGCTGTGTATCCGTCCACGGCGGGCGGGAGAGCTTCTCCCCACCCTTTGCCCTTTCCCAGTTGGGTCTCTGCTGTCTGGTTGGAAGGTCATGCCCAGACCTCCAACGCGCAGTGTGGGGCTGGGAGGGCACATTTCAGAGCCCAAAACCTCGGCTTGTAGGGACCGTAAGATCGGAGAGCCAGAGCTGGGAGACACCTGAGAAGCCATGGAGTCTAGCCCCCTCATTTTGCAGATGAGGAAACTGAGGCACAGAGCAGTGACTTGCTCAGAATCACACGGCTAGTAAATACCTAAGAAAGGATTTGAACTCAAGTCTTAGGGGCCAATGCTCTATCCACAACATCACCTAGTTGGAGTGCAGATGATGGGGAGGTGCCTAACTGTGGGCTTGGAAGCCCCTTGTGTGGGGGGGGGGTGCTTCGATCTTGTTTTTATTGCTATCTTGCTTTTCTATCACCTTCATTTCCCAATAATCCCTTCCCTCCTCCCTATCAAGCAACCCATCCTTCATAGCAAAGATTGAAAAAAGGAAGAAATGAAAAAAAAGCCATTTGGCCATTCAGTAGCACCTCTCATGGGGAGACCTGGGACACTCTGGCATCTTCTGGAGTGAGGCCTTCCTGCCTCACTTTACCTCTGTGGCCTTCTTTCCAGAAGACTAAGAATCAGAGAGGGCAAATGGTCACACAGCCACATAGGGATAGAGTGCAGATAGAGCAGAGGCCCACATCCCCCCCCCGCGCCCCGGCAGTGTTTGCTGTTCTGGCTGGAGTCAACGGCTCCCAGGACTTCTGGGGAGGTGCCAGAAGCCTGCTCCCTCCTCTACCCACCCCTCTCCCCTGCCCATCCCCTCCCCCCCCACCTCTTCCCCCCATCCCCCACCCACCTCCCCTGCTCACCCCCAGGCAATCCCATGCCTCCATGAGCTTGGGCTCCAGGATCTTGGTTTCAGCCCCTTCCCCTCTCCAGGTCTCGCTCTCTTCATTTGTCAGATGGGTGTAAGCCAGTTGCTTCCTCTCCGCAAAGGTACTGTCAGGAGGGCTCCTAGAGGGCCCCTTCAGGGAGGGCTGGGCCTGAGGGTCACTGGCACCTCTCTTCTTCCTCAGGACTCTCCTAGTAACAAGTTGCTCTATGCCAAAGAGATTTCCACCTACAAGAAGATGGTGGAGGAGTGAGTATGGCCCCTGTCCTACCCCCTCCCCCACTTCTTTGTCTCTGGCCTCCTCCCAGAAGCCTCTCTGCTTGGGCCAGTTCAGCCTGGTTCCCCCACCCGCCACAGCCCAGCCAGCTCCTGTCCTGGGGCTGGCTACAGGGGGCTCTGGCCCACACCGGGCCTCTGACCAGGGCCTTCCTGAGGGCTCAGCATACACAGGGAGGTGGGGAGGGCCAGACACCTCAGTCCCTCTGCAGCTGGTAAGCTCCCTCCTCGTCCAGCCATTTGTCTGTCTGTCTGTCCCTCCAGTTACTACCGAGGCATCCGACAGATGGTACAAGTGAGCGACCAGGACATGAACACCCACTTAGCCGAGATTTCCCGGGTAAGGAGGGGGGAATGAGGGGGCAGCCTTTTCTTTCTCTCTTTCCCCTCCCCCATCTCAATGAATGGGGCCCCCTCCCCACCCAGACTCCCCCCTCTTTCTCCAATGAGTCACCTGCCATAGCTGGGGGGAGAAGGGGAGGCTGCTTCATTGTGGGGCTGGGCCTGGGCCAAGGCTCAATGGGCTGGGAATGCAAAGTTATGCTAATGAGGCGTGGGGGGTATGGAAATGAGGAGAGGGGAGGGAAAGCAGAAAATGGGTTAGGGGTTCAGGGATGTTGCAGCAGCTGTGTGGGTGGCTTTGGAATGGGGAAGGGGACGCCTGGATAGAACTGGGATTGTGTGTGTGCACACATGTGTAGCTGTGTTGCTATGTAACTGTGTGATGTTGGGTGTATATCTGTTGGAGAACCTGTCCCCGTGTGGATGACTCGTGTGTGTGTGCATGCCCCAACATGTGCTGAAGACTCAGTGCCACCTCCCTTCCCAGCAGGGAGACCCATTAGCACATTCTCCAACTATGCTTCTGTTTACATCTCCATTCCCAAAGCTAATTGCTCACCTGGGTAAAAGGCTCCCCACCAGCCGCCCAGAGACACTGGCCCAGAAAGCTCTCCATCATGAATCCACAGGCCAGCCTCGTTGGAGGCCCTGGCTTAAGCCGAGGGATTTGGTTTGTGACTGAGAGTTAGGCTGGGGCTGCCCACCTGTGTGACTGTGCCTGTGTCGGGCAGGGCAGGGGGCCTTATGTCCTACCCTATGTCCCAGACCTTCCTCCTCTCCCTCAACCAGCTTTCTCTTCCCCGATGGTCACAGAGTTGGTCGATGTATCCCCCACAGGCACACACAGACTCTCTGAACACCCTTGTGGCCTTGCACCAGCTGTACCAGTACACACAGAAATACTATGACGAGGTAGGTGGAGGGTGCTGTGGAGCAGGGGAGCCTAGCGGCTGGAGAGGGGAGGGAGAGGGCCCATGGCTGCCCTGGGAGCCTGGAACTGGGGCCCTGGGGCGTTCCTTAGACAGCCTTAGCAGCCCCTGCACCAGGGTCCCTGGGACCCTTCAGCATATCGTCCTGTCGTCCTCTCCTCAGATCATCAATGCCCTGGAGGGCGACTCTGCAGCCCAGAAGATGCAGCTGGCCTTCCGCCTCCAGCAGATTGCAGCTGCTCTGGAGAACAAGGTCACGGACCTCTGACGCCTCGTGCTGCCCAGCTCCGCCAGCCAATCTCTTTCCTCTTCTGAGGATAATCGTGTCCCATTTTAAAATGTACAATTCTGCAAGAAAGAGAAATCATGGTTTTCTGGATCAGCAAAGTGAGATGTGAAAAGGATTTGTACTGTAAATTCCATTCTGATGGAGCTCACTCTCTCGCTCTTGTGTGGGTGTGAGAAGTGGACCTTTCTCTTCTTAGAAACGTAGACGTTGTCTTCATAGCCTCAAGAGGCAGGGCCAGGGCTGGGGCAGCCGCAAAAGAGGTATGGGGCCCCAGCCTCTGGAGGGCTCCCCCCGTGGGGAGGCCAGCCCCAGCCCACAAAGGCTGCTGCGCCACGCCCACCCTCCCGCCCAGCCAACCACCCTGGAGGAGCTGAGCCTACATCCTAAGGCCCCCCACACAGCACTGTTGGCCCAGGGGATCCTGCTGCCTGGGGACGTCGACAGGATGAATTCTGGATGATCAGGGGCCAGCCAGACTCCAGGCTACCACCACCCCAGCTCTGCCTGCCTGGCCCAGCCACACACAGGCCACAGCGTTTGGGGTAGTTCCTAAGTGATTTGTCAATGTGCCTTATTGATCCCCTGACGCTTGTGACGGGACTGAACCAGGCTGGAAGTGAATAGCAACCACTGATTGTTCTGTGTGTGGCCAGCCGGCCAGGGGTCTGAGGCTCACCCTGGGATGCTCCCTGGCTCTCAGGACTGGCCATCTTGGGGTACCGAAGCTGGCTCTCTGGGCCAGCTCTGAGTGTCTACCTGCCCATCCCTATCCCTCAGCTGCCATCCGGTGGCATCTCAAGCCTCTCTGTATCTTTCCCAGGAGGCGAGAGACAAAATTCGGTACGATTTTCCCCAGCGAGAGGGATAGAGCAGCCTAGCGCCGCGCCCCCCCCCCCCCCAGGCTCCTGCACATGACTACAGCTGAGGACCTTGGCAGGTGCCCACCAACAGCTCTGATTACCGGCCCAGAGAGCGGCTGGCGAATCAGCCTCCCCCGCAGGCCACGTGGGGCGTCAAACGTCCCATAGTGTGTTGGCCACATGAGGCTGCGTGGAACGTTGGACACATGGGACTTTTTGTCGTGTCTAGTGTTGAACACATGAGGTTTCGTCAAATGTGGAATGTCTGTGTCACGTCGAGTGTTGGCCATGTCATGAGTCAGACATCAGATGTCACATCCGTGGAGCATTGAATGTCAGGACCGTGTGATAGTACATAGAAGGCCGAGTGTCCAAGACCACGTGAGGCCGGAGCAGCCCCTTGAACATGTTAAGACCACGCTGAGCACATCTGGCCTTGTCTGGTGTATGAGGTCACACGGCATCATGGTGCAGGATGCTGGACACCTGGCCGGCCCACGTGGTCTCTCCTGCCGTGGTCCTCATTGTGTGGCACTGGGGCCTGGGGGCCTGGGCAACTGGGGGGAGTCTCCTCCCCATCCCCACCCCTCTCCCCTGTGTAAATCTTGTTCATTGTAAACCAAATACAATGTGTTCTTTTTCATATCTGCCCAGGGGCTTGTCGTTTGTCCCACCCTCCATACATACACTGTCTACACCCCTGGCCCCGGCCCCAGGCAGCCCTTGGTTACAATGTCAATGACTACAAGACAAGGAAGTCCTGAGTGTTGGGGTCCCAGCCAGTGACCCCCGAGGGCCAAGGATGGGGCAGGTAGAGACCAGGCCGTGAGAACCCCCTCGAAGCCAGGCTCTTGGTCCACCCGTCATGGGGCTCAGCATTCCACTGGAATCTCGTGACCAGGCCCCCCGGATCCTAGTCGTGCAGCCCTCCCTCACCCCCCACGCTGCCCCTGCCCTCGCCTTGTTCTGCCTGCTGGGGCCGAGCTGAATCAAGCCACATGCCAGATACTGGAATACAGATATAGACAGACTTGGACCTCTGGGTGGGGGAGGTGGGGAGGTGGTGGTGTCTGCTCACCCTCGGGGGCTCTCTTGTCCCTGCCCCAGGGCGCCTTTTACCTAGCTCCACCCCCATCACCTAGGCTGCTGGGTCTCCTAGAAATATCTTGCCTATCTGAGCGCCCACAGGTGCCCAGGCTCACACGAAAACATGCAAGCACACACATAAGCCTGTATGAAACACCCTCATGCACACTGGCTCCAGCCATCTCCTCATTTTTCTATTTCTTCCCTTCCTTTTCCCCTCCCCCTCCTCAAGGTCCCTGTGCCAAGCCCCAGGGGCACCCCGTCTGTCTCCCTGGCAGCCTGTGCCAAGCCTGCTGTGCACAGGGGGGCTGTGATACTTTCTCAGTCTGCCAGGCTGGCACCTTCACAGCTCTGAGGGTCTAGAGGGAGGAGGGGTCATGCCCACCCAGCCCCCGAGGGGCCACGGCCAGACCAGCCCTTCAGTCCCAAGCCCAAGTCATTCTTCATTCCTTTTCCAGCTCAGGGCTCACACAGGTCTTCTTGGCCTGTGTGGAGGGGAAATACTCCTTCAGCCTGAGATGGGGTGGGGGCGGGGAGCTGCAGAGGAAATAGTGGGCCTGAGAACTGGGAGGGAGGGTGGCCAGAGAACCAGGCTATGATCACACAACTGTGTGACCTTGGTCAAGTCATTTAATCTCTGGACCTCAGTTTCCCTATATTTACAATGACAGACCCCACAATCCCTTCCCAGTTCTGATGTTCTGGGAATTGAATAATTCATTTCCAATAATCTATGACCCCAGTATAGAGAGGCTTAGAATCCCAGAGCTACCCACCTAAGATCCATTCCTATAGCATCCTTCACAAGTGGCCGGCTCTCCAGCCTCTGCTGCAAGGTGATGGAGAGCTCACTACTTCCCGAGTGGCCCTCTTCCCTGCCAGCCAGCCCAGATTATAGGGAGCCCAAATCTGAGAAGGGACGTCCCCCAGATAGGCAGTGGCAGTGAGGGCCAGGGGACTCTGTCTGCTTGAATCTCGTGACCAGGACCCCCGGATCCTAGTTGGGCAGCCCTCCCTCGCCCCCCACGCTGCCCCTGCCTTCACCTTGTTCTGCCTGCTGGGGCCGAGCTGAATCGAGCCACACGCCAGATAGTGCCAGCCAGTGTTATGGGCCATCCGAGTGTTGGGGCTAAGCATTCCCAGGTCCTTTGGGGCATGAGCCTCGTGGGGCCCTCCCTCACTATCCAGCTTCAAGCCTCTAGACAATGATGTGGAGAATTCAATCCGAACATATATCTAGCCCCTGCTGCATGCAGTGCCCAAGCTCTCACAGCCCAATAGGAGGTTTAGGTAATGGGAGTGGAGGGGAAAGGGGAGGGATATGGAGTTGGAAGCCCTGCTTCCCAAAGTCAGCTCTCCCACTTCCTAGCTGTGTGACTCTGGCAAGCCCTTTGCCTTCTCAGGGCCTCAGTTTCTCGCTCTGTGAAATGAGGGGCTTGGGCATACGTTTATGATAAAACACAGGATGTGGACACAGACCCAGGCTTGGCTCTTCTGGGGGCAGAAAGGGAGAGAGGGAGGGAGGAGGGAAGGAAGGGAAGGAGGGAGAGAGAGGGAGAGAGCACCATTTGGTCTGGGAGAGGCCAGGGGAGGCTTTGTGGAGGAGGAGGGGGGCCCCATGCTGGCCCTTGAAGAGCAGGCAGCGATGGGGGAGGGTGGCATTCCCAGGGCAGGGAACCAGGGGCCAGAGAGCTCAGAGTAAGTACGGGGAGGAGGGAGAGGAGTGGCTGCCTGTGGGGGACAAGGGCAGGGGTGGAGGATGGAGGCGGAGCAGGAGGTGGCCTCCCGACCCCCGCGGGGAGGGTCTTGAATGACAGGTGAGGAACTTTGTGCCAGTGATAGGAGGGAGGCAGGAGAGTGAGAGGGTCCAGCCCGGCGGCCAAAGAGTCAAGCTCCAGCTCTTGGGGCCGTTGCAGAAGGGAGAGCTCGAAAGCAGGCAGATGCAGCAGGGAGGTCCGCAGTAGTCCAGAGGAAAGAGTGAGAGGCCCGAGCCCCTGGGACTGAGCCTCCAATTCAGTGGGTGGTGATGAGGTCAGCGTCAGAGCCCAGAACTCCAGGCTGGGTCCCCTCAGGAGGGACTCACCCATCTGCTCAGACTCTGTGAGCAGGATGTGAGCAAAGGCTCTGGACTGTATTCAGTTCAATCTACAAACGCTTATTATGTACCTACTATGTGCCGGGGTAAGGCAGGGCTCTGGGGATTTGTTCATTCGTTTCAGTCATGTCTGACTCTCTGTGACCCCATTTGTGGTTTTCTTGGTAGAGATACTGCAGCGGTTTGCCATTTCCTTCTCCAGCTCATTTTACAGATAAGAAAACTGAGGCAAACAGGGTTCAGTGACTTGCCCAAATCACACCAGACTGGATTTGAATTCCTGAAGATGGTCCTGGGTGGAGATTCCAAGCCCAGTGCACTGTGCACTACGGCGCCCCCTAGCTGCCTCCTTTGTATCTGGGGATACATAGACAAAATAAATTCAGTCCCTGACCTCTGGGAGAGGTACCCTGTAGGGAGACGCAAGGCCACTTCAGGAGGGAGAGAGCACTTCAGAACTCGGAGGATCAGAGCAGACTTCCCAGAAGAGGTGGCCCCTGTGCGGAGCCTTCCCGGAAGACAAGGCCCCAGAGACAGAAGTGAGGAGCACTGTGCTCCCAGCAAAGACAAATGCCCAGAAGTGGGACATGGAGCTGGGAGAGGAGGGCAGAGGCTGTGAGTCGGCTTAGCGAACCGCCGGGAGGAGGAGAGACGGTGACAAAAGCCCGAATAGCTGCTTGGCTCCACTGCGGAAGGCCTGCAACGCCAGGCCAGGTCATGCTTTCTACTGGCCTCCCAGCCCTGCCCCTTACTGCCTTTCTCTTCCCCTAGGCCAGGCCAGCCCAGCCATGGGGAGCCCCAGATTTAAGGGGCTCCTGATCTCTGCATCACCTCCTTTAAACCTAAGTGTGAAACCAAGGCCCCCACAGAGAGATTTAGCCTAGCACAGTGGGAATAGCCCTGCAAATCCTAACAGCTGTGGAACTTTACCCAGGTGCCTTCCCTACAGGCCTGTTTCCCTCTCTGCAGAATGGGCAGTTGGCCTGGCTTGGTTACCTCTCCAGATTCGGGGCCATCTGCCTAGACGAAACAACCAAATGGGGAGAAGATTGGAGAGAGAAGACAAGGCCCTGGCCCGGGCCAGTGGGGGTGTGTCTGGTGGAGGGGGGTTGCCCCCGCAGATAGGAGTGAGCAGCCGGAGGGAAAGGGACAGCAGAGCAGACCCTGGCGCCTCCTCTCCTCATTCCCACGTGAGAACGTCCACCTCTGAGTCCCTCTTGCTGTCTGTGCTCAGCAGACACGGAGCTTCCTCCCTGATGTCATCCCCTCCTCCAAACCTCCCGAGATTACAGTAGCGTCATCCTCCCAACCGAAAGCAGCCAGTGTTACGAGGGCTGCTATCCCATGTTACAGAGGGGAATACTGAGGCCCAGACAGGTGACGGCCACGTGACCAATGAAGTGTCAAAGCCCAGACTGAACCTGGTTTCTGCTCCCCAGACCACGACTCCACTGCCCAGTGCTCGGCAGTCAGGGAAGGGTGGCTTCCTGCGGATGACTGAAGGGGAGGACATCCTGCAAGGAGGGCTGGGGGCAAGTCCTAAAACTGGCTCCTCTAGGACCCCGCCCTCTCTGCCGTTCCTACCTGAGTCATTGGCTCCAGCAGCGCCTGGCAAACAGTAGGTGCTTAATAAATGTTGATTGATCTGACCAGAGGTATAGTCAGTACAGACGGGCATAACTCACCCCCATAAGGAGGAAACGGATTGAGAGTAGGGGGCGGGACCCTGGCTAGGAAGGAGGTGTCTGAAAGTGGAGTTGGGATTTCTGCCTGCAGCTTAAATTCCAGACATGACAGGTGCCTGGCCAGAGGTGGAGCCCAGCTAACAAAGCATAGCTAACAAAGGCCGCTAAGAGTGCACTTGCCTGGCGTCTTGCAGGTCTAATGAAAACGATTTTAAACTGAAAAGGATGAGGGAGGAATCATAGATTTGGAGTGGGAAAGGACCTTAGAAGACATCGAGGCCACCCCACCCCCACCTCGCCTGGGCTCACGCAGCTAAAGGGGTCTGAGGCAGGATTTGATCCTAGGTCTTCCCGAGTCCAAGCCCAGTGCCCTGTTCATACACCAGGTTAGGTACCACAGAGAGGAGCTAGAACGAGGAAAGAATAGCAACTGAGACACCCCCAAAGCTCACAGAAGACAAAATGCAAAGAAGGAGCCGATAGTTAAAACCATGACTTCCGACATCTAGA
Source organism: Vombatus ursinus (assembly GCF_900497805.2). Taxonomy (NCBI): domain Eukaryota; kingdom Metazoa; phylum Chordata; class Mammalia; order Diprotodontia; family Vombatidae; genus Vombatus; species Vombatus ursinus. The sequence goes on along the minus strand of NW_020950172.1, from coordinate 6,577,893 downwards.
CATAAAAGCTTAAAGTGTCAGCAGAGAAGAGGAACCAGAGGTCGGGTCCTCGCGCAAGAGTCGGGGCCCTGTAGCTATCCGTGACACCTGGGTGAAACACATGGCTGCCCCGCAGGTCTGGGCGCAGCCACGAGAGGCTGAAACAGAGCAGGCGGGTAATGGGGAGGGCGGGGAGGGCGGTGTCATTAGCATAAATGAAAGAAGGTCAAAGGAGGGAGAAGCAAAAGTGATTTTGTCGTCAGAGTAGACCGCAGATCACCTAAATGGAAAGAGGAAACAGATGAGTTTACAAAGCAATCACAAGCCTGGCACAGAGGGGAAGGGAAGGCGAAAGGGACCAGTATTTATTAAGTGCCCACTATGAGCCGGGCACTTCACAGACAATCTCGTTTGGCCCTCGTGACAAAACTCTGGGAGTTAAGTACTGTTATTATTCCCATTTTACAGTTGAGGAAACTGAGGCAGGCAGTTTAAGGGACTTGTACAGCATCATACAGCCTGTAAGTGTCTGAGGCCAGATTTGAACGGAGGTTTTCCTGACTCTAGGCCTAGCTCTCTATCCACTGCACCACCTAACTGCCTCAGGACATAGTAGTGATGGGGAACTTTGATAATCAGATGCCTACTGGCGTCTCTCTCTCTCTCGCTCTCTCACTTTCCCCCTTTTCTCTCTCTTTTCACTCTCCCCCTCTCTATCCTCTCTCTTCCCCTGCTCTCTCCTCCCTTTCCCTTCCTCTCGTCTCTCTCACCCCCCTCTCCTCTCTCTTTTTCTCTCTTTCTCTCTTTCTTTCTCTCTTCTCTTCTTTTCTCTTCCGAATGCAGAACAGCTCCTTCAAAAAGTAAAGGAACCAACCAGGAGAAATTCCATTCTTCTAGTTCTTACCAATAGGGAGCGACAGGTCACTGGGTTAGACATAGTGGGAAATCTGAGGGGAAGGGAACACTCCTTCCTAAAGTTTCTGATCGAGAAAGAGGTGAAATCTGGGCCTAGTCTGACATTCAGCCAAGATTTGGGGGAAGCAGATTCCAAAGGATCCAAAGGAAAGGTCAGTGACTGGGATTGTTCTGGAGCCGTCACCCCTGGAGGGGGAGGGGGTGTTCCAGAATGAAGTTGGGAAGATCCAAAGGGGCACACTTCCGTGTGGATCCTCAGGGAGCTCACCAACCAGCTTGGGCTTAAAAACAGTCCGCAGAAGCCTGCAGTGAAGCGAGGCCTGCCCAGTCCTGAGAGCATCCCCTGCTCCAATACACCACATGAGGGCTGCTGGAATCTTCTGTCATGGGGGATGGAAGCTCCCTCTCCTTCCTTTCGGAGCAAACCCAGATAGCCTCTGACCATTTCGTGCTGGTCACCAAAAAGCTTTTTAGTCAGCTGCTGAGCCAGACTGGAGCACACGCACTGCAGAGCTGACTGGTCACACTCACCCTGACGGCAGAACTCTGCCTCTTCACCACGGCCCTGCGACTTTCTCCCTCTCATGTTTATTCTTTCCTGATCATAGGTGGCCGAGTATCAGAGGTGGGCAGTTAGGACCAGACTAGGACTTTGGGGGCTTCCAGAGACCATGAGAGCTGTCAAAGGCCCCTCAGAAACCAAAGCCAGGTCCAGTAAAGAGCTAGCCCTGAAGAGCAGGCTGCTTGACCCAGCCCCAGCAGCTGAGATATTAATCCTGCACGCACAGGTCACCTCAGCACCCCCACAAGTGGACTTCGTAGGGGCGGAAGCAACCCCGTTAAGCTGTGAGCTGATTCTCCCCAGAGAGCAGGTATGTAGAGGGAAGAGCGTGTTTCCAATCTAGGAGGCTGTACTTTTTAAGCCTTTTTATACCTTCAGTAAATATCCCTTTGTAAAAACTACAATGAATTGGTTCATTGATATTTGTGAGATGTTAACTGGTTGATTAATATGGAAGAGAAACACACTGGATGGGAGCTTGTGGATAAGAGTATTAGATACCCCCCCTACCCCGCAGGGTTACCCCTGGAGGCCTGAGGGGAGATACAGTATCTGTACTCTAGGCATCTGACCCGCTAGTCCTCGTGTGCGTTAGGAGAAGGAGCCCCACAATGTACCGCAGAATCAAAGTCAGGTAACAGGAGAATATAACAATGTTGCAAAATCCAGGAAAAAATAGTTTCAGAAATCCATCTCTGGTGGTCCCTCCTGCCTGCAATGCTCTTCCTCCTTATCTCTGCCTCCTGCATTCCTGGCTTCCTTTAGGTCCCATCTAATGTGTCACCTTCTATGGGAAGCCTTTCTCAATCTCTTTTAATTCTAATGCCTCCCCAGTTGGGAACTATGTCCAAAGGGCTATCAAACCGTGCATACCCTTTGACCCAGCAATACCACTGCTACTGTATCCCAAAGAGATCAAAGAAAAGGGGGAAGGACTTATGTATACAAAAAATATTTAGAGCAGCTCTTTTTGTGGAGGCTAACGATTGGAAACTGAGGGGGATACCCATCAGTTGGGGAATGCTGAACAAGTTATGGTATATGACAGTTACGGAGTACTATTGTGATGTAAGAAATGATGAACAGGCAGATTTCAGAAAAAATTGGAAAGACTTACATGAACATATGCAAAGTGAAGTGAACAGAACCAGGAGAACATTGTACACGGTAGCAGCGATATTGTATGATAATCAACCGTGAAAGCCAGCTCTTCTCGGCAATACAATGATCCAGGACAATTCTGAAGGACTTTATGATAAAAGGTACTATCCACCTCCAGAGAAAGAACTGATGGAGTCTGAATGAAGATCAAAGCAGGCTGGTTTGTTTTTTACTTTATTTTTCTTGTTTTTTTGTTTGTTTTGTCCATGTTTTCTTTCTCAATATGACTACTATGGAAATAAGTTTTGCATGACTGCACATGTGTATAACCTTTATCCAATTGCTTACCTTCTCAATGAGGGGGAAGGAGAGGGAGGGCAGGAGAGACTTTAAAACTCAGACTTGTAGAAAATGAAGGTTAAAATTGTTTTTACATGTAATTGGGAAAAAGAAAAGACTAAAAGAAAAATCTTTTAAAGGCTAATTGGAATATCTGTCTTCTGTTGATCATTTCCAATTTATTCTATATATAGCTTATTTGGTCATTGTTCTTTGTTTCTTATCTACTTAGTTAGATTGCCAACTCCTCAAAGGCAGGGATTGTCTTTGGCTTCTTTTTACATCTCCAATGCTTAGCACAATGACCGGTACATTATTGATGCTTAATAAATACTTGGGCAGCTAGGTGGCGCCAAAGTGGATAGAGAGCCAGCCTGAAGTCAGGAAGACTCATCTTCCTGAGTTCAAATCTGGCCTCAGACACTTACCAGCTGTGTTTCCCTGAGCAAGTCACTTGACTCTGTTTGCCTCAGTTTCCTCATCTGTAAAATGAGTGGGAGAAGGAAACGGCAGTATCTTTGCCAAGAAAACCCCAAAAGGGGTCATGAAGAGTCTGAAATGACTGAACAACAACAAAATAAACACTTATTGACTGATTCACTGACTAACAAGGGTTTTTTCCCACGGGGGAGAGGGGAGGGAAGAGGAAGAGAAACTAGATTTCTGTTAATTAAAAAAAAATTTAAAAAGAAATACTGAAGTTCAGAAAGAACTAGATAATCAAAATCATATTTCTTGCCTTCTCGAGGAATGAGAGGAGCAGATGGGAAGGAGAGAATTTGGAACTCAAAAAGTTTTTAAATCAATGTTAAAACTTTTAAAAAATATAATTGGGAATCATTTAATGAAATAGATTAGACATATTAAAAAAATCTTAAGTCACTCCAAAAAGAAAGAATTGAACAGAAACTAAGGCCAACAGAAAGGGCAGTTTTGTTTTGTTTTGTTTTTTTTTAGCCAATATTGAGAGGGTAAAAAGAAGACTCCAGATGGGATAAACCCTTTGCTTGGAGTGGATGGGACAAGAAGAATGGCTAACATTTAGATAGCACTTTCTGGTTTACAAAATGCTTCCCGCTTATTATCTTGTTTAATCCTCACAACAGCCCTGTAAAGGAGGTGCTGTTATTATCACCCCGTTTTTCAGGCCAGGAAACCGAGGTTCCGAGATGTGTGAGTTGCCTAGGGTCACATAATGAGCAAAGGTGGCCATCCTGACTCCACGTCCTTCTCTCTACTCACTGCGCCACCTAGTGGACAATAAGGAGAAGGCCGACCTGTTCAATTGTTATTTTGCTTCTTTTCTCTGCCAAGGAGAGATGCTCTTTGCACCAGACATAAAGGAACAAAAAATGATTAACAGAGGGGTGATGCACAAGACTAGTCAGGAGACAGGAAGAAAGCGAGCAGCTGCCTGCTCTCGGGACTTTGCCTCAGTCGAAGAGCGTTCTCAGATCCCGAGTGACCGAGCAGATGGGAGGGCAGAGATGTGCCAGAGAGATTTGAAAAATCAGGGAAACGGAAGCAGTGGCCCGAGATTGGAGGAGGGCAAATATTGTTCTGATTATCAAAAAAGGGAAGAAAACAGCACCTGCAGCCAATCTCACTTCCCTTTCGATGGCCTTGCTAAGCAAGGGGAGGAGGTAGTGGATACAATTTCCCCAAACCCTGATGAAGTCTTAGGCTCTGCTTGTAGAAAAGATGGACAGATGTGGTCTAGATGACAATAGAGTCAGGTGAATTTCAAGCTGGTTGGGCTGCCAGACTCCAAGAGGAGCATTAATGGTTCAATGTTAACATGGCAGGAAGACATCTCCAATAGAATGCCTCAGGAATCTGAGCTTGGCCATCTCACCTTTTTATCAGTAACGTGGACAGATAAAGGCAGAGACATCATGTTCACCAAGTGTGCCCCCTCCGAAAGCTGAGAGGGAGAGCTAATGTAGATATGACTATGGGGACCCGATGGGATCTTGGCAGGCTAGAGCAGTGGGCTAAATCTACTAAGATGATGTCCAATAGGAACAAACATACAGGCTTGCATTGGGGTACAGTTAAAGACAATTTTACATGTATGAGAGAAGGGAAGCACGTGTAGACAGCAGGAGTTCTGAAAATGCCCCAGGGTCTTGAGTCCATTGCAAGCTCAATTAGCGTTGAGACGTGACATCAAGAAACTTAGTGTGGAACAGCTAGGTGGCACAGTGGATAGAATACCGGTCCCTGGAGTCAGGAGGACCTGAGTTCAAATCTGGCCTCAGACACTTGACACTTACTAGCTGTTGACCCTGGGCAAGTCACTTAACCCAGGTTGGAAACAAAGAACAAAAGGAAGGAAGGAAGGAAGGAAGGAAGGAAGGAAGGAAGGAAGGAAGGAAGGAAGGAAGGAAGGAAGGAAGGAAGAAACCTGGTATGATCTCAGGCTACATGAAAAGGGGCAGAGCTTTCAATAAGAAGGAGGTCACTATCCCACTGTATCCTGCCCTTGGCAGACTCATTGGGTGGATCACATTCAGTTCTAGGGATCACAAGTTCAGATAAGCTGGAGAGAGGCCAGAGGAGGCAACCATGACAGGGAAGGGCCTTGAGGCCATGACATAGGAACATTACTTGAAGGAACTACAGATGCTTAGCCTGAGGAAAGAGGAGGCTTAAACGGGCCATGCAAAGAGACATGTGTAAGCTGGAGGTCCAGAAAAGCTTGCTAACAATTGGAGCAGTCCCAGCGGGGAAGAGGCCGCCTCCAGAAGTGGTAACTCCCGCTCCTCAGAGGCCTCCAAGCAGAGGCTGGGTACGCTTTCATATACTGGTGAGATTCAATGGGTGCTGCAGCCCCTTACCTAAGACCCCAGACCCCCTTCCTCAGTGTTCTATGGGGGGTTACACAGTAGAAAGAGCCCTAGATTTAGAGGCAGGAGACCTGAGCTCAAATCCTGGCTCAAACACAGGTTACCTGTGTGGATCTCGGGCAAGTCACTTAAAAGCTCTGGGCTTCATTTTCCTAATCTATAAAAGAGAGGGTTTCCACCTTTCCTGTGCTGGAAACTCGGGTCCTGGGCTCCTCCCAAAGGGTCTTCAGGAGTAGGGGAGTGGAGACTCCCTGGCCCTCGTCATCCCTCTCCACCAACTCAGGGGTAGAAGAGGCAGCGTAGTGTCAAACGGAACCAGAAGGGCCGGGGTTCTAGTCTTGGCCATGCCATTGGCTACTTATGTGACCTCAGACAAGCCCCTTTCCCTCGCTGAGCCTCTGTTTCCCCCTCTAGTCAATAAATGAGTTGGACCCAGTGGATGGCTTTAATTTAGGTTGGGGCGACATCTAGTGGCCAAAACATTTTCCTGCAACTTGAGGCAAAGGTATTCAGGAAGGTCAGCTGCGTGTGCTCTCTCCCACCTGCTGGTGGGTCCATCCTGGACGGGTGCTCAGACAGACGGGTGGACAAACAGGCCTTATTTTCCTGCCCTTCACCTCCATAAGAGAGTTTCCAGATAAATGCTACACAGATAAAAGAGGAAGAGGGCATACTTGTGGGGGCTTGTGTCAGGCAGTCACTGACAGTTTATTAAGCCCTGCACTGTGCCAGGCACTGTGCTAAACACTGGGCCTGCAAAGAAAACAAAGACAGTCCCTCTCCAGTCTAACTGGAGAGACAACGTGCAACCAACTCAGTGCAAACAAGACGTCAACAGGATAAATTGGAAACAAGCAAGTATTCTCTCTAGAATTAAGACTTAGGAAAGGCTTCCTGTAGAAGGCGGCATTTTAGCTTAGACCTGAAGGAAGCCAGGGGGTAGAGATGAGGAGAGAGAATGTTCCAGGCCTGAGGGACAGCCAGACAAAATGCCTGCACTCACCAGATGGATGTGTCTTGTTTGAGGAACATCTAGGCTAGGGCCATTAGGCTGCAGAGGACATGGAGAGATGTAGACTGGGAGACCAGAAAGGTCAGAGGGGCCAGCTTATGGAGGCCTTTTAATGCCCAAAAGGTGGTTTCCTGTTTCATTTTGAAGGTGATAGAGAGCTAGTAGGGGGTGAGATGGTCTGAGCCGTGCTTTAGAAAGATCCTTTTGCTAGCTGAGTGGAGGCTGGCCTGGCACGGGCAGAGGCCTGTGTCAGACCATTCAACATCCAGACTTGAGGTGACAGGGCCTGTGCCAGGCTAGTGGCAGTGCAGAGGAGAGAAGGTGGGCTATTTAAGAGATGCCACAAAGGTAAAATGCTTAGCAAATAGATTGTTTATGAGGGGAGGCTCGAGGATGACACCTAAGTTTTGAGGCTAGGTGACTGGGAGGATGGGGGGGGAGATAATGAATTCAATTTTGAGGCATGTTGAGTTTAAGATGTCTATGGGGCATCCAGTTGGAGATGTCCAGTGGGTGGACAGAGACTTCAGACCGGGGAGATTAGAGTTGGAGAAGTGGATGTGAGAATCACCACCAGAGTGATAATGATTAGACCCATGGGAGCTGATGAGACAATTGCCCAGCAGAGCAAACTACCATCTGGCTGTCACCCCCTTCTTAGCCTCCTCATCCTTCCCCTTTAGGGGACTGGGGGGTGAGGGTGGCGTGGCTCCCCGTAAGATTTTTTAAGTCCCAGAAGCCTTAGCCGGGAGAGCTAGACCCTATCTCTCTCATTCACCCCCCTGCTCCTGGGCCAGCTCCTGCCCCCTCCCAGGATACGAAGGAGATGCCTGTTGGCCCAGGCTCCAGCCAGCTCAGTATGAGCTAAGTATGAGCTCCTTTGAAATAGGGGCTGAGGAAAATGACGAATCTCCAGCACTCCGTTCACAAGAGCCCCAAGGAGAGGGAATCTGATCATTATTAGCTCCACTTTATAGGCAAGGATCAGAGACAGAAAGGGATTTGTGTGAAGTCACACAGCAAGGAAGTGACCTACCTGGGACTGAGGCTCTCCTCGCTCAGGAATTCTTCTGCAGCTCCTGCTGCCACTTTCCCAGTCCACATTCCCTTTGGGAATTATTGGGGAAGACAATTCTGAAACCACAGAGAGGCTGGAGCTCCTTCTTCTGGGGCAGTGATGTTGGGGTTGACGCTTTTTGGGGGGTTAACAGAGAGCTGTCCAATTTCTCTGGCCATTCAGGGAAGAGACACCATCTGCTTCTCCCCTTTCCTCACAAATGTGGGGCTCAGGATGAGTCCATAGGGTTCAGGATAGATCCCTGGGGTTCAGGATGAGTCCTTGGGGTTCAGGATAGATCCCTGGGGTTCAGGATAGATCCCTGGGGCTCAGGATGAGTCCATAGGGTTCAGGATATATCCCTGGGGCTCAGGATGAGTCCATGGGGTTCAGGATAGATCCCTGGGGTTCAGGATGGGTC
>NW_020950172.1:6560479-6569648 GCF_900497805.2 Vombatus ursinus | reverse complement strand
ATGAGTCCATGGGGTTCAGGATAGATCCCTGGGGTTCAGGATGGGTCCTGGGGTCCAGGATAGATCCCTGAGGTTCAGGATGGGTTCCTGAGGTTCAGGATGGGCCTCTGGGGCTCAAGATGGGTCCCTGGCTCATAAGCAATCCTGGCATCACTACCCCTCCATTCCACCCAGGGAAAGGCATGGTCAAACAGGGCACAGGAAATAGGCCAGATGACTGCTGGAAGGACCCAAGGAGTCAGAATTCATGAGCCAAACTAAATAAAACCCAGACCCTTCGGGCTGTCTCTGATTGCTACCTGCTTTCCATGTTATATCTCCCCAGGATACCATAAGAGAACTCTTTGAGAACAGGAACAGTTTCAGGTTTGCCCTAGCATAGTATACAGTAGGTAATTAATAGATGCATTTCAGATTGAACTGAAGGACTGGCGGAAGCAACTGGGGATGTTTGACTAGGAGAAAAGAAGCCAATAGGGGAGATTTCAAGCAATGGAGGAGGGGTGATGGGAAGGGTCAGCTTCCTCTAGTCTGTCCTCCAAGGGGCAGAAGCAAATGCAAGGTGGAGTGTGGTAAGGCGATCGACAGAGGCTGGGCCATCAGGAAGGATCTAAGGAGGACGGGCTGGCCCAAAGTGCGATGGGCTGCCCCTGTAGGTAGGGAGCTCTCTGTCACTGGAAGTGTTCAAGCCAAGGCTGAATGCCCATTGACCCCAAATATCTTCCAGAGAATCCTTGGTCAGGTAGGGAGCAGGCAGCCCACAGGACTCCTGAGGATTCTTCCAGCTCTGAGATTCTGTGAGTCTGAGAATCAAAGAACTGGGTCTGGAAGCTAGGTTTCTTACCTCCCGCAAGGGACTTCTTTCAGGGTGTGTCTGTCCCAGGACATCTCTGAGGGCAATCCTTCCCCAGGCAAGCTCAGTGGGCCTGGGGTGGGGGGCAGGGGCTCCCCAAGGACCTGGGCCTCATTGTTCCCTCCACTCAGGGGCTCCCTCTATATTCGCTGTATGATATTACCCTCCCTGGGCCTCACTTTCCCCATCTGTATGGGGATAGCAGAAGCTTCTGGGCCCCAGGGACCCACCCTAACCCCAAACTCCTCAGCAGGGTGAGAGGCAAAAACAAAGGGAAGGGGATTTGGGGGCCTCCTGAGAAAGGGAGCTGGGAAAATTTACAAAACTCCACCGTGGGGCTCACCACGTTCGTGCTTGGGAATATTATGGAATGACAGTTCTGGTCTCAGGACATTTTCCAAATTCTCTCTCCAGAATTTATGATCACGCTCACTCTGGAATCCTGTCTGTCACCTTGAACTAGTCCTTTCCACTGCAGGGCAGGCCTCCGGAGGTCGGGAGCACAGCTGCCTCTTTCCCTCTCCATGTCTGGGGAGGGGACCCCTTCCAGGATCCCCCCCATTCCCAGATCCCCCACCTTTCCTGGACCCCCCCTCCAAGATCCCTCCCACCCTTCCCAGGCCCCCCATTCCCAGATCCCCCACCTTTCCCTGACCCTCCCACCCTTCCCAGGCCCCCCCATTCCCAGATCCCCCACCTTTCCCTGACCCCCCCCACCCTTCCAGGGTCCCCCACCCACCCTTCCTGCTGAGCAGCTGTTCAGCCTCTATGGACAGATGTTCCCCAGACCGAGGGGACTGGAAAGGACTCTCTTTCCTCCGTCTCCTTTACAGAAGCTTCATTAACTTCAAACAAAAGCCCCGGCTCTTTCCCTCCTTCCCTCCCCCAGGGTCTCCTGGGCTAGAATGAAAGGAAGCTGGAACAGAAAGTGGGAACAACAGCATCTCCCTCCAACCTAGAGCAGGCAGGGGGTGGGAAGGAAAACTCAGACTACCCCTCCACCCCCCTCTAGGCTGGCCGTAGGGGAGGGGCTGCCCCAGGGCTCTCCAGGGCAGTGGAGAGGTGGACAGCCCCGGCAGCCCCGGCAGCCCCAGCCCTGGTGCCTTCCCCACCGCTCAGGAGCTTCTCCTGAGAGGAGCCCTCCCTTGGGGCCCAGCCCCCCTCCCAATAACCAGCATCTCTCTAACCCTTTAAAGTTTGCAAAATGCTTGATTTTTGTCACCTCCTATGCTGCCCAGGACACCCCAGTTGAAGAGGAGTGCAACAGGTGAATGAGCCTGGAGGGGCAAGCCCCGTGATGCCCAGGCTTAGAGGCAATCTTGTGAGGTTACACGGTCCAGCCATTCTGGGTCCCATGAGTGGGGCTGGCTGGCAGCAAAGTCAGGGGGTGAGTGCTCCTGACTTCTGAGACGTGCAAGGTCACCTCCAAGTTTGGACCCTACTCCCACTTCCAGAATCATGTTCGCTTACCTACCTAGGAAAAGAGCCATAAAGGGGAAAACGCAGCCACTTGTGGGAGGGTATGCTCTGATTCCAGGGCCAGGGTGGGCAAGGGCCAGCCTTCTCCCACCCCTCCCTGGCAAATCCCAGCGTTCCATGAGGCCACCACCCAGAGGCTCTTGTGTCCCCTTTAAACAGATGAAGCCCTTTCCCTGTTCTTCTGTCCAGGGGGATGCGCCAAGGGAGCCCTCAGCGCTGTCTGCTTTGGACAAAAACGCCAAGTCCTCTCGCTGCTGAGCTACCGCAAATCTGGACGCAACAAGGAAGCTGGTCGCTGGCCAAATGCCTGAGAGCTGAGGCCCCATATCCCTGGTCCTGAAGTCTCCAAGGCCCAGGCTGGTCCCTAGGTACCAAATCAGCCTCTCCTTCAATTGTCCTCATATTCAGTCTGAGGTTCAGAGAGGTTACAGGGCTAGGAAGTATCCCTGGAGGCTTTGAACCCAGGTGTTTGTCATTTCAAGTCCTCTGCCCTTCCTGCACCCTATGCCCACTGCCTCCTTACTCAGCTTTTCAGCCAATTTTTCCTGGCAGGGTCAACCCTGTGCTTGCTCTACCCAATAAAACCAACTTTTGTTCTTTGGCGACCCTGAGAGCTTAAGCTGGGATGGTTGTAGGTGATTCTAATAGGAACAAAACCTTACAATGCCCTTTCCTAGGAGGAAATGAAAGTTCTGTAATTCTATTTTACAGAGGAAGAAACAGAGGCTTGGAGAGATTGTGTGATCAGTTCCTATGTTGTTTCCAGGCCAATCACTTCTTTCTCCTACTGATTCCTTCGGCTTCTATTTCCCAGTCCTATCCAAATCCATTGGTGTCAGCCCAACTCTTCTGGTTGCTGAGAAAGCAGAAATCCTTCTGGATGATTCTCTTGGCTGAGGCATAACCAGGGTGGGGCAATAAGAGCTCAGTCCCCAGGATGATGAAATTTAGAGGGTGTCGAAAGTATTTGTACTCCTTCTTCAGGGTAGAAACAACTGAACTTAGTACTTAGTTTTCAAGAATATATTCAATAGTAAAGAAACAGGAAGATATTAGATAGTGTGTCCTCCCCACCACAATCACTCCCCAGTGAATACCTACTCTATAGTGACCTCCATAGAAGACGTCTCACAGCATCCCTGCCCCGCCCCCATAAACCTCTGTCCTATCCTACCTCTCTTCATCTGAATGGCTGCTTGAGTCACCCCTGGCAGAGCACTGACACTCAGAGCAAAGCCTTGGAGATGTGCTCATTGACGCTTCCTCTTCCTACAGGAACAAGGAGAGAGAGTTAGCAAGAGCCTTCACTTCTTAGGACAGGATGGGGAAGGTGTTTATGGTTTCTTTTCTTTTTGATTCTCTGCATATTGAAAGGGCAGGAAACTGTACGTTGAATCTCTGATTCAGTGCAGGCAGAGGGAGACAAGAAATGAGACAGTGAATGGACCCAAGGAATGGGAGCCAAAGTAAGAAGACTGTAGCAATGTCCGTATTTTTTTTTTAATATTTGGTCTCCTACACACTAAGGCAAGTGGCTTGGAGAAACAACAAATGTTTTTAATTTTTCACCAAGAGCCCCAAAGTATCCCAGGCTTGTTCAGGCTTTGATCTCCCTCTGGTGGCCATCAAGGATATTGCAAACTCGAAAAAGCTTAATGAGTGTACAGCAGATGGTAGGCACTGCTCCAGTAGAGCGCCAACTAGTGATTAGATCAGATATGACACTCTGATTTAATTCAAATCCCTTGACTTTCTTTTTTTAACCAAAGTGATAGTACTAACTATACCCAAATCCTATGTGAATGTCACTTGTATGTTCCGTGAACACTGGAAAAGAAGACACACACTTACCTCACTAAATTTTCTCTCTATGTTAGGTCCAGTTGTTCAATACTCTCATCTTTGTGATTTCTTCCACTTGTATCTCTTTTGGATTGATCATATACTGATAATGGGGTGTTAAGTACTCCTGTCATTATTGATCTTTAAAATCTATTTCTTCTTTAAAAGCTGTCAGGTTCTTCTTTGAGAATTTCATAGCAGAATTGTTAGAGAGTATACAGATTTAAGATGGATGTGCCTTTATTTTCCATCAAATCTTTTAACATATTAAATATCCTTCTTAGTTTCTTTTAATATAATGTTTTCTGGTTTGATTCCAATGGTGTCCGATATCTTCACACCGCTCCTGCTTTTCCTGATTTGTCAGGGCTTTTTAGACCAGCCTTTCATAAGTTGATTTAGATCTTTTCCAATCACATATGTTTCCAGTAAGCAGCTCAGCTGCTTTTTTTTCCATTGAGTCTGTAATTCTTTTGCATTTATTTGGAGAATTCAACTCATTTTTATTTAGCCTTATAATGTTAGTTTTATCTTTAATTATTGTCTCAGCAGAAAATATTCAATTTTGAATTCTTATTATTTCTATGATTAAATCTAGTTTAACAGAACCACTCCAAAAACTCTGATTTGAACTTGGATTTCTCCTTTATCGAGGATCAGACTTTCCTTTAGTATTACTCTGCTCCCTTTCCTGCCCCTTTTTGGGGTGTTTTTCTTTGCATCTCTGAAAGCTTTAATGCTCCAAGAAAGGTCTCAATTCTGTTGAGAATTGTTGAGAACTTACTCTGGGCAGCTTCAAATATTCCTCTTTTTGGCTAGAGTAGGGGTGGGGAATATGCAGCCTGGAGGCCACATGTGGCCTTCTAGGTCCTTGGGTACAGTCTTTTGACTGAGTTCAAGTTTTACAGAACAATCCTTTTAAGAAGGGGATTTGTTCTGTGGAGTTTGGATTCAGTTAAAGGGCCACACTTGAGGACCTAGAGGGCCACATGTGGGCTCAAGGCCACAGGTTCCCTACTCTTGTTTGTTGTTCCAAAACTTAGTGAAGTAGAGCTGAATTGTGGCAAACTTTGCAAAATCTGTTTGCTTCTCAAATACCCATCTCCTGTCTTCATAAATTAGACACACCTAGTTTGTGGCCAAGCAAACATCTCATGCTGGTGTGTCCAGGAAATGCAGAAATTGGTGGTAGTGAAGCATCAGGCTGTACAGAAAGAATGTCTGGCACTCAGATCTGAGGCAATCTAACTGCCTCACGTGAGCCATGTGTTGTGGTTGGGGGCAGGGCAGCCTGGCTCCCTTCAAGCCTCCCTCTCCTAGATTTCTCATCATTACCTGCAGAGGCCTTTAAAACCCAAGCAGATTTTTAAGAAACCAGACCACCCCACATGGAGAGCTTTAAAGTTACCCTCATGGCATTTCTGAGATTTTTGCTTTTTGGATCCTGAATCTTTCATCTGGCATTAGCTCTTCCACCTAGCTTTGGGTCATCTGGGAATCTGTTAAACACCCTGACCAAGTCCACTGACTATACGGTTTCACCTAAGCCTTTGATAAAATCGTTGAAGGGACAGATCACTGGAGGACCCCAGCAGAGATCTCCTATGATCAGAGATTAAGAACTGGAAGCAGCTTGCCTGAGAGGTCATCAAGGCCAACCCCCTCATTTTGTAAAGGAAAAAGTGGAGGCTTAGTTTAAATGACTTGTCCATGATTGGGTCACACAGCTAGTGGGTAGCAGGGCCAGATTGGGGAAAGGTAGCATGGTTAGATCTGCACCTCAGAAAAATTACCTTAGCATTTGTATAGAGGATAGATTGGAATGGAGAGAGACTTGACCCAGGAAGGCCAATCAGAAGGCTACGGCAATAATCCAGTAGAGAAATGATGAAGGCTTGAATTAGGTTAGTGGCTGCATGAGTGGAGCAGAAGGGGTGCATGCTGCCCCACTCCCAAAAAAATGTTGTTTAAAAAAAAAAAAGAAATGACAAGATTTGTCAACTGATTTGGTCTGTGGGGTAAGCAAGAGAAAAGAGCTGAGGACAAGACCCAGGGTGTGAGTCCCAGGAAAGTGGTGTGCTTGATCGTAAGAGGCAGTTCAGAAGAAGTGTGACTTTAGGTGGGAAAGATAATGAGTTCCTTTTGGACATACTGAGTTGGAGACGCCTACAGACATCCGGTTAGAAATGCCGAATAGATGATGTGGACTGGAAGTCAGAAGAGGTATTAGGGCAGGAGAAATAGATCATAGAATCATCTGCATAGAGATTATTGAAAGCATCTTGTGATTTTGATCTAATAACTTTTAGAAGTTCCTAAATAGCAGAGGAAATAAAACCAGTGCCTTAGAATAATTACTGTGACTATTGAGCCATGAGTGCAAGGACTTAGGTCCTATGCTGTCTCTGCTGTTCAGTCATTTCAATTGTGTCCAATTCTTCATGACTCCATTGTGGGGTTTTCTTGGCAAAGATACTGGAGTGGTTGGCCAATTCCTTCTCCAGCTCATTTGACAGATGAGGAAACTGAGGCAAACAGAGTTAAGTGACTTGCCCAGGGTCACACAGCTACTGAGCGTCTGAAGCCAGATTTGAATTCAGGAAGAGGAGTCTTCCTGACTCCCGGCCCAGCGCTCTGTGCACTATGGCGCCACCTAGCTGCCCAACCACATTGTCGTTATTGTTTAGTCATTCAGTCATGTTGGACTCTTCATGACCCTATAGTGCACCAATACTGTCCAATACTTCTCCAGTGGATTGAGGCAACAGAGGTTAAAGTGACTTGCCCAGGGTCATACAGCTAGTAAATGTCTGAGGCTGGATTTGAATTCAAGTCTTCCTGACTGCAGGCTTAGCTGAGCTACCTAGCTGCTTAGGTCTAATGGAAGACAATAAAAGGAGAGGCATTTTTTTCAGAAGCAGAGAGTTAGCTGCCTCCTATTGTCCTTTCCTGAGTAAGTCAAAGGCTTCCTACCACTCCAGAGCCAGTGGGTGAAAGGTGAAGAGGAGGCGGTAACTATGAGAGATTCAATCTGCATGGCTGGCTAGCTAAGGGAGGAGCTAGAAAAAGAACAGAATTTGTCCTCAAAATTCCAAATGTGGGGGCAGGGAGGAGCAAGCGAGTGCCTTTTTCATCCAGCTGTGGAATGGGATGATTCGAAAGGTAAGGAGTTTCCAGTCACTGGTTATGGTTTGTCCTTCACTCTCAAAGACTATCATGACATCAGGGAGATGACTTGCATCGAACTGCATTTGGGTGAGGGAGGGCTGTGCAAAGTCACCAGCCTCACTCTCTCCTCCAGAGCCATCTGGGTCCAATGGCCAGATATAGAACAGGATAACTGGAGATAGCCTTGGATGTCCGGTCACTGGTGGCATTCAAGCAAAGGTCGGATGACCATTTGTCAGGGTTCTTTAGCGAACTCCAGGCATCAGGAACTGAGTGAGCAAAAACCTGGAGGCAGGAGAGTACTGTTTGGGAGATAGGGAGTCATTCATCCATTTTGGTGGAAGTATAGAGTGTCTAGAGAAGTGTATTGAGCAGGATCTCTGACACACAGTCAATCAATAGTCCGTCGATAAACATTGACTAAGAGCCTGCTATGTGCCAGGCACTGTGCTAAGCCTTGGAGCTACAAAAAAAAGGTCAATAGACATCTCCTGTTTTCAAGAAACTCACAATCTAATGTGACCTTCTGGGCAAGACAGGGCCTCCCAGGGTTTCAGGCCAACTCTGTGACTGTAAGTAATGCAAAAGGTTTTGTCTCTAACCCTACTGTGAGCCAAGGATGTGAAGGTAAGAAGGTTCCATTTTATAGAGGGCTTTGAACACCAGGCCGAGGAGTCCAAACTTTACTCCCTAGGCAGTAGGGAGCCACAGAAGAATTTTGATTGCGGAAGGGACGGGACCAGACCTATTCAGAAGAGAATCATTCAAAGAATGGAGGTGGGGAGAGGGGACAGCGTAGATGTGCTATATTCATCCTAGAGCACCATAATATTCCATTTCCTTTAAGAACCATAGGTTAACCAACCAGCAATCTGTGGGCATCGATTTTGTTTCTAGTTCTTCGTTGTTACAAAAAGTCAGCCCTCCTTGCTAAGGCTAGCTCCTCCAACCCTGAATTGCCGCCCCTTCTATCAACCTGGAGCATGCAACTGGTCACAGATGTGGGAGGCGAGGAGGAGGAAGGAGCTGAAGATGGCCTGGAGGTTGGAAGTCTGGGAGACAAGGAGGAAGTGCAGTAGAGGGAAGGGGAGCTCCTATCAGAGGCCGGGAAATCTCGAAGAGCGGTGGAAGAAGATGGTGAACAAGGCTGTTTTAAACAAGGTGAGTTTTAGAGGCTGGGAAACAGGGCTGGCCTACAGGTAGTTGAAGATGCGGAGAGGAGAGGAGGAGGAGAAGAGACCAGGCCTGGAGTCACCAGTGAGGAAGGAGCTGAAGCTATGGGAAGAAGTCAGATCGTCCAGGGAGAGAGAAGAGGATGGAGCCTGGAGGGGAGGGGGGCACCTGCTCCAAAGAGGCAGTGAAGAGGATGAGGCACTGGGAAAGAGAAGCGGCAGGGAGGGAGGAGGGAGGCCAGGAACTGGCAGGCTCTAATGGGGTGGAGGGTCAAAGTGCCCAAGAGGAAGGCGTGCCCAATAATTTCACAAACAGCAGACAAATCAAGGAAGCTAAGGCCTGGGGGTGGGGGTGGGGTGGTTGATCAGGAAGTCAGGCATTGCTGGCTGTTGAAGCAGAGTGGTATGGGCACCCACTGGCTGGGGGAAGAGTGGGCAGGAAGGAAGTACAGACAGCTAGAGAAACCAGCTATTACTAGAATTTTAACATGAAGGAAAGGAGAGAGATGGGGACAAGGATCGGTGTGTCAGGGCTTGGGGGAACCTGGACAAGTGTGCACAGATGGGAGAGAGGGGAGATACAGTGTGTGTGTGTGTGTGTGTGTGTGTGTGTGTGTCTGTGTGTGTCTGTGTGTGTGTGTGTCTGTGTGTCTGT
>NW_020950172.1:6546652-6560469 GCF_900497805.2 Vombatus ursinus | reverse complement strand
TGTGTGTCTGTGTGTCTGTATGTGTGTGTCTGTGTGTGTGTCCGTGTGTCTGTGTGTGTGTGTGTCTGTGTGTCTGTGTCTGTGTGTGTCTGTGTGTGTGGTCTGCTTCCACGGGGACTTCCTTCTGGGATAGAGGGGGCAGCAATTCAGGGTTGGAGGAGCTAGCCTTAGCAAGGAGGGCTGACTTTTTGTAACAACAGAGAGCTAGAAACAAAATAGATGCCCACAGATTGCTGGTTGGTTAACCTATGGTTCTTAAAGGAAATGGAACATTACGGTGCTCTAGGATGAATACAGAAACTCAGGAGAAGGCAGATACAACCAGATACAAAATGAAGTAAGCGGAACGAGGAAACAATGTACGTACATAGTAACCACAACAATTCAGATGAAAAGAATACCAATGCCAAAGCAATCTAAACTGAATGCTGAGAAATTCCCGCTAAGGGGCCTGCTTGGCCCCAAAGAAGAGACACCATCTTTGCAGAGATGGGTGTGAGACCCTGCACCCAATGTCACACATTTCAGATAAGATAAGTAGTTTACTGGACTCAGGTCCCTGCCACCCATGTTTTAATCCTCTGTATTAAGGGGTAATTCTCTTGGAGTGATACATTGATAAATCTTGATGTTATAGAAACAAAAGATGTCAATTTTTTTTTAAGTGAAGAGGGCAAAGTTGACCCAAAGGGCAAATGACAAATGATGGAAGGATTATGGGAAAACACGCACATTATTGTACGGTGGGTGGAGCTGTGAATTGGTCCAGCA
This sequence comes from Vombatus ursinus, assembly GCF_900497805.2. Lineage (NCBI taxonomy): Eukaryota > Metazoa > Chordata > Mammalia > Diprotodontia > Vombatidae > Vombatus > Vombatus ursinus. The sequence goes on along the minus strand of NW_020950172.1, from coordinate 6,559,698 downwards.
ATTCTGGAAAGCACTTTGGAACTCTGCCCCAAATTTACTAAACTGTGCATGCTTTGACCCAACATATGACCCCATTAGTAGGCCTATACCCCAAAGAGATCCAAGAAAGAGAGAAAGGACCCCTATGTATAAAAATATTCATTGCAGCTTTTTTCGTAGTGACAATGAATTGGAAACTGAGTGTGGTGCCCAGAAATTAGGGAATGGGTGACCAAATTATGGTATGTGAGTGGCATGGAATACTATTGTGCTGTAAGCAATGATGAAGGGGATGGTTTTAGAGAAACATTGGATACGAACTGATGCAGAGTGAATTGAGCGAAACCAGGAGAACAATTCATACAATAATAACAAAGTGGTAAAGAAAAACAGCTAGATGGCACAGTGGATAGAGCGCCAGGGCTAGAGTCAAGAAGATTTATTTTCCTTAGCTCAAATATGGCATCAGATACTTACTAGCTGTGTGACCCTGGGTAAGTCACTTAACCCTGTTTGCCTCAGTTTCCTCATCTGTAAAGTGAACTGGAGAAGGAAATTTCTAGAGCAGTAGTACCTCGAGGGAGCTCTTGTGAGGGATCTCAGACTTAAGGAATAGTGCCTGGGACACTGACACCTGAGGTCATACAGCAAGGCAGGCTTTGAACTCAGCTCTCACTCCTGCCTCACAGTACATCTCTTCTGCCTCTTCTCCACAGCCAAATGCCCTCATTTAGACCCAAACCAGTGATCCCAACCAGTATCTTACCTAACCTGTTTCTTTTTGATCATTGAGCCATCTCCTGCCAAGTCTGATGCCTGGAAGATCAGGTCAACCTCTTTCTGAAGAGCTTTCTAATTCATTTAATTACCTAGACTCATGAAATACAGGTGATACAGGCCTGGAGTCAGGAAGACCCATCTTCCTGAGTTCAAATCTGGCCTCAGACCTTTACTAGCTGAGTGACCCTGGGCAAGTCACTTCATCCTGTTTGCTTCAATTCCTCATCCATAAAATGAGCTGGAGAAGGAAATGGCAAACCGCTCCAGGATCTTCGCCAAGAAAACCCCAGATTGGGTCACGAAGAGTAAGACAGGACTGAACAACAACAACATGGACTACATGACAGAGGTCATAAGTAAAGTGAGTTTTCTGAGGACAAGGCTAGGGGCTGCTCCTGTATCCTCTCAGGACGCAAGCCACCTACAGTGAGCAAAAGCCCTACTGGGCTGGGCAGTGGTGGAGTAGGGCATCCTGTTGCCAAAACAAGGTGGGAGAATCAGCAGTTTCTAATCTGGGAGGACTGAGGAGGAGCAGTCCCAGATCCTGCCCTCAAGGAGCTCTCCACGGGTACAGCGTGTGGCCTAGGAATGAGATACTCCCTTCACATAGACTGAGAGCACCTGGCATATTCTAGGTTCATTTAGGACTTAAAGGTTTGCAGAGAACAATCATCCTCCACCATCCAGGGGAGATTCTCTCCTGAGGTAAGTACTACAAGTGTTCTTGCCCCCATTTTTCAAATGAGAAAACTGAGGCAAAGAGAGGTGGAGTGACTTATCAATGGTTATATAGCTACTAAGGCAGAATTTAAATCAGTCTCCCTTTAGCTCTCTAGGACATGGGGAGGGGGAGTTACAAGAAGACAAATTTCAGCTTATACTGGAAGACTGCCTGAGCTTTTGGAACTGTCCAACAGTGGGACAACCGACCATATCAGGTAGTGAGCTCCCTGTCCTCAGAGGTTTTCAGAGAGAGGTCAGAACAGTCCCAGTCTGAAAGGCTTCAAGGGAGATTCCTAGGGTGAGTAGGGGGTGAGATGGCGATGTTGAACTGGCTACCTTCTGAGATCACTTTTTTTTAATAAAAATACTTGGCTGAATCCATGAGCCCATGGTTTGGGGATTCCATCCATCAAGGCCCATGTAACGCCTTCTTATGCTGTAAATCTTCTCACCAATCCTCCCACTGCCCCCCCCCAACCTGTTGGGGCCTTCTTCCCCCATCTCTGAATGCACTATGGCCCTCAGAAGTCCTAGGAGCCGGGGGAGGGTTGTGCACTACAATAGGGGCTGACCATGTCCCCGCTCCACAGACCCACACAAAAGTCCAAGATGATTGGAGTTGGCGCTGAGGGGGAAAGTGGATTTCTACTTGTGCTCTGGGATACAGAGAGGAAGGTGGGGGAGGGGGGGAAGCTTCTTTGTCTCTAGAGAGAAAAAAAGGTCCCAGAGCGCTCTGACCTCACCTTTGAGATTCAAATGTGGTCAAGTGAAAAGGCTGGAGGATGGGAAACAAATGAAGGAGAGAGAAGAGGCACCAGGGAGGGAGGAGGGCTGCCACCTCAAGCCTCCTCCCCCTCTTCCTCGGGCAAAAATAGGGATGATGGGTATAATGGGGTGGGCCTCAGCCCTAGTGTCCCAGCTCCTGCACTACAGCTAGAATATTTAGATCCTATACACACACACACACACACACACACATACACACACACACACACACACACACACACACACCCATCCAGAGTCTGCCCAGTACTGGATTTAAAGGCTCCTAAGCCATTAGAGCTGGAAGGGACAGGAGAAATTATCCAGACCATTTCTACATTTTACAGAGAGTAAACTAAGTCTAGAGTAGGGGAAGAGACTGATGGAAGGTCATGTATGGAGGGACTTGAACCTAAAACTTTGGCTTCCATATCCACTGGACAGCTAGCCTGCCCTTCCTCCTCATTTTAATAAGAGCATTCCCCCATTCTCCCTCCCTGAGCTCTTTATTGTGGGCCTCTCTCAATGTACTCCTCATTTAATTGTAGCACCTTGCTTTAAGCGACTGCCCCAGAGGAAACTCTGTGGGTACCCATTCCTTTTTTTTTTAAATTAAAGATTTTTTTTAACTAATAAAAATAATCTTTATTTCTTCCCTCTTTCATTGAAAAAGAAAAGAAAAATGAAACCCTCATAACAAATATGCATAGTTAAGCAAACCAAATTCCCAAATTGGCCGGGTCCAAAAAAATACCAATCTGCACCCTAAATCCACGGGCTCCCTGTCAGGTGGGTAGCATGGTTCATCAGGGGCTTTCTGAAATCATGCTTCATCATTGTCTTTCTTTCTTTCTTTCTTTCTTTCTTTCTTTCTTTCTTTCTTTCTTTCTTTCTTGCAGAGAAAATTGAGGTTAAGTGACTTGCCCAGGGTCATACAGCTAGTAAGTGTCTGAGGTTGTATTTGAACTCAGGTCCTCTTGACTTTAGGGCCCTTGCTCTAACCACTGTGCCACCAAGCTGCCCCCAAGTCATTGTTTTAATCAGAGTTCTTTCCATCTTTTTTGTTGTTACCATGTTGTTATTGCATAGATTATTCTCCTGGTGCTGCTGACTTCATTCTGTACCAGTTCATACAAGTCTTCCCAGGTTTCTCTGAATCCATCTTGATAATTTCTTATGGCACAAAAGTATTTTATTACACTCATACGCTTTAATTTGTTTAGCATCTCCCAATTCCCCAACTAATGAACACATCCGCTTCATTTCTAGTTGTTAGCTATCACAAAAAAGAGCCACTATAAATATTTTTGTACATGTGTCCTTTTCCTGGGTACCCATATGGTGTGCTTTCCACTAACAGTCAGCCAGTAGGTACAAATGATTCTTAGCAAAAGCATTTACTATGATGGCATAGTAAGGAGAGTCAGGTTGTCACCAAGCATTTATTAAGTGCCTACTATGTGCCAGGATTAGCAGGTACCAAACATTCCCCAAAATAAACTTGGAATGCCTTCTCCCCCAAATACATGCAGCACAAATGAGTGAGTACAAAATCAGGGTACAATGTTAATGGGTCACACAGGTATGGAATGTGTATAATAGCCAAGGTAACTTACAACTCCTGGCAATGTGGGGCTTCCCTTGGGTGCAGCATCTCTGTTAGGTGGGTCACTCCACTGGGTTCCCAGTTTTTATTCTTCTCCACATTGCCCCTCAGTTGACAACTCTTCATTCTGGAGCTGTCTCTTCTTTGTGTTCGAGGGTTCCTTCCTCAAGTTCTCCTCCCCCTTCAAGTGATTTCAGTATCAGTGGGGGTCTCTGCTCCCACAACTGTGCCTCAAACTGATGAACTCTCAAATTGTTCAAGGGAGTGTTTCTGTCTAGACAACTCAGATGTAGGTGGTTGGTTCAGTAAAGAGAGTACTGGGCCAGAAGTCAGGAAGACCCGAATTCAAATTCTGCCTCAGATGCTTACTTAATACTTAATAAATGTTTATTGAATGAATGAATGAATCTCTAAGCACACATAGAACCAAAGGTTTAGAGCTGGAAGGCACCTTCATGGCCAAAGGATCCAAACTCTTCATTTTACAGAGTAAGAAACTGAGTCCCAGGAAGGCACAGGGACTTACTCAAGGTCTCACAGATTCCTAAACGGTGCACCCCAGATTCTAAAGCACGCCTTCTAATTCACAGTCCAGTGCCCTTGCCACTACACCAGTCCTTAGTTCCAACTCAATTTAAGCATTTACTAAGCGCCTTTTACTTTGTTTGCCCTAAGGAGTTCTTTCGTGTGTAGTTGTTTGCACGTGGTCTTCCCCATTAGAATTCAAGGCGCTTGAGGGCAAGGGTTGCTTTTTCCTCTCTGTGCGCACAGGGTGCCTGGCCCATAGTAGGCATTTAATAAATGCTCATAAACTTGATTTGCAGGCCCCGGTGCCAGGCCCTGGGGATATAGGCTCGGCCCCTCAAGGAGCCTCAGTCTAGCCCGGGGCTGAGGTGTAACCAGGGCAGTATAACCCGGGGGCAGGGGGAAGCAAGACCACCCACGGGGCGCTGGGCAGAGCTGGCCAGAAGGACGGGGACTGTGAGGGCAGGAGGAAGTACACCCAAAGCTCCGGGCTGGGAGAGCAGGAGATGGAATACCGCAGGCTCCGGGAAGCCCCCCGTGGACCAGTTAGGCTAGAACCGAACGTCAGGCTCAGGCGCTTGGACCTCACGCACCAGGGAGCCATCGGAGATTCCTGAGCGACACGGTCAGACCAGAGCTTTGCGGATGGGCGGAGGCAGGTCGGGAATCAGCGCAGGGGCCCGTTGCCATGGTCCAGGAGAGGGGCTGAGGGTGAGGGATGATGCAGGGTGGAGGCAGCGGGAAGGGAGGGTACAAGGAAGGGGACTGAGAGAAGGGGGGGAGGGGGGAGGGGACGTGGTGGGCGTGTCCTAAGCCTTTGGAGGGGCGGTGTCACGTTTCTGGGGATTCTCTCAAACTGCGGCAGTGACTCCGCCCCCAGGCATTGAGGGCGGGGTCGCGGAGGCCGGAGCCCCCTCCCTTTCTCCATGCCCCGCCCCCACCCCCGCCCCGCCCCGCCCCTGGGGCCCCCGGGCAGCTTCTGAGCTCTGCCTACCGGACCCGGCCGGGCGGGCGGAGCCGGGCATCCAGGCTGCTGGAGGGATCGCAGCCCGAGCCGGGGCCGGGGCTGGGGCCAGAGCGGGGCCCGACAGAGGCCAGCTCGGCCCCCCAGGCCCGAACCATGTCGGCCCCTCGCGGCGGCTTCTACCGACAGGAGCTTAACAAGACGCTGTGGGAGGTCCCCGAGCGCTTCCAGAGCCTGAGCCCCGTTGGCTCGGGGGCCTACGGCTCCGTCTGGTACCGGGCGGGCTGCAGGGTTTGGGGGCTGGAGGCTGGAGGGGGAGGGCACGTGGGGAGAGGGGCCCGGGGAGGAGTCGGGGTGGTGGCTGGAGAAACACCCCCCCCAGCCCCGCCCTGCCCTTCCAGGATCGAATGAATGAATGAACGAACGAATGAAAGAGGGGATGAATGGAAGTTCCCTTCCCCCGCCCTGCCAGCGCAGTCGGAGGAGTCCCGGATACCCCCAGCCCCCGCGCTGGCTGGCAGGAGCGTCCCTGCATCTTACGGAGGAAGGGACTTCTGGACTTGTGGCAACTCCTTCTCCAGACTGCCCCCAGCCCTTTCAGAAGCCAGAGCTGGGGTGGGGTGGGAGGACCGAGTTCTGGGGCTGAGGTCATTAGCTAATGCCAGAGATAATTCAAAAGCCCCTTCTCTTGGGGGTGGGGGTGGAGGGAGGCAGCTGGGTACATACTGTGTGACTGTGGGCGTCCTCTCTCAGGTTAGCCTGATGTCTGTGCGTCCCAGCTCATACTGACTTCCTGGGGCCTGGTGGGAGCCCTAGATAATGGGGGGAGGGGGCGATAAAGGTTCCATAGTGTTTGATCGTCTGACCGGTCAGCTCTTGGCTCTGTCTCCCCCCCTAATCGACCACACACATGCTGACCCCAGTCCCCTTGTGACCATTAGGGATTCTGTGAGAAGGCCAGTAGGGCTGAGGGGTAAGGCCTTGTGTCAGAGAAGCCCAGGTTGGAGGTGGGGGAGCTCCCGGCCCTGGGGGCTCCCTCTTCTGAAAGGCAGCCACAGCCCTAGGGGCTCTCCCTTCTGGGGACAGATACAGCTCTGTGGGAGTGCCCCTTTGGGGTGACAGATGCCGCTCTGTAGGAGTCCCCTTTCTGGAAGAAAGCCATCACTCAGAATGGGGGCCAGGGACAAGAGAGATGAGCCCAGAGCCGTGTTCAGGGAGCAGGGAGTACAGACCTGGACATGGGCTGGACGTGGGAGAGCTGAGCGCTAGAAGTATGGGAAGGAGCTCCTGGTGAGGGGTGGGCAGCCAAGGCTCAGGGAGAGCCAGGCTGGCTGCAGGGGGCACATAGGGCCCCACCTTGACTCTGGGCAAGCTCAGGCTTTGCAGACTCACTGTGGTAACAGCTGTAGCCAAGCAGAGAGGAGCACGAGGAAGGGACTGCTGGGAAGAAAGAGAGAGGTCTCCGGGCACTTCCCCAGCTCCTGAGAGGAGGCGGGCATCCTCTGTGGAGTTCTGGAGGTCGCTTGTCAAACTTCTAAGGAAGATTGCTGAGCACCTACTGTTCGTAGGCCACCTCTGAGGAGACAGTTGAAAGAGGCTCTCGTCCTGCCCCCAGGGGGCTCACCTTCCAACAGAGAGATGTGACCTAGACCATTGCAAGCAAGGGGTCTCAGAGACCTAGGCCAAACAGGAGAAAACTGAAGCCAAGAGAGGGCAAATGAGATGTCCAAGCTCACACAGGGAGGCAATGGCAAAGTTAGACCCCAGGGCCCCTGAATCTCTGGCCAGGGCTCTGGGCACACTGCACCAGGATGTTTCTGAAGTCAGGGATCCAAATGACTCCCCTCCCAGGCAGGGAATCAGGCTCCTTAAGAAGGGACAGACGGGGGCTCTGCGGATGTGGGAGTTGGGGAAGACAGTCTAGCCCTGGGAGGTTAGACCCTAGCAAGGAGGTTCAGGGAAAGTACTCCAGAGAAGAGAAACCTCCGTGGGCCTTGAAGTATGGATGTGATGCCAGTAGAAAGAGATATGGAGTTTGGAGGGGGGTGTACCAGGCTGTGGGAACAGTGTGTGCAAAGGTGTGGAGAAAGGAACTGGCCTGGCTAGTTTGTTTTCAAAGCAGGAACATCTGGAGTCTGAGGGAGAATAGTAAGTTACAAGCTAGAGGCAGAGGTTGGAGCCTGGCAAGGCCTTTATGTCAGGCTGAAGTGTCAGGACTTTTTTCTCCTTCAGGTCCTGTGGAACAATTAAAGTTTCTCGAGCAGGGAAGTCACATAATTCAAGTGACGGCTGTAGGCGAATGAACGGGGAAGTCATTGTCAGTCGGCAGGGGCACTTCAAAGGAGAGACATCGTTTCTGACCCTGCCTGGCTTGTTTGACTTCACAGATCAGGGCAGTGGCATAGAAAGTAGATTCCCGTATTTCAGCACAGCACTTGACAGGTTTTCCCAGGATCTCTGTGGGCACAATGCAGGCGGGAGAGATTCAAAATCCCCAAGGGGCAGTGATTAATTGTCAATGCTGACCCAAGGAGGTGTTTACCAGAGCGCCCCGAGGCTCTGCCTACAGCCTAGCATTCAGAATAGTCCTTTGCTGTTTGGCAAAGACTGAAAAGACAAACTTATCCAAGGAGTGAGCTGAAGCTCACAATACAACAGCTAAGAGTGTCCAAAATGGTCTTGACAGGTTGGGCTGAAACTAACAAGAGGGAATTGAATAGGGAAAAATGTGAAGTCTTATGCTATGATTTAAAAGATCTCTGCATACTAGATAGCAATTTCTGTTAAAAAAAAAATGTGAAGATATCGGTGGACTGCAAGTTCTAGCATTCATGCCAAGAATGGATCTTCTAGCGGCCATTGTTCCAATCCTCTCATTTTACAGAAGAGGAAACTGAGGCTCCAAGAGGACAAATGACTTGCTTGAGGTTATACATGTAACAAGTAGCAGAGCTGGAATTCAAACTCAAGCCCCCTGATCAAATTCAGTTCCCTTTCTACGACAAAGCACAGCCTTAACATGAGTCAACTCCAGGACATGGAAGCCAAACGTGGAGCTCACCGTTGGGCTGTTAAGAGAGGCAGGATGTCCAGGAGTAGGAAGGTGCTGGTCTCACTGTCCCCTGTACTGCTCAGACCATGTCTGGAGTCCTGTGGTCAGTTCTAGGGACCCCCTATTAGGAAGAATGTTGACAAACTGACCAGCAGCCAGAGGAGGGTGGTCAAAGTAGGGTGGGAGCCTCCCCAGAAATAGGGCAGTTTTGGGGAGAAGATACCCAGCTCCATTTGGGGCATGGGGAGTTGGCAGTCTCTGTGGGACTCCCAGAAGCTGAGGTCTCCCAGGACGGGTGGTTGGGAGTAGGCCAGCCTGGAGCTTGGGACCTGGGTCTCCCTGGAGCAGTTGACTTGAAAGATCCAGGCTTGGGGGTAATGGAGAGATACCCGGAGAGGGCTGTCTCTGCCCAGCCATTGGAAGCTGAATGGGAGGAGGGCTACCTCAGCCTTGGAGAGACCTGCTGGAGCACTCCAGTCCTGTACCTTTGACCTTTTTTGTAACAAGAAACTCCCTTCCTCCCTCTCCTTACCCACAGGCAGGAAGCAACTTCCTCAGGCCTGCCCTCTCTACTTCCCCTCATTGTGGTGCCTCAGGCCCCTTGCCTCATAGCTCTCCCTCCCCTCCTAACCTGGAGCAACCCCCAAAGGGCCTGACCTGACCCTGGCTCGAGCCCCCCCCCCCCACCAGAGCGGAGTGAGTGAGATCACTGAGTCGATGTGGGGCTGCCCCTCCAAACCACTGAACTCCTCGACTGTCTCCCACCCGGGTGATATCCCTCCCCTTCTGGGTCACGTCTCTGCCCAACTCAGTTTGGCTGGGCTTCAGCTAAGACCCCTCATCCTCTCCTCCAAGAGTCCCCAGTTTGGGGGTCAGAGGAGGAGAAGACTAAAGCCCCTCCCTCAGGGAGCTCCTAGCCCAGGGGGACAGAAGAGGCAACCCCAGAGCCTGCAGCCTGGGAACCAAGAGTAGTGGCCCCAGGCTCTGGGAGCTCTGAGCCCCAAGGGAAGGCTCCAGTGTGTCCATACTCTGGGGTAGGGGGAAGCCAACATCAGTACCTAGGGTCTGGATCGAGGAAAGATGGTCATTGCCTGAGTGGCTGAGCCAGTTGGGCAAGTGACCCTGGGGTCTTGGGGGCCAGGTTGAGCTCAGGTGTGTGTGTATGTAAATACTTAGTACCTGCCAGACTGTCTGGCTCCAACAATTACTGTTGGTCCCTAGGGACAGAAATCAAGCTGCCTCTTCCCTTGGGCTTGAGTTTAATAAGGCACAAATGAAAAGTAGAATCGATGACAAAGCCCAGAGAAAGTCCGTGACAGATAATAGCATGGCATGTGCTTACTGACCCCACATCTGTACCCCAACACGTCAGCCGGGTGCTGTGCCCTGCGGGAGCTCCCAGTCAATGAATGCTGGAGCTATGTCCAGGATCCAGTTCTACCTTCCTCTCTCAGTACCAGGAGCTCAAGGAAGGAGGGGGCCAGAGCTCCCTGGAGCTGGGCGATCCTGGTGGCTAGATGATCTCCAAGTCTCTGAGGTCAGCTGAGGCCATGAGGTAGGGAAACTGAGGCCTGCTCTGTTCCCAGAGCACTGACCTTGGTCTTAGAAGACTTGGATTAGAATCCCAGCTATGAAACTCCTTAGCTGGGTGACCTTGAGGAAGCCACCTATCCTCAGTTTCCTCATTGGTAAAATGGGAATCATAATATTTTCAATACTGTCCCCTCAGGGATGTTGTGACACAAATGGGAAAGCTTGGTAGAGATCCAGTTGAAAGGCCATTCATTCATTGAGCACCTACTTGTGCCAGAGCCTGGGTAGGGATCTGAGCCCCTGCCCTCAGGGGTTTGTGTGAGCTGTAGATAGAACACCTTTGTACAAGTAGCAAGTACTGAGTATATGCAAAGTCATTCCAAGGTCTAGGAGCTGGGCTTTGAGGGACAGCTACAAGACTGAGGTGAGCAGAGTGGATTGCAGATGAGGGTGTGTTGGGAATGCAGGAAGCCACTGGGATAAAGGTATAGGAACAAGAGATGACTTGGCATGTGCGGGGGACAGTGAGGTTAGGGAGACTGGAACAGCGAGTATATGCAGAGCTGTTTTATGAAAGGTCAGAGCCAGATTTGGGGGAGGATTAAATGCCAGGCTGAGGATTTTGTATTTGATCCCAGAGGCAATAGGCAGCCATTGAAAATGTTTGAGTAAGGGAGTGACAGTCAGATCTGTGTTTTAGGAATGCCAACTTACTGGTTCTGTGGAATGTGGATTGGAAAGGAGAGAGGATGGAATTAAGGGTGCAATAGCACAGGAGGAGGGCAACGTGGGCCTGAACGAGGCGGGTGGTCATGTGAGGAGGGAGAAGATGGGAGAGCTGTGTAAGGATGACTCAGAGGCTGAGAAGCTGGGAGGTTGGAGAGATGATGGTGTCCGTGACAGAAGCAGGGAAAATGGAGGTGCAATGGGGTTGGGGAGAATGTAATGAAACATATCTTCAGAGAGTTGGAAGAGTGTTTAACAACCATTTGGTCCCATCCACACCCCAAAAAGGAGACAGAGAATTCAGGGGATGCTACGGTCAAATGAGGGTCAAGGAATGGGTGAGGGCTAAGGATGCAGGAGAGGTGGGCACTTCTGTCGGTGGTAGACAGAGCCAGGGTAAGGAGAGGTCAACGATGTGTGTGAGAAGGAATGGCTCAAAGGCAAGCTTGAGGATGGGATGGGACCAAGGCCTTAACAAGAAGGACTACCTCCTCAGGAGACTGGCATGAAGGAGGAGAGAACCTGGGCTCATGTAGAGGGGTTTTGAGGTGTGATGGGAGTGAGGAGAAGAGGGAGCTCATAAGAGGTGGCTTCTGTTTTCTCAGTAAAGTAGGAAGTAAAAGCCTCTGCTGAGAGGGAGGCCTGAGGGATGGAGTAAGGTGCTGAGGGAAGAACGGAAAGTTAGAGAGTGGGATAAAATCAATCGGGGCAGAATGGAAAGATCACCGTGCAGCAGTGAATGCTCCTTCGTGGTATTCACTAAGAGCATTCAGAAATGAATGAGTAGGAATGAAAAAGGCAGATGGTGGCAGTAACCAAGGACTGGGGTTTAATGAGGTGGGACTGGTGATGACAGGGTGGTTGATGGTGCTGGGTTGAACTGATGAATCATAGAGGCCAGACTGTGAAGGGAGGGAAGAGAGATCGGAATAAGGACAAAGAGGGGTTTCAGAAAGGCGAGGCTGAAGGAGAGATTGAAAGATAGGAGGTTGTGGTCAGTGAGCTGGACCATGGAGGTATGGTCAAAATCAAGATGATGGCCAAGCTGGAGGTGGAGTGAAGGTGGAGGAGGTCAAGGGAGGTCAGGAGATTGGTGGACTGAGAGGCCAGAGTCTTCGAAGTCACAGCCATAGCCACGAGCATGAGGGCAGCGATTGGGCTGAGAGACTGAGCCATGCTGAAAAGGGGGACACGGGCTGGAAGCTGGTAGAGAACAGTGACGAGGAGTGGGATTGAGATCAATATGGAAGGAGTGACCAGCGAAATAAAGGCAGCAGCTGACAGGCAGAGGGACTTTCTGAAAGCCGGTAGGTGTCAGTGGGAAAAGTGAGTGGAGTCAGGAAGACTTGAGTGCAAATTCTGCCTCCAGCACTTATTATCTGGGCTACCTCTGCTGGCCACAGGCTCGAAGATCCCTTTGAGCCTAGCTCGAGGATACTGTAAGCAGGAGGACTGAGTGGAGCCCATGCCTCCCCTCCTGCCCAGGGCCTTGGGGCAGGATAGGAGAGAAGGAATGGCAAGGCCTGGACAGGTTGCCTCTCACGGGTCAGCCTCTTCACTGACCCTGCAGAAGGGGCCCCCGGGGCCCGGGCCTCACTGCTCCTCCCCACAGCTCTGCTCTGTCTTGTCCACATTTCTGTATGGAGGTCTTCCTCTTAGAGCCTAGGGCCTTCTCTCTTCTTGCCCCATTCCTAGGGACAGATCTTGACCTTCTCCTCTTGTGAGCGTGGGGCCAGTCTAGGACTAGCTCCCATGACCTGTGCTGGTCCTCAGTGTCTTCTTGTCTGGCCTCCTTCTCTGGATGCAGAGAGGGACAGGGGGACAGGATTTCCCATGACCCAGGCCCGTTTTCTACTTACTCCATATTCTCCTAACCCGTCCCCATCACTAACTTGGCCTGTTTTACAGCTCTGCATATGACACCCGCACTCGGCAAAAGGTGGCTGTGAAGAAACTGTCCCGGCCCTTCCAGTCCTTGGTCCATGCCAGGCGGACATACCGGGAGCTCCGGCTGCTCAAGCACATGAAACATGAAAACGTGAGGAGCTTCAGGGGTCTGGAATCTGGGGGGAGGAGGTCTGCTGGGGTTTGGAGGCCCCTGACAGGACGCCCCTTGTCTCTACCCAGGTCATTGGCCTGCTAGATGTCTTCACACCAGCTACTTCCATAGAAAACTTCAATGAAGTGTGAGTGGGGTCTAGGGGTGCACCTGCCCAAGGCCCAGGGCTGAGATGGGGCGATAGTACAGTAGCCTGAGGCTATGACTCTGCCCTTCTCATTGGTGAGGGGCCTACCTGATCCCTGATCCCTCCTGGAGCCCTCCCTATCCCTGGACCCCCTCCTCTAGTCCCTGAGTCCTGGGCCCCCCATCCCTCATCCCTGATCCCTGGGTCTCC
>NW_020950172.1:6531992-6546642 GCF_900497805.2 Vombatus ursinus | reverse complement strand
GATCACTACTGGACCCCCCTCTTATGGTTTCTGAGTGTCAGACCTTCTGATCGCCAATGGACCCCCTCCTTTGGTTCCTGGGCCCTGGGCCTCCCATCCCTGGCCCTTCCCTACAGGTACCTCGTGACCACCCTGATGGGGGCCGACCTGAACAACATCGTCAGATGCCAGAAGCTAACGGATGAACACATCCAGTTCCTAGCATATCAGCTGCTTCGGGGGCTGAAGGTGAGAGATGAGCCGGGCCCCTGGATTCCCCTCATCCCCAGGACCTGATGTTTCCCTGACTCTGCCCTCCCTGACTTGCTCCCTCCTGGGGCTGGATAACTCACCAAGTGGGTCGCCAGGCCAGGCCCTGCCGATGGTTCACCTTCCTATCTATCTTGCATCCCTCAGTACATCCACTCGGCCGGAATCATCCACAGAGTGAGTATGGCTGGGTCTGGGCCAGCAGAGCACTGGCGGGGCTTTGAGGTCCTGCTCTCGGGGCCTCCAGAAGGGGCAGGTGGGGAGGGTGGGAGAAGTGGGGGAGGGGGAGGGAGGATGCAGTGTAGGGGGAACAGTGCTTTGGGATCCAGGTGGGCCATGTACCAGGGAAGAAAACTCATCCGGGGTTGCTGTCATGCCAACAGGACCTGAAACCCAGTAACCTGGCTGTGAACGAAGACTGCGAGCTGAGGGTGAGGCTGCCTGGGCAGGGGGGAGGACTAAGATGGAGCTCCTTCCTCATCAGCTTCTGTTCCCCCCACCCTGAGCCCTGCCCTAAAGCCCTGGTATCTGGCCTCCAAAGGCTGACTTAGCCGCTGCTGAGAGGAGCCCAGGCAGAACCCAGAGCCAGCTCCTGCTTGTGCCCCTACAACCAGGGCTCCTGCTGAATGAACTGTGTTTCTGTCTCAGTCTCTATTCACGGTTTATTTCGTAAAGGTCTTTGACTTGGTTAAGTGGCTGGAACCTCTCTTAAAGGTCTTGGACTTGCCTTTCACCAGTGGGGGCTCATTTGTGTGCTGACAACTCCCATCCAGGCAGTCAGACCTAAGACTAGACATGGAAACCAATTCCTTCAGCTCCGGATTGTCCTTTGGTGCTGCTGTTGACAGTAGCCCAACGTTCCGCATTTGTGCTACATTTATGTTGAGGGAAAGGACCTAGGTGTCTATAGGGTGGCACAAAGATGGACCTGGGTTCAGCTGGGTCACTTGCTGGCCCTGTGACCTTTGGCTTAGTCACCATTTGGGGATTATCCATAGCTGTGTGGAATCAGAGAATCCCCTCTCCTGACCAACCAGAAGGAGGGGGGGTGGGCTCCCTCCTCTAGCTACATCCCTTGTACTGCCGCTCGATTGGCTGGATGGCACCTGGGTCGTCCCTCTGGTCCTTCCATGAGACTTTCAGTTATCCTGAATTGTCCCCAAACAATCAGCCGGGGTCTCCTTCCGCCCTGCCTTCATTTGTGGGGTTTTAATATTGCTGGCCATGTCCTGTGGGTCCTCAGAGACCAGGAGCTCACCAAGGCAGGGCCAGGTCTTTCTCCTCCTGGCTGAAGGACTCAGCTGAGGTTGTGACTCCTCAGATCTTGGACTTCGGGCTGGCCCGCCAGACAGATGATGAAATGACGGGTTATGTGGCCACTCGCTGGTATCGCGCCCCCGAGATCATGCTCAACTGGATGCATTATAACCAGACAGGTAAGGTCGAGGCAGCTTTTCACGTGATGAGAATGAGAGAGTAGCTGATGAAGCATCCTGCAGGGTCTGGTGGTAGCAAAATAGGGCTAGGGGCTGGACCTCTGGGTTCATTGCTCTGGGGAACTCCTGGGTGAAGAAAGTCCCTCTCAATGCAACTAGTAATTCAGAGAGCTGCCCAGAGCTTTGAGAAACAAAGGGTCACACAGCCAGGATATGTCAGAGGCTGAACGGGGACCCAGTTCTCCCTGGCTCAAAGACCAGCTCTGTCCACAATGCCATGACAGCATGACAGGGCCACAGAATAACACAGACACAGCTGATGCTTCAGCCCGCTCCCACCTAGAGGGTGAGCAGGCTGCCCCAGAAGACCCAAAGCAGATGTTTGACATTCCAATGAACTTGGACATTCTCATGGGAATGTGGGCCCAGAGGATGCTCTGGGAAGTATCACCTCACTCAGGTAGAGGTGAGGCCAGGGGAGAGGGGGAACTGAGCAGTTCAGAGTGGACAACTCTGAATTCCATTCTGGGAGCTGTCAGTCTCCCCTATGCCTGTTCCCGAGCTTGGCTAAAGAATTGCTGCCCTCTGGCTTAGGTTGCTGTGTGTCTGGCTCACACCTTCCCTGGGGGTCAGGAAGGTCAGGAAGTTATTGAAAAGGCCTCATGCTGGGTTATGGACTGCATGGGGTGTTAAAGGGAGAGAGTGAGTGTGAGAGGGGAGAGGGAGGGAAGGAGGGAGAGGGAAGCAGCCGCATCTAAGAGATTTCAGGAAAAGAAGGGCCGAATGTCAGCAAGGGCTGGCCAGTAAAGTGAGCAGGCCAGCTCATGGTCTGGTGAGGGAGGCGGGGGAAGAGAGGACCCAGGACCTACCCTCTGGGAGCTCCCAGGCTCGGGCTAAGGGGAAGCCCGGACGAGAGGACAGGATGGGGCCCAGATCAGAGGCGAGCTGGTCCCATAGATTAGACAGGGTGTGACCCAGCCCTGAGCCTGGGGTGGGGTGGGGTGCTTAGACTCTAAGGCCTGGAAGAGTCAGAGAAGGGGAAGGTCCAGATAAGCTGGAACAGGCAGGGTGGGCTTTCTAGTGAGGACAGGGACTCAGACTGACCCCCCCCAATCTCTCTTTTTCTCCCTCCCTCTCTGTCTCTGTCTGTCTGTCTGTCTGTCTGTCTCTCTCCCTCTCTCTCTTCCCTCTTCCCACAGTGGACATATGGTCCGTGGGCTGCATCATGGCGGAGCTCTTGAAGGGGAAGGCCCTGTTCCCTGGAAATGACTGTATCCTTGGACGGAAGTATGAGAAGATGCTGTGGAGGGCAGGGGCAGGGGACCGGGACAAGGGCTTAGGAGATGATGTGTTTTCCTTTGCATCAGACTTGAAGTCAGTAAACCTGCTTTGGAACTGACTTTGATGCTTTCTAGTGACGATCCCCAAGGAGTCACTTTCCCACTTTGGATTTCAGTTTCCTCATCTGGAAAATGGCAGTAACGATTCTCACACTCTCTGCTTCCCCTGGGCTATTTCAAGGAAAGCATCTTGCTAAGAAACCTCAATCCTCAAAAAGCTCTTTTTCATTGTCTTCTGTATGTGCGTGTACCTGGACCTGTGATTACATTGGCAAAGGGACCTCCCTTTAAGGAAATCTCCTCCGTCAATGCAAATTAGCAACTTCTCTGCAGTTTAATAGTCTGTTGCCTGAAGCACTGAGGGGTAAAGCCCCTTGTCCAGAGTCACATAGCCATCACCATCAGAGGCAGGTTTTGAACCCAGTTCTTCTGACTCCCAGGCCAGATCTCTATTCATTACACCATGATTTCTCTTGTTTTATTAGTATTAATATCAATAGTGTGGGGTTTCCCTCTGGGCTGGGCGTCCTCTGGGCAGGGGCCTGGGGACCCTGGGTGGGCAGCTGGAGCCGGGCTCTGATTTTCCTGAGCTGGGTAGACATTGACCAACTCAAACGGATCATGGAGGTGGTTGGGACCCCCAGCTCTGAGCTGCTGAAGAAGATCTCATCAGAACATGTGAGTGGCCCAGCTAGGCTCTCTACTCATCCTCCAGACTTCCTGCTGCTCCTTGCCCAGGCTCCCTTTTTGCCTCTTGCCTCTTTCTTCCCCTCCCAAGTTATCCAGTATCATTTTCACTAGGAAAGGATTTAAGAGCCCCTTGCCTCCACCCTCCCCAGGCCCGAAAATACATCGAGTCCCTGCCTCACATGCCCCAGAAGGACCTGAGAAGCATCTTCCGAGGAGCCAACCCCCTTGGTAAGGAGGAAGAGATGGGCTGAGGTTGAAGGGGAGAGAGAGCAGGGGTTCAAAGGGAAAATGGGGGAGTAGCTAAGGGTGATGAAGGAATGAGGGTGAGAGTCATGAGGACTGGGGGGACAGGGCACCAGGATAAGGAGGGGAAGGGTGGGGGCCAAGGATAATAGAGACAGAGTTAAGGTGAAAGCTTCATTTTCCTTCTCAAAGAGGGGAGTAAACATATTGATTCAATTAAACAAATAGGTATTAAGCACCTGCTGTATAACGGGGCCATGCTTGGTGTTGGGGACACAGAGAGAGGGAACATAAGCCCTGCCCCAGAGAAGTTTACCTTCTAGCTGGAGGGGAAGGGAGGGACAAAGTCACCAATAACTTTGAGGTGAGGAGATAAGTGAGGACTCACTGTCTTTGTGACCACGGAAAATCACCTCCCCTCCCTAACGGAGAGTGGGATAAGTTCAAAGGAAGTGGGCTAGTCCCCCAAAGTATGGCAAGAAATATGGTAGAAAGCTTATTTTCACCTGGGGATAAGTAGTCAGGACAGGCTCCAAGGAAGAGGTGATGCCTAAGCTGGCCTCCAAAGGAAGGTGGAGACTGAGGCTCATAGGTTCATAGACGTACAGCTGAAAGGGACCTCAAGTGCCCTTTAGTCCGGTCACTTCATTTTTCAGATGGAAAAACTGAGGCCCAGAGAGGTTGAGGGAATTGCCCAAAGTCATGCAAGTGATAAGTGGCATAGCCAGGATTTGAACTCAGTTCCTCCTATTTCAGCTCCATTGCTCTTTTCACTATACCACTCTGTCTCCTAATGGTGGAAATTTTCCTAACTGGGGGCTCAGAGCTATTGTGATTGCATTAATAACTTTTCATCTTCTATAATCTTTATAAAATAGACTAATGGATCACTGGGAAATTGGGGTCATTATGTTGCCCATCAGCTAAAAGTAAGCTAATTGTTGTATAGTTGATTAAATCTCTAGAGGAGAAGGCTGAGAAAAGGTCACACCCTAGCTACTCCCTGCGGGAAGGGGATAGGAAATGCCTGGAAAGGATTCAGCACTGCTCCTTTCCTGCAGGGAAGAGGGAGCAGGAAGAATCAACAGGTAGAGATGGGGTGGGGAATTCATTCATTCATCCATGCAAAAAACATTTATTAAGTTTCTTCTGCATGCAGGGCCCTGGTCTGCACTGGGGAAAATACAGAGTAATAATAATAATAGAATTCATACAGTGCTTTCAGGTTTGCAAAGTGCTGTGCATACATTTTCATTTAGTCGAAAAGACCTAGTCCATACCTTCAGAGAGTTTCTAGACCAAGAAGAGGATAAGACAGTCAGTCACTAAACATTTATTAAATGCCTGCTGTGTGCCAGGCACCATGCTAAGCACTGGGGAATGGAAGAAAGGGTTAAATCAGTCCCTACTGTCACAGAGCTCACAGTCTGATAGGGGCAACAACATGCAGACAACTGTATGTGAACACGCTAGACAGGAGAAATTGGAGATAATTAAAGAGGGATGCCAACACAGGCTGTTGCTGTGATACATAGTGGTACATGACCGGCACATCAGAGATGGGCAAACATCATTGGGTGTTGTCTGAGGGAGACATTTATCTCCATTTCCTGGATAGGGAAACAGAGGCCCAGAGAGGTCAGTTGTGAGTTGGGCTGTGGAGCGAGGGGTCAGGCCTCGGGCTACTTGACCCATGTTTTGATGCCATTCCCCGCCCCCAGCTGTCGACCTGCTGGAGAAGATGCTGGTCCTGGACAGCGACCGGAGGGTCAGTGCCACGGAGGCCCTGGCACACCCCTACTTTGCCCAGTACCACGATCCCGAGGACGAGCCCGAGGCTGAGCCCTATGATGAGAGCATTGAAAACAAAGAGAGGACCATTGAGGAGTGGAAGGGTGAGGGGCGAGGCTGTTGGGGTGCACAGACTGCAGGGGGACCAGAGAGCTTTGTCTTTCTCAGGCCTCAGGATTTCATTGAGCCCTGTTTCTTAGCTTGCCCCATTCCTGTCCCCTGACTTCCAGTGGGCCTATCCCTGGTTGTAGGAAAAGAGGGCTTAAGCTGGGAGGATCATGCAGGCCAATCCCCCACGGCAGAGGGGGGGCTTCCCTCCAGCCACTGCCAGCTTCCCCTGCTCTCCAGGGGCAGCTTTTGCAAGGTGGGGCTTGGTTGGCGGCCGTGGCCCGATGGGCCAGCCAGCAGTCCGTTTCCTCAGAGCTGGGAGAGGACGTTGCTCCACTTCCTCCAGGAGAGACGTCCCCAACTCTTCTCAGACGTGATCCTGGGGAGGGAAGGGGGCTGGCTTCATTTGGATGAGGAGTTCTTAACCTGGGCTTCGCAGACAGGTCTGGGGTCCAGTGGACTTGGATGGGAGTTTATTTCACTAATCTCTAACTGAAATGTAGCCTTTCCTTCAGTTATGAGTGTCATCTTGCCCTGGGCTCTGTCCCTTGGTCCCTGGCCAGCACCCCCACGTACCTGACCACCCCTTCCTCAGGCCGGGGGGATGGGGCGATGCGGTGGGGACGCGAGGTGTGGAGGGAGATCAGGGATAGGGATCTTCAAACTCACTTTGGTCCCCTGTGTCCTTGTCACCGTCTATCTGTCTCTTTGTCCCTCTGTCCATGGTTTTCATCTCCCTGCTTAGAGCTCACCTATGAAGAGGTCATCAGCTTCAAGGCCCCTGAGCTGCCAATGGACGGCCTGGAGATTGAGCCATGAGGAGGCTGGGGGCCACAGGCACCACCTTGGCAGGGCTCGACCCTGGTGCCCAGCTTCACCCAGAGGGCACAGAGCAGACTCTCAGGAAGCTGGCAGCAGGCTCTGCAGCAGAGGCGACCTCATTCACTGGGGTCGGGGGTGGGGGGATCCTTCCATGGACCGGAGGACAGTGTCTGGATAAACAAGGATAAAGGATGCTTAGAGGCTTGTATGCCTACTACCTCCAAAGGCCTCTGCCCCACTCAGGGATAGAAGTCACATGGGTAGGACCGGGGCAGGCAGGATGCCGGGGCCCCAAGGCACAGCCTCACTATCCTGTGCCTACCTCTGGCAGACTTTCGGAACCCAGGGTTGGGGAGAAGGGCCAGAGAACTGGCCATCTCTGTGCTAGAGCCTGGGCCTCACAAGGAAGACCTCTATCTTCTCTGGCCGGGAGATGGGGGTCGGGGTCGGGGGAGCTGTATCTGTGTGTCTAGGTGTGTATTTCAACATGTGTGTCTGAACAAAGACATATGTATGGGGATGAAAATGGGCAAGCTGTGAATGGAGCCTTGCACGTGGTTTCAGATTGCTCCTGTCCAGAGCGAGGGGGCTACGGGCTGCCATTCCCGGCCCTGCTCAGGCCTCACCTGGAGCATCAGGTTCAGGCCTGGGCAGCACATTTTAGGAAGGACATTGACGGGTTGGACAAAGCTCAGAGCAGGATGCTCGGGATGTTAAGAGGCCTGGGCCCCGGGGCAGATGAGGCCCGTTTGGAGGAACTGGGGAGAACACACCCAGTCTGGAGAAGAGAAGGCTTCGGGAGTACTGGATACCCTCTTCGTGTGTGTGGAAGGCTGTCATGCGCCCAGCGGGCAGGGCCAGGAGGCACAAGGAGGCAGATTCAGCTCCTTGTGAGAATGATCAGAGCTGCCCCAGAGAGGAAAAAACTCCTGGAGATTCTTGGGTGGGCAACTGCCCCCACAAACACACACACACATGCATACATGCACACATTCACACATTGCACACATAAACACATAAATATACACATTCATACACATGCATACACAAACACATTCACACAAATACACATATACATGCACACAAACATGCATATAAACACCTTCATGCACACACACAAACACATAGACATACACACTGTGGAAGTGGAGAGCTAACTTGTTGGCTAACAATAGTCAGAAGCCAAGAAAAGATCATGGCAAGCTCTGTCAAAGCAAGAGCTTTAGGCCAAATTAAGGAGATGAAATATTACCAAAGAACAAACAAAATTTTAATATTGGGCTCAAAAAATCCACTTCGCAACCACAAGAGCAGGAGATGGCAATTTTTCTGAAAAAGATCTGGGGCTTTTAGTAACTCACAAGCTCAATGTGAATCAGCTGTGTAAAATGCCTCTGGGATCTCAGCCTGAGTTCAGAGGGGCTTGACGGTGTCCGGAGCAGCGAGGGGAGGGTCTCACTGTTCTCTGCCTGGGTCAGACCTCCTCTGGGTTCAGTCCTGGGCACCCATTCTCAGGAAGGAGACCAGGATGCAAGAGGCTTGCAAAGCATGCTGGCCAAAGATCATTTGGAAGAACCTGGGAATGTTGACCCTGGAGACGTGTCATGAGAACAGCCTCCTTCTGCTGGGTCCCAGGCGGCAGAACTGGGAGCAGTGGTTCTGCAAGCCTATCCAAAGAGTTCTCCTGTGGAAAGTAGTGAGATCCCCTCCACTTCATGGTAGCTCAGTGACCCCTTGTCAGGAATATTGTTAAGGCGATTCTTGCTCAGTTATGGGTTAGACTAGATCTCCCCTCCAGCACTGAGGGTGATTCAGGTGCCTAGGCAGGTCTGTGGGTTCTGACAGCTGGCCGGCCAGCCTCAGACTTCTGTCAAGGTGGAGGCAGGCACCCCATCTTACACTGGGGGTGTCGTTTTTGGTGGCATAAGGGAGGAGCTGTGCTCCCCCATCTCCCCCAGTGGAGTCCCTGGATTGGAAAGTCACTTTCATATGTCTGTGCTGAGAGACAGGGAGCAAGGCCCAGGAAAATAGGTTCCTTGGGTTGTGGGGATGGTGTCCTGGCCTCTTCCTGCCACAATGAGGTCATGACCATTACCCTGGAATCCAGGGGCTGGGAGGATGGGGCTAACTGGGCCAAATGAGGACTGAGAAAGAGAAAGGCAAGGTGCATTTCTCTAGCTCTCACCAGCCACCGTCTTAGAAAAGTCCCAGGCTCGGAGAAGTAAGGCAATGTGCCTGTGTTCATATAGCCAGGAAGCTTTGGAGCTGGGGTTGAAACCCAAGGTTCTCCTTATGTCCTGGATTCTGTTCACTGCTGTCCAAAAGTGGAACAGGTTCTTAGCTAGCTAGGCCACCAGTGGACATTTCCAAATGAAGGCTAAATGCTCCTAGGCTGGGAGCACAAAGGAGGAGCAGCGCCCCAGGGCCTGCCCCCAGGGAGCTTCCAGTCTGGGGAGTCCTTGAAACTTATACTCTGTGACTCAGGGCTCACACTCCGAAAGCTAGAGATATCAGAACAAGGGGAACCCAGGTTAGACTAGAGCAATCTGGGCAGGCTTTCCTAGAGGGTAGGACCTGAGCTTTGAAGGTTTCTAGGAGAGAGTGCCCAAGGATAGTTGACCTGAGTTGGTGATGGTGGCCTTTTCACAGGGGGGTGATATGAGCCTTAATGCATTGAGGGCTGGAAGGGTCTCCACCTCCCTTCCACTGAGCTGGCCCATCTCTCTGCCCACTAATGGAGACGAGATTATCTGTGTGGGGCTCAGCTCCCAGATGCATGCCCAGTACTGAAGAGGGGCCAGGGCCTGCTGCCCCTGCCAGCCCCACCACCCCCAGTCCTTCTGCCCTGCGCACATGCTCACTCAGGAGCAAAAACCCTGGGGAGGAACTGGGATGGGGAGGGGGGTGTGGAGGGCAGGAAAGAGCCTGGGCGGAAGAGTGACCGACGAAGGAAATGCCACCCTAGAGAACGGGGGGAGGGATTGCTCTCACCGCTCCCCTGATTTTGCCAGTAGGAAAGAAGACCTGAACCCATGCCCACTGGGCAGCCCAGGCCCAGAGTGCACTGCGTGTGAGCGCATGAGCCTCTTTGTGTGTATGCACGAGTGTGAATGCTCCCCTGAACAGGGTATGGGCCCTCTGGCCCCTATGTCACATGGGGGGCACGGACCCCAAGTGTTGTCGGTCTGCAGGGTGGGCACGCCTGGCTCTTCGGCCAGGACACAGATGCATGAGGTGTGTGCTCTGGGCCAACGTCATACACGTCCTGTAGCATGTCACGTGTGAGATTTAAATGTGTACTTTACCGCCTTGTGTGCCAGGCTTAATGCCCACAGTCCTGGAGTCATCTTACAACAACAAGTCCAGCCGACAAAGTGAACTCCGGGACAGGCGGCGGGGCCAGAGGGGCTGGAGCCAGTGGCGAGGGGTGGGGGTTGGAGCGCGGTGGGTGTGGGGCCCAGGCCCGCCCCGAAGGCTCCTGTTACTGTAAGGGGATCCTAGGAGCTGAAGACAGGCCTGCCACCCTCCCCTCCCCCACAGCCCCATGCCCATCAGTCAGTCAATCAGCAAGCATTTAATCAATCAACAGGCATGACATAGCCAGCTGCACTGGGAGAGGCCACAATGTCCAGTCCCTCTGTCCTCCAGCCTGGTCAGGCCACATGGACAGGACGGTATTAATGGCCAGTTCAGGCCATTTCAAGAAGGAAGCAGAAAGGGGGAGGCTGGTCAGGAGGGAGCCAGGGCCTGGAGGGCAGGGCATGTGAGGATCCGTTGGAGGGACCAGTTCTGGTTAGCCTGGGGAAGGAAGACCCAGGAGGGACATGATACTGTGGCTTGTTTTCAAGTCTCAGAGGGTATCAGGTACAGGAAGGATTAGCGTCTTCTGCTTGACCCCAAGGGCAGCGCTGGGAGGAGTCACTGGGGAACGTCACCCAGACAGGTCCACGTGAGAACAAACATCCCCATGCTAACTGTTTTCATGAAATGTGTATTTACAATCAAACGAATGGACTTTGTGTCTATTTTGTATTATATGTGTACCTGATGGTTCCCCCGATAGAGTGCAAGCTCCATGAGGGCAGGGGCCTTTCTAGTTTTGTCTTTGTACCCTCCGTGCTTGGCACATAGTAGATGTTCAATAAATGCTTGTTGATTGATTGATGGATTGATTGAAAACTCAAGGAATAGCTTCCTAATAATGTTAGCTGTCCTCTGGAGCGCCAAGGACTCCCCTGGAGGCGATGACTGAGCTTCCCAGAGCTGGAGGGGTGGGGAGCTTAAAGCCAGCCTTCAGAAGGCCAAAGAAATCTGGTTTGTTACTGAAGATCTGTCGCCCTCTCACCATGCCCTTGACCAAGTTCCCTTCCTTCTCTGGGCCCCACTGTCCTCCACTGGAGAAGGGGGTTGGAGTGAGGATCTCTAGGTGGCAAATCCCATCATGAGGGAAGGGGGCTGGGCTCCTGTCTCTCAGAGAGCCTGAAGGTTGGGACCCAGCTTGAATTTTGAAGGCTCAGATCCAGTAGGGAGGTAAGGGGGATGGGGTGAAGATCGGCATGCTCTGGAGACAAATCAAATCCACTCCATAGCATGGCCAAGGGCCAGACCAGCAGACAGAGGAAGCTTCAAAGAAGCCAGATTGTGTGTGGAGAGCCTTGAACGTCAGGCTGACACAGCACCAGCGAACACCACCCCTCCGGCCCTGTTTAGTCACAGGCACACCGACTCCTTCAGCCAGCTCCTTTCCTCAATCCTCTGGGTGCCCAAGTTCATGGTTACTCAAACACTACTGGAGACAGAGTTAGAGAAAATGACCTGTCCAGGGCTTCCCCAGATAATCTGTAAATCAGATAACAGAAGGGGGAAGGATTAGGGCAGGGAGCTCTCTGGAAACCTGTTCGGCTGAGGGACTTGGGTCCCCAGCCCTGTGCTGCCCTCCCATTGAGGGTGAGGGCATCCACATGCTGAAGGTTTTTTAGGAGAGGGATAACGTGGTCAGAATTGCGCCTAAGCAAGATGATTTTTAGTTTGTGGAAGATGAGTTGGAGAAGACAAAAACTGGAAGGGGAGAAATTTATGACAGTCTAGGTGAGATGATGAGGACCCACAACTAGGCTTGTGGCTGTGTAAGTGAAGAGACTTGGGAATTGGATTGGGTTTGAGTGGGGGCTGAGGGAGAGAGAAGAGTCACAAAATGTCAGAGCAGGAGGAGTCTGACCTGGATGGCAGCTGGGGTGCAACAAGTTCTCTTCCAAACTTTGCCTGAAGACCTCCAATGAGGGCAGCCCCCTGCCCATCCCACCTTCAGACAGCCCTGCCATCATTTGCCCTGAAACCTCTACCCACTGCTCCTCATTCTGCCCTTTGGGGCCAAGCTGAACCAGGCTAACTCCTCCTCCATCTAATGCTTGGGATTTGCCTCCAGATACTTGAAGACAGCTCAAATATCCCTCATCTCCCTTTACCAGACCAAAGGATGACTCAGATGCTAAACCTTGGTGACTTAGAGACGGATGGTAGCCTCCAAAGAAATAAGAGAGGTGAAAGTTTGGGGAGAGACTTAGATTAATTAAATTAATTAAACCAAGCTAATTAATTGATTAGTTTATTTCATGACAAACACAAGCCTATCTGATGCTTCATTCTCAATTGTCATTGCTAGATTATTGCCCCACTACAAGCCCTAACATGTGAGAACCTCCCAAGGTTCTGAACTGGGTCCTCTTCTCTTCTTTCCACTCTCCCTTGGTAATTTCAATTTCCATAGAATTATTTTTCATCTCTAAACAGACAATCCCCAAATCTGTACAATCTCTCTCATTCTCTCTCTCTTCCTCTTTCCTTCCCCCTCTCATTCATTATCATTCTCTCTCTCTCTCTCTCTCTCTCTCTCTCTCTCTCTCTCTCTCTCTCTCTCTCTCCCCCTCCCTTTCTCTCTCCCCCTCCCTCCCTCCCTCCTTCCTCTCACATCACCAATTGCTGCCTGCTGGACAGCTCCACCTGGATGTCCCTCTGAACCCAATACATCTACCTTATGGTTTAGCAATAGTTTAGATCGCTGTATCTAAGCATGTAAAGGGGTGTTATGTGGAGGGGGTAGGAGATTAGCTTTGTTCTGCTTCGCCCCAGAAGGCACAACCAGGAGCAGTGGGGAGAAGTTATATTGATGAAGATTTTGCCTAGAATTAAGCCAGACCTTTCTAACAAAGAGGATTGCCTAACCAATGGGGAATGTGCTGCACAAGGACAGAGAGAGATGCCCATCACTAGAGATCTTCAAATGGAAGGTGGATGACCATCTATGGTGCATGCTATAGAGGACATTCTTTTATAGGCACATATGTCCTCTGAGGTCCCTTCCAGCTCTAAAACTCTGTGGTCTTGTGTAAAGGTGCCCATAATCAACTTGTGGCAAGGTACAAAGTTCAGATACTGTGGGGTCCCTCCTTTCTTAGAAGTGACAGTGGACTAGGGGGCCTCATAAATGGTTAAAAATCAGCCTGAAGGGAAAAACTGTACACCCACCACACTTTGAAGTTTAACCTGCATTATTACCATTTTCTCTATCACTTTCTTAGGCCTAGACAATCAACAAAAGAATAAATGAAGTCCTGATCTATAGTCCTTGCTGATTTCTGAGTCATAAACGTTCACAATGAAAATTTAACAATCAGCTCTCCTTAGTGGGTCCAAGAGAAAGATGGATAGTAGTCTGAACTACTGGCCAGAACCAGACACCTAAGTACTTTAGAAAGGTGTAGATAGGGTGCTGAGGTCCAAAGGAGAGGATTGACGAGACTTGGGGACTTGGGGACCTGGGGAGTGTGACTCTTCAGTCGGAAATGATCGCAGGCAGAGCAGGTATCTGGCAAAGCAAGGCTGGAGCCCAGGGAATGTCGAGACCAGAGATCAAAGACGTAAGAGATGTTTACATAGAAGTGAAAACTGGCAACAAGGCCAACGGCAGCGAGAGGATCGGCTGAGTGGAGAAACCTGTTCGACGACCGGAGGAGCCTTCGGAACCCCCCAGATGAACATTCAGCAAGAGGAGCTCCCAAGACACAAAGCAGGAGCTGTCCGCTAGGCAGGAGGAGAGCCAGAGAGAGCAGGCCCACAGATACCAGGAGAGCAAAAACAAAGACCAAAGCCAGAGTCCCCAGCGGCAATGAGGGTTTCAACTGCAGAGGGTGGAGTTCACAGACTCAGGGCTGTCCCTTGCAGCTTGTAAGCAGCCTTAGGTTTCACAGCCAGTTCCAAGCCCTGGGTCTACCTCAACTGTTTCCAGGGCTGTTTGAGCCAGAGAGGCGCTTAGAGTGGGGGAGCAAGGGCTGGACACAGGAGACCAGCTCTAGATGGGGGAGCCCAATAAGACCCTCCCTCACCCACAGCCAGCCTCAATTTCCCTACTTAATATAACGGAGATAACGACTTCACGGGTTTCTGGAGAGGGAAGCGCTTTGTAATTCTTAACGTGCAAGAGGATGTTGTCAAATAAAGCTCCAGAGACTTGGGCCCTGCTTCCTCCCCACCCCCACCCCAGTCCCCTTGGGAGCTGATGCCAGAGGAAGAGCAGCCGAGGGCAGGGCA
Source organism: Vombatus ursinus (assembly GCF_900497805.2). Classification (NCBI taxonomy): domain Eukaryota; kingdom Metazoa; phylum Chordata; class Mammalia; order Diprotodontia; family Vombatidae; genus Vombatus; species Vombatus ursinus. The sequence continues at coordinate 6,532,376 of NW_020950172.1, read as the reverse complement.
GGGCTGCAGAGGGAAGGAAAGGGAAAACAGGGAGAGGGGACGGGAAAGGAAGGGGGAGGGAAAGAAAAGAGAGGGGAGGGGAGGGAATAGAGGGTGGCGCCTCCCCGCTGCCCCCAGCAGGTAGCTGGGACTGCTTCCCAGGGGAAGAGGAGGAAGGGCCGGGGTCACGTGGGGCCCCGCTGCCTGAGGTTCAACAGAGGCTTAGAGAGCCCCTGGCCTGAGGGGAAAAGAGAGACAAAGAGAGTCGGAGACTAGAAAAGGGAGAGCGAGAGAGAAAGCGTGCGAGCGAGAGAGCGAGAGAGAGAGAGAGAGAGAGAGAGAGAGAGAGAGAGAGAGGGAGAGAGAGAGAGAGAGAGAGAGAGAGAGAGAGAGAGAGAGAGAGAG
>NW_020950172.1:6497647-6531982 GCF_900497805.2 Vombatus ursinus | reverse complement strand
GAGAGAGAGAGAGAGAGAGAGAGAGAGAGAGAGAGAGAGAGAGAGAGGAAAGTGGGCGCAAGGGGAAGAGAAGAGACCCCGGGACAGAGTGAGGGAGTGACCCCCTTAACTCTCGGGGGTCCAGGGCGGGGCTACGGGGGGGCAGCCCCAGCCTCTCGCCTCTCCTTGGTGGTGGGGGAATACCCTGGCGAGTTAGCCCTTTGTGGGGGTGTAGTGTTTGTGTATGTGTCTGTGCATGCGCGCGAGTGTGTCCGAAAGTGAGTGTGAGTGCGTGTGAACACAGGGGTTCAGCGACCTCCGCGGCACCCCCTCCGGCCGCCATGAGCTCCCCTCCGCCCCCCCGGAAGGGCTTTTACCGCCAGGAGGTCACTAAGACTGAGTGGGAGGTGCGCGAACTCTACCGGGACCTGCAGCCCGTGGGCTCTGGGGCTTACGGGGCCGTGTGGTGAGTCGGCAGGGAGAACACGGACTGGGCCGAGTGACTGGGGAAGGGGTGTTCAGATGGGGCCTCACCTTCATGGGACCCAGTCGTGGCCCCTGAGGATGGGCCCCGGGGACCTTGACTGTCTCGTCGTTCCCAGAAGGCGGCCGCGGGAGGTGCCCCCCGGGGAGGTGCCCCCCGGGGAGGTGCCCCCCGGGGAGGGGCGGCAGAATGCACGTGTGTGGAAGAAAAGGAGGGGACCCCCGTCTTCCCCGCTCCGGGCTGGTCCTGGCGGGGCCCTCCCCACTCCCCACCCTCCCCACCCCCCCACCCCCGCCTCACCAGCGGGAGTGTTTGAGCGCTTGGGTGTCTGGCCTCCAGCTCGGCTATTGACAGCAGGACGGGCACCAAGGTGGCTATCAAGAAACTGTACCGCCCCTTCCAGTCGGAGCTGTTCGCCAAGCGCGCGTACCGGGAGCTGCGGCTGCTCAAACACATGCGGCACGAGAACGTGAGTGAGCCCGGCAACTGCCCGCTCGCCTGCCCAGCAGACTGCTCGCCAGCTTCCCGGGGGAGGGGGCCCTCAGCACGCTCTACTAGCTGCTTGCTGGCTGCTGCCAACAGGCCCTGGGCCGGCCTGCCCACCCCCCAACGTACAGGCCCACAGGAAAGATGGGGCAGGCACTGCCCCCCATTTCGGAGGCAGCAGAGGACTCGGGGCCTGGGAGAAGTTCCTGACCAGATCCTTCCGTTCTTTTTTATCTGAGAGAACAGATTATCTGGGGAGGCGGTGGGGTGACCTTTCCTTGTAATTCAGCCTCCAGTGGTCTTTGAGGATGTGAGCAGAGCCGGCAGGATGGGAGCTCCTGGCAGGTGTCCTCTGGGGTACAAGTAATGGTGGGTGGAGGGGGAGAGCAAAGGCCTAGAGTCTGTGCCTCAAATGCCCCCCTCCCCTGCTGCACATACGCTCCCAGCCCTTTAAGTCTGTCCCCTACTGTGCTTCAGGATTATGGGTCCCGGCCCTGCCCGCCAATGATGGCCCCCATGCTAAGGGGCCACTGGGCAAACTCATCACTGAGACTTGGGGAGCCTGAATGCCTCATGGTCCCCAGTGCCCTGGGACTAACTGTGGTTAACTAGACCCCCACCGCACCCCACCCCACCCCACCCCACCCCACCACTCAGCTAATGAGTTCATCCTAGAATGTTGTGATATTCCAGTGTCTTCTCCCTCTGCTAGACTGGAAACTCCCTGAGGGCAGATGCCCAGGACCCTGGGATGTCCTTCTTCTGCCCCTTCCTCCTAGGTGAGCTCCCTAAGGGCAGATGCTCAGGACCCCAGGATGTCCTTCTTCTGCCCCTTCCTCCTAGGTGAGCTCCCTCAGGGCAGATGCCCAGGTTTGCCCCTTCAAAAATATGAAACATTTAGTAGGAATCTGCAGCATACCCTTGCTGTGCAAGAGAAGAGAAATTTTAGAAAAAACCCTGAACTTGTCCTCAGGTAGCTCACAGTCTCATAGACGGTATTATGACATCATTTATGTGTGATAAAGGCAGACTTCTGAGAGGTCTATATGGCCTGATGGAATAGCTCCTGGCTGGTCTGAGGATATCGAGGAAGGCTTCCTGGAGGAAGTGGCATCTGAGTTTGGCTTTAAAGCATGAGTTGGAACTCTATAGGCAAAGAAGGAAGAATGACATTCAAGGCAGGGGAATGTTGTGATCAGAGGAAGGAGAACATGGAATGTGTCTGAGAGGCACAAAAATAACTGTGTTTCTACAATGCTATGACATTTATAAAGTACTTTACACACATATTGAGCAAGTCACTTAACCTATCTCAGGCTCAGGGACCCTCCCTCAGGGAAGGGAGCAAGTATTTATTAATTGCCTACTATGTGCCAGGCATTGTGCTAAGTGCTTCACAAATATTATCTCGTTTGATCCTCATAACAGCCCTGGGAGGTAAATGCTATTATTATCCCCATTTTACAGTTGAGGAAACTGAGGCAGACAGAGGTTAAATGACCTGCCCTGAGTCACCCAGCTATCTGCAGTATCTGCAGCCAAATTTGAACTCGTGTCCTCCTGATGCCAGGCTCTATCCACTGTACCACCTAGCTGGGGAGGATAATAGAACCTACCTCACAAAGTTGTGCTGCCCAAATGAGATAACGTGCTTTGCAAACCTTACAGTTTGATATAGATGTGAGTTGTTATTGTTATTATTATCATCATCTTACAACCACTCGGTGAGGTAAGAAGCAGGGTGTCATCTCCATTATTCAAATGGGGAAACTGAGTCTCCAAGAGGTCCCATTTGAACCAACATCTTCCTGGTTCGAGCCCAGAACCCTACTCACAACCAGAGAATGTTTAGGCAACAGGTTAAGCCAAGCTTGGAAAGGCAGGCTGCAGTTTAGGGTTAGCTGAGCACGACTCATCTCCAGGGAGGTTGTTGGGCAAGAGAGCAGGGCTCTTGTGGCGGGGTCCCAGTTAGAGTATTTTGGCAGCAGTTTGAAGGATGGACTGGGGGGGACATGGAAAGTAGAGGGACCAGCAAGGATGCTGTTCCGTTGGTCCAGGGAAGCCGTGAGTGATGGGGGCCCAGACTTGAGGTGGTGGTGAGGAAGGGATGGAGTGGAAAAACCACCAGGAAGGAAGACTGCACAGGGAGTGGTGCCATTCCATGCCTCCCATTACAACGTCTGATCTGGGGGGAGGGGAGGGCAATACCTGGGCCAGGGGAGAGGGCACATTTGAAGTCTGATCTTCCTTCCCTGTCTCCCCTCTCCCCCTCCACTCCTCAGTGCCCACTTTTCTGGAGGCAGGAGGCTGCTAAGGTTGGCCCTGGGTTGGTTCACATACCCAGACAGGGCTGCCTCACCCGATCCCCTCGTCATCCTCTGCAGGGGAGATCTGGCTGTAGCTGGCTGGAGGGATGCTCCACCATGGTCTAGCACTGTGTGACCCTAGCCAAGTGACCTCCCCTCTCTGGACCTATTTCATCATCTGGAGTATTGTGTCTGGTCCTGATCAATGCATTTCAGGAGGGACATTAACAGGACAGGGTGACTTAAGATGGCAAGGGAGTGGGTGATCATCCTTTGCTGAAGAAATGGGGAATATTTAACATTGAGAAGGGGTGGGAGAGGAATGAACATTTATAGAGCACCTACTATGTGCCAGGCACCGTGCTAAGCACTTTACACATACTTTCTCATTTGATCCTTACGACCACCTTTCAAGGTAGGTATTGTTATTATACTCATTTTACAGTTGAGGGAACTGAGATGAGCAGAGGTTAAGTGACTTGCCCAGGGTCACACAGCTAGCTCCTGAGGCTAGATTTGAACTCAGGTTTTCCTAAGTCCAGACCCAGTGGTGCTGTATCCATCTGCTGCCCTAGGAAGAGAAGACTTGGGAGCGGGGGGTGGGTCATGATAGCCGTCATCAGGTATCCACGTGTCAAGTTGCTAAGCAGAAAAATGCTTTGAGTCCTTTTGCTTGACCGCACAGGGCAGAGGAAGTCAGTGGAGTAATTTGAACTTCTTACATTTCAAGCTGCCTGAAATGAGCAGATGGGGCAGCCTCATCTGGTAGTGAGTTCTCCATCTGCACAAGTGTCCAGTCAGAAGCTAGCTGACTCCTCAAGGATATGGTGGAAGGAATTCTTCCACTTAGAAGGAAATTGGACTAGATGCCTTCTGAGAGGCCCAGCACCCACAGCTCTTGAATTCTGACATTTTACGGAATGAGATTGATAATGGTGTAAGAGACCAGTCACCTCTGTGGCTTTTGGAGGCTTACAAATCAATCTGCAAGCATTGATTAGGTAGCTACTTAGTGCCAGGCGTGGTAGACCCTGGAGAAACAGATAGCCCCTGATGTCCAGAGATTTTTACATTCGACTGAGAAAAGCTACATGTTCACAGATAAATACAGACTTTCCTCACAGCCACCTCCATTGGGAGGAAGTAATTCAGACATTCTTAGCCGCATTTCTCAGATGAGCAAATCGAGGCTCACAGAGAAGTGATTTGGTCTGTGTCCCACAGCCGGCAAGGGCTAGAGTTCCCAGCGCTGGTTGAAGCTCGGTGCAGGCAGTGACTTCGGATCTGTGGCAGAGTCAGGAGGGCATAGAACTCTGGAACCGGGTCCTGCTGTGAGGAGGGTGCTGGGGCCAGAGAGGCCTGGCAGCCCCCTCCTCCAGGTTCAGCCCATCTTAGCCCAGCTGCCACGTCCATCAGCAATCTCAGCAGACCCAGCATACCAGCGAAACAAGTTAGCCTGGGGGCCTTAAGCTATCTGTCCCTCCTTCTTCCTCCGGTGAGTCTGTGTGGCTGAGAGAAACGGGATAAAGAGACTGGGACAGGAAGAGGGAGATGGAAACAGGTAGGAAATAGGCAGACCAGAGGCTTGGGCTTGTCACGCACCACTCTCTTTCCCAAATTCTATAGCCCAGAAAATCTGGCTTACTCCCCGTACCATTTCTCATCTCCAGACCTTTGTCCAGGCTGCTCCCCATGTCTGGAGTGCTTCCCTCCTCCCCTCCGCCTCTCAGAAGCCCAAACTTCCTTTAAGGAAGTCTCCAGAAGCTCCAGATCCCTGGGGGGGGGGGGGGTGTCCCTTTATGTCTATGAATCTGCATGCCCTGGCCTTTTTCTTTAAGTCAAGCTCCTGGCTGTCCCAGTCTGCTCAGCCCTTGGCCCCTGACTTTGCCGGAGGTCATGCCCCCTAGACCCAGCTTGTCCACAGACACATTTGACCCTCTGGGGAGCTCCGCTGGAGGAACCCAGCAGGCTTTGCTATTTACTGCCGTATGGAACCTTGGGCAATGCCTTCCACACCCTGGGCCTTAGTTTCCCCATCTGTAAAATGAAGTTGTTAGATGATTTCTAGTGATTCTAGAGCTGTGAGTCCATGGTCTCATTCTGCTGACACTGGACTGTGCCCGCTGGGAGGCTTACCTGTGGCTGGGCCTCTTTCCCAGGACTGGGGATAGGGGTTGGGGGTTTATGCTGGCAGATTACCCCTCCCTCCAGGACCAGCCTCAGGACTCAGGCAGACACTGCCCTCTCCTGTCCACAGGCTTGGCATTGGCTTGGTCCAGTTTGTAAGCCGGGACAGAGTGGCGTGTGCCCAAATAATGATGTGGTCTAACATGTCAGGACTGCTTCTCTATGTTCAGCTCCCTCAGACCAGGCCAGGACTTGTCGCAATGGAATCAGTCTGGGGCTGGAGCAGAATCGAACTGAGCCCAGTGGGAAGGTCCTGCTGTGCTCCCAGGACCCCCTGGGCTGGGGACCTGGCCATGGTGCTGGTGCTGAGAGGCAAGGCCCTAGGGGAGCTAGAGGCTCCCCAGGAGGTGGGAGCCCCCACTCGAAGACCTTCCCTGAGGTTTGACAAGGCCTCTGTTCCTTGAGCCCCTGCCTGGAGTCTCTGGAACTCTGGAAGCGTCTGTCTGCCCTGCTGACCATCTGCCTTGGCACTCGAAGCCCTCCCTGTGCAAAGAGCCTGGAAAGGGGGTGGGGGAGCAGTGAACAATTGAGCGTCGGCCCTGAGTGCGGAGAGGAAAAGGCCATCTCGGCCCCATGGCTGGGGCCTGGGCAGCTCTGCGTACCTGGAACCCTAGAACATGAAGGCTTTTGTTATTGCTCAGTCATTTCAGTTCTGTCAGGCTCTCCATGACCCCATTTGGGGTTTTCTTGGCAAAGATATTGGGCGGTTTGCCACTTCCTTCTCCCGCTCATTTTACAGATGAGGAAGCTGAAGTAAACAGGGTGAAGTGACTTACCCAGGGTCACAAAGCTAGGAAGTGTCTGAGGCCAGATCTGAACCCAGGAAGACGAATCTTCCTGACTCCAGGCCCAGTGCTCTGTGCACTGTGAAGGGCAGCCATGGCAGCCTATACTTGAGAAGGAATCACCTAGTCTCTGCTTGAAGACCTCCAGGGTTGGGGAGCTCACTCCCTCCAAACAGCCTGTTCCCCTTTGGGCAGCGCTGCAGATGCTTGGACACTCTCATGGCCCCTGAGGCTTCTCCAGCCCCCTAGGCTGATCCTCCTGGGCCTTGGGCTCCATTCATTTCCAGTCTGCCCTCCTGTGGTTTCCCTCTGGCTCACGATGCCCAGAACTGGACTCAGGCCTTCCCCCCCAGGGCCAATCACCCCACCTTGCTGGGCCAGGGTCTCCACAACATCAGTGTAGTTGGCTCTTACCGACTTCTCTAGAGCTCCCAGGACTGGTGGGCATTAGCCAAAATATATGCATAGTCTGACCCCTGTTAATAACTGTCCAAGCTAGAGGAAGGCAGAGGACAGATGCGATGGGGAGTGGGGTGGGGGCTGGAAAGTGAAGGTAGTCATAGAGAAGGGGGCTCAGCCCCAGAGGAGAAGTAGGGACACAGGCCAACTTAGGGCAGATATCCCAACAAACAGCTGGTCAGCTGTGGAATGGTAGTGAGCTCCCCATCACGGGAGCTGATCTCAAGAGGCCTGATGGTTAGAGGTGTATGTGGGTAATAGAAGTTCTTGCCAAGGTTGGGGTTGGGCTACATGGCCTCTGAGGGCTGGGCCCTTCCAGCTCAAAGATTCGAGGATCCTGGGAAGATGTGGTCTGGACAGGGCAAAAGACAGAGAGGCTGATAGGATCCTGGTGGAGGATGGGGGGATAAAGGGAGGGTTTGGAGCACACACCACCCCAGGTCCCAGCTCCAAGGGGCTATGACCAAGGGGTCCAGTGGCTGGCTCCAGGCCCCGGGAATTAGCTTTTCGGTTATCTCTGGTTTCCCCTGGAGCCCTCCTAGGAAGGCTCTCATTCTGAGGCCTGGTCACTGGGCTGGGGGTGCAGGGAGGGAATGAGCTCACAGAAGGTCCTGTCCTGGTCTGTCACCAGCTGAAAATAGCCTGGGAGGGGGCAGACTTGGGAGATGCATGAGCCCAGCGAGCGGAGGCTCTGAAGACAATGGAGGGGTGGCCTGCTCGGGCCAAGGAGACAGCTGGGGCGGCTGACTGGATTAGGGGCTGAGCGGATGCTTGGGGAGGCATGCTTGGGGCTTCCCCTGCCAAGGGCTGGGGTGGGGAGGGCGGAGAGATGTTACTGACCCTGCCTCCTCTTCCCCTTCTTTGCCTGTCTCCCCAGGCCCATCTATTTCCGTGCCCCCTCCCTAGTCACGTATATACAATCCCTCAGGCCACACGGGAGCCCCTGGAAGATGGATAGAGTGGGTGAGGGTAGGCAGGATGTCACATCGGCCCTCCCTGGGTTGGGGCGAGGTTTTCCCGTGACCAGGACATTATCCAGGCCAGAGCCAGATAATCTGGAGGGTCGAGGTGGGACGAAGTTGGGCGGGCGTCCGTCTCCGCTCCCAGGCCTCTTCTAGCTCTGAGTTTCCTGACGCAGGAACCCTGTGTGGGTGACTTATTAGCCATGCTGTTGGGCGCCCAAGGGGGCATGCATGATTCAGAAGTACAGAAGAGCTCTCTAACATGCTCTGTTGGGCACAGTCCAGTTCGGATGTTCACCTGTGCCCTCCTGCGCTGGGCAGCTGGGCGGATGAGAAGCCTCCAGTCTTTCTGGCGAGTAAATAGTGGAAAAGTAACCCCTTCCTGTGAGGAGGTGGGCTCCTTCCCCACCTTCTACCCATTACCGGACTCAGGAGGACCATGCGTTAGACACTTAGCTGCCTCAGTTTCCTCATCAGTAGAATGGGGATAACAATGGCCCCTTCCTCCCAGGATGGTGTGAAGGTCAAATGAGAGAGCTTGGTCAGCACCTTCAAAGCTGCACAAAGGCCCGTCCCTGCCCTCTCTCAGGCAGTTCTCTTTCCCCAGGTGATCGGCTTGCTGGACGTCTTCACCCCCGATGACACACTGGACGGCTTCACGGACTTGTGAGTGGCTGTGCGCTGGGGGTGGGGGTGGGCTGGCCTCTGTACTAGGCCTCAGGCTCCTGCCCTCAGGGAGCTCCCAGCCCGCCCTGGGGATAGGCAGAGGGAGCTCAGCCTCTCTCTCGGCCTGTGGGCCAGGCCAACGTTCCAGCCAGACCAGGGGTAGGCACAGGGGGAGGACTGGGCCATGTCCACCATGGTGTGCCCAGAGGCCTGTGCTAGTGGCAGACCTCAGCTGGAGGGCTCCCCCTTCTGCCCCCAGCCTAGTTGTCTAGCCCCTCCCCAGGCCCCAAACTGATCCCTGACTGGTCCCTGTGGGCCAGGCAGAGGCAGGAAGCTGTGTCTCCTCCTTTTCCTGGGGCCATTGAGGAAGGGAGCCCTGACTGGGGGCAGGGAAGGGGGGTAGCCCCTGGAACACAGGCTGAGTAAGAAGGGCCGACCCACCAGAGACGGCAAGAAAAGCAGGGCCTTTGGGTGGACACAGATTCTCCCCCTCCCACCATCACCTCACATGTAGTAAAAGCTGGCCCATTTCTCAGAAATTTCGCCTGAGCCCTGGTCTGGGGACTGTGATAAGCCAGGGCAGGAAGTGCATTCTGAGCCTTGGTGCCCACATCCATCCATCTCAACAGGCTTCGTGAACCTCTGAGGGCTGTAGGCACATGTCGGCTTCATCTCTCACTGCCCCACAGCCTGAGACAGATGGGGAGCTGAGGCCCCACACAGCCCCAGGGAAGCCTTGGATTTATCAGGATGCCCAGAATGTCAGAGCCAAAAGGGACCTAGAAACTCATTTACAAATGAGGCCAGGAGCTGACTGCACCAATGTAGGGATGTCTGGAGGCACTGGGGAGCCATGGAAGGTGTTTGGAGCAAGGGAGAGATGTGGGAGGGTGTGTTTGGCAGAGTGAGGGTGGGAGGGACGGGAACAGAGACTTCCTTTCACCTGAAAAATCGGAAGGCCGGGCTTATCATCATCAAGTACCTGCTGCAAGCCTTCATGGGCACAGAGCAAGCAGCCATCCTCGGCCCTGGAAGCAGGGCCGGCCTGGAGCACGGACCTAGGCACAGCGTGGGGAAGCCGCAGAGAGTTCCCTAAGTGGAGTGGGCTGCTGGGGGAGGGAGTGGGCCCTCTCTCCCTGGAGGCCCGGAGGCAGCGGCTACTCGGTGTAGATTGAGGCAGCCTGGGGAGGCTCTTGGCAGGGAGATTCCTGGCTTTTGTCCTGAGTCAGAGAGGCTGGATTGATTTTGTTCGCCCCAGAGGGCAGGCCCAGGAGCCCTGGGGGGAGTTATGGGAGAGAGCTTTCAGCTAGCTGGGAGAGACTTCCTCCCAGGAGCGGCCCCCTGCTCCGCCCCTCACTGAGGTCACCTCTCTGCTATCTGGGCACTGTCCTGGGCCTTGTGGCCCAAGGGGGTGACCCCTGAGCCCAGGTGGTTAATGACCAGGAGGGAGTGTGACATGAGATGAAAAATGAGGGTTGTAACTGGAGCTGTGGTAACCTTTGCCCGCCAAGCCTGGGCTGGGCCGGGTGGGGCGGGGAAGAGAGCTGGGTGACAGTCCTGTCTCCTGGCCTCTCGCTAGGAGCCTCCGCTTCCTCAGCACCACCCACCCCTCTCCAACTCTCTTCATCCCTAGCCCCGGAACTCCAGTGACTTCTGAACTGCAACCCCTCAGGGGCCCGTTCTCAGACCTCATCCTCCTTGACCTCTCTGCAGTTTTTGATGGGGGCCAGCTGTCCCCCACTGACTCCCCTGAGGTCCTTGGCAGACCTTGCCATCCGTGTCCCCTGCTGGGCCCTCCTCCATTGTGGGGGCGTCCTTCAAGGCTCGTCTTCATGACTTCCTTTGTACCCCCGTTCTCTTCCTTAGGAGGTAGAAGGTACCTATGGCATCATCCCCCCACAAATTTTACAGGTGAAGAAAGCTCAGAGGGGAAGGGGCTTTTCCAAGGTCTCGTAGAGAGGGAGCCATGGAGCCAGGACTAGAACCCACATCTCCCGGTGCCATCTTTGATCTTCTCTTGGCGGTACACTAGCCCATCAGCCTCCTCCCTACAAGGGACTCCGAGAGCCTTGGGCCCGTCTCCACCAGCTCATTGCCCGAGTTAAGGTCATCATCTCCCCTTCTCCACCCCCTGCCCAAATGCTGTTGCTTCTTCTGACTTTGCATTCTGTTGAGGACCCTCCCGCCATCCTCCCAGGCCCCAGGCCTGAGACCTCAAAATCAGCTCTCCCTCTTTCCTTTCTCTCCTTTCCCCTACATCTATGACAGCTCTCATGTCACTTCCACTGAATTCCGCATTTATTAAACACCTCCTACATACAGCTGGGGGGCCTGGGAATACCCGGGTGAGGAAGGGCACCACCCAGGCCCCTGAGGCACTTGTGGCCTGATGGGGAAAGCAACATGAACCAGCCAAGTATCAGACAAGGGCGGGGCGGAGCAAAGGAAATATGAGACATTTTGCTCCAAGAAAATTTGAAGGGGAGGGAAACTTTCACCTCTGGGGTAATGGGGGGGGGACCAGCCAGAAGTCCTGGAGGGAGGAAAGGGTTTCCACAGGCAGAGATGTGTTTCAGGCATTTGGGAAAAGAGAGGTGTGAGAGTCAGGGCACAGCAGGTGCCAAAAAGGAGGCCGGTTTGGCTGGAAATTTGGGGGGGTTGGGGGTGGGGGGCACCAACCTCTCTCACATCATCCCCTTCTCTCCACTCAGCCCCTCCTTGGCTCCCTCCTGGCCTATGGGAGCAGCCACCCACTGGTCCCCCCGCGTCGACTATAGTGTGATTATTGATAAGACTAAGAGCGCCTAGCTTTTCTGTGGCACCTGTTACGTACCAGGCTCTTTACAAACGTCTCCAGACTCCCCCGTCTCTGATCTGTCTTCCCTATAGTAGCCCTGTTTAGGTTTCAAGAGGTTTTCACAGCCGCCATAAGCTAACTGCCAGGATTATTGAGGTGGATACAAACTTCAGAGACAGACGCTCGTGGAGAGCCAAGTGGCCTTTGGGTCCTGGCCCGTCCACACGCTGGGGCCTCATCCTTGTCTGGCTGGGGAGAATGGGCCTGGAGATATCCTTGCTCCCAGCTGGGTGCCTCTCTCCAGAAAGGGACAGCCAGATGGACAGGTAGTCCTCAGAACCCGGGGCCATGAGGCTTTGCGCCCAGCCAGACAAGGAGGCCGGACCCTCGCATCTAGGGCCAACTGACCCAGCCACGTTCGGGCACTGCAGTCCTCTGCAGCTCAGGCACTGGTAGTTTAACCCCTCTACATCACAGCTGTGAAGACAGCCTTCATGAGGCCCAGAACTCACCAGGTTACCCTAGTCTTCAGAAACCTTCCATTTCTCCCCAGCACTTCCAGGATAAAATACAGACTGCTCAGTCTGGCATTTGAGGCCCACCACAGTCTGGATTCTCTCTTCTCCCTCAGGGCAGGGTCAGGTGGTCCCCCTTCTATCTCCACTGGGCCCCTGGGAGGGGGAGGTTCCTTGAGTGATCGAGGTAAGAAAAGTGCCTCAGGGAAGAGCAGCCCCCTGCCCATCCTGCCTCAGCCCCTCAGCCTCACTGGCCTGTCCAGCAGAGCAGCCGATGCCCCCTTTCCCTTCCTAGTTGCGCTTCCTAGTGCATTTGAATCGTGGGAGAGGGGGGCGTCATCCACTGAGGCCTAAGGCTGTGTCCCTCCCTTCCTTGGCACGGCCAGTGGCACGGGGGAAGTGACCGGGCCCCTCTCCTCCGGCAGTTACCTGGTTATGCCGTTCATGGGCACAGACCTCAGCAAGCTGATGAAACATGAGAAGCTTAGTGACGACCGGATCCAATTCTTGGTCTACCAGATCCTTCGAGGCCTCAAGGTCCGTCCCTAGTGATGTGATGAGACCCTCACGACCCATCCTGCAGATGCCCGTGGGCCCGTTGCTCCGCTGAGCCCCCTATGCCCGCCATGACCAGGCTGATCCCAGGGGAGTGTCGGAAGCAGCTGGGCAGGAGGTCACCAGAGGGGGAGCTGGCTGGGGTCTCTGTGCCCATAAAGGGGGGAAGGGGTCTGGGGCAGGCTGGGGGCTCTCCCCTCCCTCCTCTGAGGGCTGTCTCAGCCTCACAGACATCACTGACTGCATGCCTCTCTCTCCCCTGTAGTACATCCATGCCGCTGGCATCGTCCACAGGGTGAGTCACCCTCTTCACTTGTGGCCCCAGCCTGGGGGATGGGGCAGTTTAGTGAGACATGGGAGCAGCTGGGGCAAGGACCCTGATCTCCCACCTCCCAGCCCTGGGCAGTCTCCCCTTCTCTTTGCTCCACGCTGCTCTCCCCACACCATGACTGCCACCTTTGGCATGGGCTGAGGTGATCAGGGAGGGTACCTCGGGGGACATGGTTTGAGCTGGGCTTTGAGGGATAAGGAAGGCTTAGGGAGAGGGACTGGGGAGATGAGGGTGGGATTGGACAGGAGAGGCCTTGAACACCGGGTGTGTCCTTCAATTAAGTGGGAGGGGCATCGCAGGCTTTGGCACAGGGGATGATGGGATGGCAGCTGGGTTTTCCTTCCCCAGGATCTCAAACCTGGTAACCTGGCCGTGAATGAGGATTGTGAGCTGAAGGTGAGGGGTGCGGCTGGGCGGAGGGGGTTGGGAGTAAAGCTGTCTGAGAACAAGAGGGCAGGGTGAGACCCCCTACCAAGACTGGTCTTTGTCCACTCTGCTCCCCCATCTCATCTTCCCCAAATGGGGAAAGGTCACCTGGCTAGACCAGCCTAACAGAGGCTGCACACACGGGAGATGACCGCCAGTCCTGACCCAAGGTGGCTGTGCTGCCGTGGGAACGTCTCCCGCCCCCACTTCCCAGGGTCTCTGTCCTGCAGATTCTGGACTTTGGCCTGGCCAGACAGACAGACAGTGAGATGACGGGCTATGTGGTGACCAGATGGTACCGGGCGCCTGAGGTCATCCTTAACTGGATGCATTACACACAGACAGGTAGAGAACCGCCCAGGCCCCCCCAGGCCTGACAGAAGTGAGAGGGCCTCTGACCCTCTGACCTCAGAGAGCCCTGGGCTGCCCCTAAGCAGGTGATGATCAGGGCCTAAATCAGGGCAAACTTCCTGGGGGAAGTGACTTTTAAGCTGAGCCTGGAGGCTGGATTGTGGATTGAATGAAAGGGAGGTGAACCCTGGGAGAGGGAAGGGTTGCTGGCCTAAGGTGGGAGGGGCTGGAATCAGGACAGACTTCCTGGAGGAACTGAGTCCCTGGGCAGCAGCAGCCTGGTACCTAGGGTGGCAGGAAATGGTGTGGGGTGCCAAGGGCAGTGTGGGCGAGGTTCCCGCTCTCCCTCCCCTGCCAGCCTGACGTGGCGGGGCCCTGTTTCAGTGGATATCTGGTCTGTGGGCTGCATCATGGCAGAAATGATCACCGGGAAGATCCTTTTCAAAGGCAGCGATCGTATCCTCTGGGGGCTGTGGGGGTGGGACAGGAGGGGGGAGGTTGGGAGGGGAGGGAGAGCCGTTAGGTTCTGGCTTTCTCCATGACAACCAGAAAGCTCCCCAAGTCGGCACCCAGAACCAGTGGCTAACCCCCGAGCTTAAAATACAGAAAAACAACCCTAACCCACCCCATCACAGATCATCCCTAAACAGGTTTTTTAAAAAGTGTAGCCCCAAATGAGTGAATATTGAAAACCAGTACGCTGTAGTGAACTTATAGTCAGTAAGATCCAGGTTCAAATCCTGCTGTGTGACCCTGAGTGAGTCATGTTACATCTCACTGAATTCCCTAAGAGAAAAGGTGCAGCTGAGTTAGCAGTCTGCCTGATGGAGGGGCTTTCCACACTGGGTGTTTTTCTAATGCTACACCAATGAAGCCCCTTAAAAAGTGGAGAACATTTAAAAAGTAGATCCCCCCAAAGCAGCGACTAGCCCCCAGGATCAGATAAAGCAGAAGAGGATACACCTGAGTGACCCATGCTCCTGGACCTCAAATGCTCCAGCTCTGGCAGCCCTGCGGGGGTTCCTCTACCTGCCTGAGCGGCTTGTGGGGGGTGGGCAGGGCCTGACCGAGAGCTGCCCTCCTTGACACGGCCCTGCCTGGGCAGACCTGGACCAGCTGATGGAGATCATGAAGGTGACAGGAACTCCTCCCCCAGAGTTTGTACAGAGGCTTCAGAGTCAGGATGTGAGTGTCCTTGGGGGTGCCAGGGGGAGGCCGGAGGAGTGGGGGCCCTCAGGCAGCCAGGCCCAGCTTGTTAAATGGGACTGGATTCGGGAAGCCCCTGGGGAGCCTGTGGCCCGAAGGGAGACGGGACCTGGGGCTAAGGTTTGCTTCATGCAGGCAAAGAGCTACATGGAAAGTCTCCCGGAGCTGAAGAAGAAGGACTTTGCTTCTGTCCTGAAGAACGCCACCCCCTTGGGTAAGGGAGTCTGGCGACAGCCAGGGCTGCCTAGCGTCCGCGACTTTTTTTGGTAACCCTCAATTTCATAACGTCAATCAACAAGCACTAATTCAGTGCCTACTGTATGCCAGATGCAAAATCGTGGTTCCTGCCCTCTAGAAGCTTCCATGGCAATGGACGTAACTAGGTGCATAGGTTTAGGGGCCCAGTGATTTCACTGTCATAGGGAACTCCCAGGGGAGGAAACTCCCTCCACCACTGCAGGTCAGCACTCCTTCTCCCACTAATAGCCTGAGAGCAGTTAAGTGATTCCGCCCGGGTCACTGTAGTGAGCTTCCCAGTCAGACAAAGGTCTTCCTGGCATTGAGGCCGATTCTGTCCACTGCCTTCTTAATAGATCAGTTGTCAGATACAGACTAGCTGGAAGGTGATCTGAGAAGGGAAGGCTCCAGCATCTGATGGGGCAGACGCAGCACTGGAAAGGCCTCCTTCCTGTCCAAGGTGGTGCTTGGGCTGGGCTTGAAGGGAGCCTAAGAGAGAAGTGAGGAGGGAAAGCATTCCAGGCAGGGGGCAGAGCCAGGGCAAAGGCTTGGAGAGAGGAGAAGACGGGCTCTAGTGTGTGGAGCTGTGCAGGCTTTGAGAGTTATCTGATGCTTGTTTGGCGTGAGCCGACGTTTGAGGGTTATTATCTGGGGCTTGGGGATTTCTGTTGGTTATCAGTGGGGCTGCATCCTTGCCTCCGTTGGGGTGGGCAGCCGGTTGTGGTTCTCGGGTGTCAGCCCTTGGTCAGAAGTTGGGTGTGCTACCCCAGGGCCCCCAACACTTCCTTCTGCCCCCCTCCCCAGCTGTGAATCTGCTGGAGCAGATGTTGGTGCTGGACGCAGAGAAGCGAGTGACGGCCGCCGAGGCGCTGACTCACCCATACTTTGAGACTGTGCATGAGTCTGAGGAGGAGCCGCAGGCCCAGCTGTATGACGACTCCTTTGATGACGTCGACCGGACCCTGGAAGAGTGGAAGCGTGAGTCCCGTCCTCCCACGCCCCAGCCCAGCCATGGAGGAGGGGATGGAACTGGGCGGTGGAGGGCTGGCTAAAGCAATGCTACCCTTCCGCTCCCGGCCCGGGACCTCTCAGCCCATCTCTTCTGGCCCACCCCTCCCTTGCCTCTGTTTACCTATCTCAACCTTAAATCCATCCCTTCCTCTGTCCCTTACATCCTCCCTGTTTCTGTCTCTCTTTTCTTCCTTCGTTCTTTCATTCTTTCTTCCTTCCTTCCCTCCCTCCCTCCTTCCTCTTTTCCCTTCCTTCCCTCCCTCCCTCCTTCTTTCTTTCCCTGCCTCCCTCTTTCCCTCCCTTCTTCCTTCCTTCTTTCCTTCCTTTCTCATCATCTCTTATGCCCTTCTCTGTCTTTTTCATGTCCTTCTCTCTCCCTCTCTCCATCATTCCTGTACTTCACCCCATTTCCCTCAAACTCTTTCTGTCTCTGTCTTCCTCCCTCCTCCCTCCCTTCTCCCTCTTCCCTCCTCCCTCCTTCCCTCCCTCCCTCTCATCTCTCTTTGTCCAGGAGTCACGTACAAAGAAGTTCTCAGCTTTAAGCCTCCTCGGCTCCTGGATTCGAAGGAGACATCTCTATGACCAGATGCTGAGATGGAAAGAGGGGTCCCTCAAATTCAGGCCAGTAGGGACTCTTATGGTGACTCCTAACTGGGGGTGAGGAGCCGGCAGTGAGCGCCTCCTGGGATGACTCTGGAAGGGCTCAGCTGGCAGTGACCCCAACAGTGACTCTGGGATTGGGGGCAGGGATCTCTTGGGGTGAGCTGTGTCCCTCCCTCGGGGCTAGAATTCCCCCACCCCCATTTTGAGGCCGAGGGCCTGTTAGGAGAGGGGAGTCACTCATCAGTAAGGGGAGGGGCAGGCAGGCCCCCCAGATGATTTGGAGAGGAACCCTGCTAGCCTGCAGCCCCTCCTTGGTCCAAACACCCCAACAGAAGCCTTGGACCCTGACTCTGATCTCGGGTTGCTGCTGGTGATCGCTGCCCTGTCTCATGGCGGGGGAAGCTTGGACGTCCAGCTATGATGTCCAGGCCTCTTTTCTTCATTCACCCCCTGCCCCCCAGATGTCTGTGGAGCTCGAGCTGGGAGGGACCCCATAGGGCTGCGGTGGGCAGTTGACTCAGGGACAATAGCCCTCCTCACCCCCATATGTAAATAAACACTCCTGGCAAGAATAAACAAATGCTTTCTAACGGTCCTGGGCTTTGGGGGGAGGGAGGGTCTTGCTTCTACATGCCCCCCCAAAACAAAGTATCCTTCTTGTTCCAGCCTAATTATTGAGGGGGCCAGGGTGGGTCAGATGGCCCCCGAAGGCCTCCTACTGGGAGAGGGCCAGGAAGAGGGGTCCCTATCCTGTGAGAGTGGGATTGAGGTCACTTCTGTAACTCAGAAGGGATTGGGGAGGCCCACATTGAGCCCCTACAAGCCGGAGCTGAGAATTTAGAACCTAGAACCCAGCCCTGAGGACTCTGCAGCTTGTGGCCCCTCCCCAGGGCTAGTAGCTTCCATTCAGGAGGCTGAGCTCTGGGCTCGAGTTTGGACAGGTGCTAAGACTGGGTGGAAGGGAACAGGGTCTGTCTGGGTTCAGGGTTGGAGTTAGCATCTAGCCAGGGGTCAGGCCAAATTCTAGACTCCTGGAACCATGCGACATCAGGATTACAAGAGCCTCCAGAGACCAGAGCTGTGGCTGGCAAACTAAGCTCCTGTAGGACCTGAGAATAGAATGCTTTTCAAAGCTACTTTTTCAGCTGAAAATTCAGCTGAATTCAGCTGTGGCTGAGAGAATTCAATGCCTCCGGAGGCTGGAGGGGAGAGCCCTGGGGAAGAGAAGGCTCATGGGGGATGTTGTTGGCTTTGAGTCCTTGAAAGGCTGTCAGGCATAACAAGGAGCAGCCTTGTTCAGCCTGGCCCCATGGAGCAGAAGTGACAAGGAGGCTGATTGAGGTTTGAGGTCAGGGAAGCCTTCCCAGCTGTCCCAAAGTAGAATAGGCTGGCTGGAAGTGGATGGGAGGAATAGGGGCCTCCTCCCCTCATCGGAGGGCTTCAGTCAGAGGCTGGGAGACCACCTGTTGGGGAGGGGGATTGGCTTTAGGGTGTGCATTGGACTAGATGACCCTTTCTCCCATGTCTCTCCATGGCTCTCACCCAGGAGAGTACTGCTGGGCTATGGGAGTGCCTGGGAAGTGTTTACTCTCCAGTGTGCCACCCATCTAGTAGCTTCCTATCTGGTCTCATTCTTACTTTTTGTTGTGGAGTTATTTCAGTTCTGTCTGACTCTTCATGACCCCATCTGGGGTTTTCTTGGCAGAGATACTGAAGTGGTTTGTCCTTTCCTTCTCTAGCTCATTTTAGAGATGAGGAAACTGAGGCAAACAAGGTGAAATGACTTACCCGGGCTCACATAGCTAGTAAATGTCTGAGGCCAGATTTGAACTCAGGAAGAAGAGTCTTTAGTGCTCTATATGCTGCACCAAGACAGGAGTTAAGTGATTTATCCAGGGTCACACAGCTAGTAAGGAAACCATCCCCCTTCCCCAATAGGTGATCTTTCAGCCTCTAAATGAAGAGCTCCAATGGGGAGGGGAACCCCCTAACCCTCCCGTCCTTTCTGCCATTCCATTCTACTTTGGGAGGCAAGATCTGAACCCGGGCCTTTCTGCTGGTAAACTATACCGCTATACTACTTGGCCTCTTGGTTCTTTCTAGGCCCTAAAAGAAGACAAGCGTTGAGCTCCTCAGTTGACTTGGGTGACCCCAGTGGAAAGATCCATGGACTTGAGCTCAAGTGTGGCCTCCAGCACCTGCCAGCTGTGGGGCCCTGGGCAAGTCACTTCACCTCTGACTGCCTCGGTTTCTTCTTCCGTAAAATGGGGATAATAATGGCACCTGCTCCCAGGGCGGTGGTAAGGCTACAAGGAGTATTTGGTAGTGTAACGCAATGGAAAGCATTTGGTAAACCATAAAGCATCCCATCAATGTTAGCTGTGAAGGCGGCGCCTTGTCACCCAACCCTCATTATGGCTTTATCCAAACTGATTTAGGCCAACCCCTTTACTCGATAGAGGGGGAGCAAGTGACCGTCCCAAGGTCATTGGCGAAGTCATTGACAGAATGGGGGCTCAAATTCAGGTCCCCAGGCTCTGCCTCTCGTCTACCCATCTGTAAATGGGGCTAACAACCGCCGTCCAACACCCCCAGGGGTCGGTCAGTGCGTCAGAGGGAGGCTGTGGGGGTCAGCATCAGCCTGGGTCTTCAGACACACCAAAGACCAAATCTTAGCCTCCAGCCCCTGTCACTGGCGTTTCAGGATCTCTAAGCCTGCCCTAAAGCGTGGGATAGATGTCCCTGCAAAGGATATCACACCAAAAGAATACATTGGGCAGAACTGTCTGATGGCGATTACTAATAATAGGTCGGCTGGGCCTCCTACGGTAGGCTCTGTCATTGTCAGCAGGAAGGAAGGCTGGGCTTGTGGGCTGCCCTTAACACCACTGGCTCCTCAGCTCTAGTGCGCCCCCGTGTGGGCTTTACTTATGTTGTTAGCGGCCTTCTGGACAGCACCTTCAGCCTTGACGTTCTTTGCTTGACATCACTCCATCAATCAGTCAATAAACATTTATGAAACACCGACTATGTGCCAGGCGCTGTGCTAAACTGGGGATACAAAGAGAGTGAAGAGACAGCCCCTGCCCTCAAGGAGCTTACAATCTGAAGAGTGAGACAATCTGCCAACGGGTATGTACAAAGCAAGCCATATAAATAGGAGATAATTAATAGAAGAACTGGAATTAAGAGGGGTGGGGGAAGGCCTCCAGCAGAAGGGAGGATTTGAGTTGGGACATAGAGGAAGCCAGGGAGCTCAGTAGGTGAAGGGAAGGAGAGATCGCAGTCCCAGCATGAGCAGCAGCAACCAGAGAGAATGCCCTGCCCAGAAAGATGACATGTGTTCATGAAGAGTACCTGACATGAGGGGAGTAATATGGAAGAAGACTGGAAAGGTAGGAGGGGCTAGGTTGTAAAAGGCTTTGAATGCCAAACACAGCTCTTTTTATGTGATTCTGGAGGCAATAGGGAGTCACTGGCATTTCTTGAGCTGGAAGGTTTCTCTGGATCTCCCCTCAGGCAGCCCCAGCCAGCACAAGCAGCTTCCCAGAGTTTCCAGCCCAGGCGGCCATCCTAGGATCCTGGAGAGTGTGTGAGTGTATGTGGATATGTGTGGATATGTGTGAGTGTGCAGTGTGTGTGGTGTGAGTGTATGTAAATATGTGTGTATACGTGAGTGTGCGGTGTGTGCAGTGTATGTGTGTGGTGTGTGTGTGTGGTGTGTGTGTGTGAGTGTGTATGTGTGCGTGTGTTGGGGGGAGACTGGCCTTAGATTTGTTCTTTGAACAAGGGGAATTCATAGGGCAGAGAATTGTCTCATTTTAGGGAGGACGAAACTGGTCCTGGGAGGGGGAAGGGGAGCACGAACCGGACCGGCGGGCACAGGTCAGAGCCCCTGGCAGCCTCGGGGAGCCTTTGGGCCTCCCAGCATATCTCCAAAATCCCGTCTCAGAAGCTCCTGGGAAGAGGCACCGCCTGGCTCCGCTCGACCCCAGCGAGCAGAACCAGGAGCCGCCGCGGGAAGGGTACCATGGACAGAAGGAAGATCCGTGGCGGGCAGTCCTTCCTAGGGGTGACTCCCGGGGTCCCAAAGCGGGACGGGCTGAGCGGGACACGGCGAGTTCCCCATCTAGGAGTTCTCAAGCGAAGGCAGGACTTAGGAGCACTCAGTGGGCCGTGGATGGGGTTTGCGTGCTTGCCCAGCCCGGGAGGACAGAGGGCAGGGGCAGAATTCCGGCCTCTCTTGGCTCAGCGGAGGCTCCGGGTCTGGCCGGGGGCCCCGGACGCTCAGGCTTCTCCCCGCTCGGGGGGCACGGGCTGGCAAGAAGGGCTGCAGGGGGGGCCCAGCTGCGGTAAGCCCCGATGCCTCAGCGAAGTAACCGGCCACCCCGCGGGGAGCCCGGCCGGGGCGGGCCAGGGCCAGGGCCAGGGCCAGGACCCGGGGGCGTGGCCAGGCACCGGGGGGCGTGGCCAGGCATCGGGGGGCGTGGCCTGAGGGGGGTCGGGCCGTAGCACAAGCATCCGGAAGAGGTGTCCCGCGTGGCGGCTGGCCGGCTGCGTGGGTGCTCGGGGAGCCCACTCGGAGGCCGGAGCCTCGTCCTTCGCGTCTCATCCCGTTCGGTTCTTCTTGCGCGCTGATGCGGGGGAGGCGGGAGGCCGCGAGAACCCGGCGCCTGAGGTCGTCCGCTGCCCGAGGTCGTTGGCGGGCTGCGATCGCTCCCCTGGCAGAGTGTGTGAGGGAGGAGGGAGGACCTTCCGGCTGGATCTGCTGCCCCCCCAGCCCCAGGCCCTGTCCGCATCTATCCCTCCATCCCTCCATCCCTCCATCCCTCCATCCCTCCTGTGCATGCCCGGGCTGTGGGGCCCCTCCGGGCTCTTTGTTGGACCTTCGGTTTCCCTCTCTGTAAAATGGAGGGAAGCTTCCATGGCACAGCCGGGCTCCCTGAAGCTTGTTGGGATGAGGATAGGGGCGACCCAGCCTTGGGGAAGCGCCCAGTCTGGGGGTGGGGGTGGGAAAATGGAGGACCCAGGCATGGGGAGAGTGGGGAGGCAGGAAACACTTCTCCCCAGGGTGGAGGGTGGGGATCCCAGCCCACAATCTCTGGGAGAACTGACTCCGCTTGTAAGGTGGAGCTGAGGGAGGGAAGGTCCTCAGGACGGTTCAAAGGCTCGGAGGTGGGCTGGGGTTCAGCCGGCAGGAGCTTGTCAGTACAGGACACAAGTCTGAAGGCAAGGCTAGCAGAATCTATCAGTGCGTAGAGATGATCCTTGCACCCATGGGCGCTGATGAGGTGGGGGGGGGTAGCAGGGAGAGAAGAGCCCAGGATTGGGCCTTGGGGATGCCCAGAGTTAGGGGGAGTGACACGGATGAGGGGCCGGCAGAGACGGAGAAGGAGGGAGAGTGGTGAAAGGTGCCGAGGGGCAAGGGGGCATGGGCCCAGGGAGAAAGTGCCTTCTGCTCTCCTCCCAGCAGGCCCCGGGATGGCTGAGAGCAGGCCCCCAGGGCCCCAGGCCACAGCCCTGGTCTACGATGAGGACATGACCCGGGTCCGACTGCTCTGGGACGAGTAAGGGCCCCCGCTTTCTGTCTTTCCCCTTCGTTTGTTGGGAGGGGGCAGTGCCATGGATACAGTAATTCAGAGACTGCCTCTGGTGCTCTTTGGAATGAGCTTTTAGGGGCCCCGGATCCGTGTCTGGCAGTGCCGGGGTGACGGAGCTGTGGCCTGGGAGCATTCTGATCTTGTCCCCACCTCACTTTGCCTCGGTTTCCCCAAATGGCAGGGCTAGACTTGCTGGTCTCTGTGATCCCTCTCAGCTCTTAATTGAATGAATCTAGGACCCGTCCCTTGGATAACATTACTTAGAGAGCCTCAAATCTAAGCCCCTGAGGCCCAGAGAGGGCAGTGACCTAGCCAGGGACACAGAGCCGGTCGGTGGCATGGCCAGGATTTGAATCCAAGGCCTCTGGTTCAAGGCTTGCACCGTCCCCTCGGGGAGACTGGCGGAGTCAGGGCTGGGATCCACATGTCCCTGCTGACCCTGACGTACGCCAACCCCCCCCCCCCAGCCCGGAGTGTGCCATTGAGGGACCAGAGCGCCTGACAGCCACGTATGCCCGGCTTTGTCATCGGGGACTGGCACAGAGGTGTGTGCGGCTGCCAGCCCGCGAGGCCACTGAGGAGGAGCTGGAGCTGGTGCATAGGTGAGTGTCCCGCCTCTGGTCCAGCCCCGGGGGGAGCAGAGCAGAGCAGAGCAGAGGGCCATATCCTGACCCAGCACAGGGAAGGACCCCTTTCGGGGCCTCAGTTTCCCCATTTACAAGGTTAATAGCTCAGCCCCTGTCTGCTTCCTCGGGTTGGTGGAGGCTCCAAGGAGACGGTGGCTTTGAGAGGAACCAGCTGGATAGAGTCTGGGTATGGAGGCTGGAAGAGCTGCTGTCATGTCTTCCGTCTGCTTGGAAGAGGATTCCCCTCAGCCAGAGAGTCCAGGAAGCACGGCCCGACCAAAACTTGTCCCCGGGTGGCTAGGGGAGGAACCCCGGAGCTTCCAAACTAACTGTACTGCCGTCCCAAGGCTCTCTGAGCTCGCACTCGGGGCCCGTGCACTCTTCGTTCGCGAGTAGTTCTGTCATGCTTACAGATCCAGTTTCTAGGATCCCTGCAGTATGAGAGGAGGGGAGGGGTGCCGCCTGAGGAAAGGAGACGGGGGACCGTCACACCTCCTTTAAGGCTGGAAGAAGTGACATCTTCCTGCCCATCCTTGTCCAGACAGTACTGAGCTGTCCTGGGCCAGGCCTTGACCTCTGGGTTTGTCTTCTGCCCCCAGCCCAGAGTACGTGGCTGTGGTGAAGGGGACCCAGACCATGAGCACAGAGGAGCTGCAGACCCTGGCCCGGCAGTATGACGCTGTCTACTTTCACCCGGTTTGTGCCAGCCCCCCGCCCCGCCTGAGAGGAGTCCTGTCCTGCCGCCCCTGCCCACCCTGATCTTTCTCACACACATACACTCAGACACATACGTGCACACATACATGTGCACACACTTACACACACACACACACATAGAGGAAGGGGGTGTGGAAGGCACGTCCTCCCAGACCCCTGTCCAGCACATCCCCCCTCCTTCTCCCTCCAGAGCACATTCCCCTGTGCGCGGATGGCCGTAGGAGCCACCTTGCAGCTGGTGGATGCGGTACTGACTGGAGCTGTAGGCAACGGGATGGCGCTGGTGAGGTAACAGCCCCATCAGCTGGGCCGCCTTCAGGCCTGGGGCCAGGCCAGCGCTCTCCTTCCCTCCCCTCCCTTCCTCTTCCTTTGCCTGGGGCTCCCAAGGCTGCAGGGGCTCCTGCCAGGACTGTGTCAAGGCCTGGTCATGCCCCGCTTGGGCTTGATGCCTCCTAAGGGCCTGTGGCACCCTGAACATCCCCCTCCCCCAGCCATTGGAAACTGGGGAGCAAGTGATGGACCATGTATCCCCCTCATTCCCCAGGCCTCCTGGACACCACAGCCAGCGGGACGCCGCCAACGGCTTCTGTGTGTTTAACAATGTGGCCATTGCCGCCGAGCACGCCAAAAGGAGACATGGGCTGCAGAGGTGAGGGGGCCATTTTCCCTGGCAGGTTCCCCTGTGAGCTGGAAGAGGGGAAGTCTGGGGGCCTCTCCCCTAGCCATCTTGTGGGCTAGCCATCCCCCAGCAGGTCATCGAATGCCAGGCCAAACTGACGGAGGGCTCCCTGCCCAGAAAACCACGTGCTGGTCACACAGAGCCCCAAAAGAGGTGCCACGTCATAGCTGGCCAGGCTACCCCTTGTTAACTTACCTGTAGTATACAGGTATACAATTTTGACTTTCCTGCCATCTGGGTTTATCTGTTATCAGAAATTATTCTGTTTCCAAAATTGTCTGTTTGGGGTGTCTCTTAATTGGGGGTTGAAGGGACTGAGACTGGGGGCTGAGCCATGTTGAGGGGAGGCCCCACCAGGCCCTAGCAGCCATTTCAGTGACCATCTCCCACGTGAGATCCATGCCACAGCTGCTGACCACTTTCTCTGGTAACAGAGGTGGTCCCTCCCCTTCCCAGCACCCCTTCCTCTCCCTGCCAAAGAGGCTCTTAGCAGGACCCTGTCTTGGGGGCCCAGTGGTTCCAGCGACTGTCTCTGTCTCTCTCCAGAGTCCTCATTGTTGACTGGGATATTCATCATGGGCAGGGGACTCAGGGGGTCTTTGAAAACGATCCCAGGTCAGAAGATGTGGGCCCTGAAGTCCCCAGGCTGAGGGAAGGGCACGGGAGTCCCTGGTTTGAGGGGAGACGGTCCCAGCACGAGGGGTGGGGGAGACCCAGGGAAGGCTTCAAGTGGGAGGTGGGGCAGGCCCTGAATTAGGTCCCCTTCCCTCCCAGCGTCCTCTATTTCTCCTGGCATCGATACGAGCACCAGAGCTTCTGGCCCCGACTCCGGGAATCTGATTACGATGTGGTGGGTCAGGGCCCGGGTCGCGGCTTCACCGTCAATGTGCCCTGGAACAAGGTAGGGAGGGAAGGGCCACGCCTGGGGCGAAGCTGAGAGGGAAGACAGGACATCAGGACCAGGCACACTGGGCTGGGGGCTGAGAGAGA
Source organism: Vombatus ursinus (assembly GCF_900497805.2). Taxonomy (NCBI): domain Eukaryota; kingdom Metazoa; phylum Chordata; class Mammalia; order Diprotodontia; family Vombatidae; genus Vombatus; species Vombatus ursinus. The sequence continues at coordinate 6,507,024 of NW_020950172.1, read as the reverse complement.
GATGGAGGCCCGAGTGCCGCGCCCGGCCTGATTCTGGCTTGGGGCCCCCCCCCCCAACATTCAGGAACAGCCTCAGGCGGTCCAAAGTCAGGCAGCAGAAAGGCTCTTTCTTCATGGAACTGTCTCCCTGGGACCCTCCCCGGTCTCCCCAGCTCTGTGTCCTCCCTTCCATCTGGGTCTCCTGTCTTCTCTGCCAGGGACCTTTCTGTGTCCAAGGTGGAGGGAGGACCAAGAGGTTGATTGGCAGTGACTTGTCTTCTCAGACCCCTCCTGTGCCCACTCATCTCCTGTTCCGTCGCCCATCCCTCCCCCACGCCCTCCCCCTCGTCCCCTCCCCTGCCCCCTCCTCTTTCCCCTCCCCCACCTGCCCGCTCCTCTCCATCTGCTCTGGCTGCAGGTTGGGATGAAGAACGCTGACTATGTGTCTGTCTTCCTTCATGTGCTGCTGCCACTGGCCATCGAGGTGAGCCGCAGTTGGGAGGGGAGGTCGCCTGTGACTGGGCCAGCAGGCTGTCGGAGGCAGAGGAGCCCAGACAGGTCCTGGCTTGGGGTCTCCCCTTCTGGGCTTTGTGAAGTTCCTGCTTATAGCCTCCTCTTGTCCTCTGAGTTAGGGCACCATAGGGAAGACCCTTGGGAAAAACACCTTTCAGGCATTCACACCTGAGTGTGAATTAGTTGTCCAAGTTGGAGGAATACTGAGGGAATAGGGCATGGCAGGGGAGAAGGTGGCACAATGCCGCCCCAAGCCCTGGACCCCACCCTCTTCTCCCTTCTCATCTCCCTGTGCTGTGGCCCCGAAGTTTGACCCTGAGCTGGTCCTGGTGTCGGCTGGATTTGACTCTGGCATCGGGGACCCTGAGGTGAGCAGGTTTGGGAGCAGGAGGGGAAGGAAACAGCGCTGAGCTGGGGAGATAAATGGGATGGGAGGACCGCGTGTCAGGGAGGAGGTTTGCAGGGGGCGTGATGGCCTTGGGCCCCTTCGGGCTCTGAGATTCTGGAGTCCAGCGGATGGACAGGCTCATTGGGCAAGGAGAGGGCCCAGAGACCAGGGAGTGGAAGGACAGAGAAGGGGCTTACGGCCAGGCTGGGGCCACATGTGTGAGGGCTCCTTCCTGCCCGCCTGGCTTGGCTTTCAGGGTCAGATGCAGGCCACACCTGAATGCTTCGCCCACCTGACGCTTTTGCTGCTGCCGTTGGCCCGGGGCCGGCTCTGTGCTGTGCTTGAGGTGAGGCCAAGACCCCTGGGGTGCGGAGACCGGAGACCCCCATCCAGCTTGTCCAAGTGCCCTGGGAGGGAGGCTGGGCTAAGGAGGGGGGCGCCTTCAGACCTGGGCCTGCCTTCCCTGATATATCCCAAGGCATCTAGGGTTTAGCCCGCCAGCTTCTTCTTGCCAACCCTCCTGGGGCCATCCCTGTACCCGAGCCCCTTAGGACCACAGACCAACCATATTCGTTGGTGGTGCCCCTGGGGAAGGCTCCCTGTCCTGAGTCCAGCGGCCATCTCTTCCCTCAGGGCGGCTATCACCTGCAGTCTCTGGCTGAATGTGTGTGTCTGACCCTGCAGACTTTGCTGGGAGACCCTGTGCCAGCTCTCTCTGGGGACCCAGCCCCTTGTTTGAGGTAACCCTGACCTAGGGACTCGGGGACTGTCCCAAGTCGGGGGATCCCTGAAGGCCTCCCCTTCCCCTCTAATCCCTGACCCCATTGCAGTTCACTGGAGTCGATCCAGAATGTGCGAGCAGCCCATGCCCCGCACTGGGCAAGCCTCAGGCATGAAGGTAAGACTCCAGGGCCCCTGGGGAGGGCATCATGTGGGGACGGGCTGAATGGGGACAGGGGGCTTAGCTCCTTCCTCCCCTTTTGCTTCCATCTCAAGCCCAGGAAAGAACCAGGGGAGGATCACATAGCAAAGTCACTGGCAGAGCCGGGACTCCCTATGCCTTAGTTTGCCCATCTGTAAAATGGGAATCATGGTACCAGCCGCTTAATGCAGGAGTGGGAAATGGAGCTCAGCAGAGATGCCAACTTGTCCCTGGGGAGCACTGAGGGCTATTCACAGACTTTCTCCAAAGACCCGGACATCTCAGGCAGGCAGATGGAAGGAGTTTCCAGCCCTGACCTTTCTCCCCCTTGATCCGTCATTCCAGACACAGGCCCAGTACTGACTCCCAGCACGTTGCGTGGGGATGGAGGGCCCCCCCTACTTGGGGCCCGGTCGGTAGGGACCACAGAGAGGCGGGGGGCCCTCTTGGACAAGTTGCTCAGCTGCCCCCCACCTCCCCCACACACTGGCATTGGCCTGGCTGTTCCTGACTCCACTTCCAGCCTTAACCTGCCCCCAGCTCTCCTGCCGGAGGAGGGGGTGATTGTCAGCAAGGAGGAGGCAGAGATGTGGTCCAGGTGAGGCCAGGCTCACGGCTTGAGGCTCTGGGCCAGGCCGGGCTGGGGGCCAGACGCACAGGCCAGGGTGGGATGAAGGATCTGAGATGGTGGGACAAGGGCTCAGGCCCATGAGGGTGGGCCCTGCATCTTGGCACCCTCAGTGCCCAGGGGTCAGGTCTGCAGGTCAGAGCGGGCCAGGAAACACCCTCTCTGCCTGGGACGCCATATCGGCCTAGAAGATGGGAGGGTGCGTTTGTAGCTGCGTGGTTGTGTCTTGGGGGCCGACGTGAGTGAGTCTGGCTGTCTGTATGTCTCCGTATGTGGGAGTGGGATGCCTCTGGCTGAGCCCACGCCGGGTTTGTGTTAGGCTGGACTCAGCCTTCACGCAGGACGAGGCCCTTGCTGCCCTGGGGAAGCTCTTGGCTCTGCTGGACAAGATCCTGAGCGGGCAGGTATTGTGTGTACGTCCTGGGCTCTTTGGCCCTGGACAAGTGCCTTCCCTTTTCTGGGCCTCAGCGTCCTCCTCTGTAAAATGGGTGTAACTGACCTCAAAGTTCAGGCATGAATCTCCCAGGATGTGGCTTCTTGGTGTGCATGCCTAGGAAAGTCCCCCAGCTTGTGGGAGGAGGAGATGGGTAGGAAATGGGAAACCAAAGGGTCACCTTCTCAGATGCCTGGTGGGCTCTGTGCTGCCCCCCAAGGACTGTCCTAGTACAAACTGGGCTTCTTCAAATCCAGACCCATCCTTTCTGGAGCCCGTCACTCATTTGTCCTGGCCTCCTTCCCTGCCAGGAGTAGACGCGTGGACCTGCCCCCTGGAAGTCCTGGCCAGGCCTGGCCACACTGCCCCCGGGAGGCCCAGGTTCTCTCCGGGCTTCATTGTCCCACTGACCCCCCAAATGAGGAGCTGGGCTCGGTGACCCCAAGTTCTTGAGGCGTCTGATACCTCTCCTTCATCCTCAGGTCAGGGCTGGGATCGCCGTGTCGCCAGCAGTTTCAGCGTCCATGGCTGTAGCCCTCCGCAGAGGCCTCGGTGGTGGGGCTCAGAGGTGAGCCCGACTCCTGGAATTCTCCTGAGAGAAGGCATGGCCCTGGTGGAGGTCAACGCTGCTCCTTTCCGGCCTCCTCCCTCCTGTTCTCCTTCAGGCACCCCTTACTTATCCCAGGGTTCTGCCCCAGCTCAATGAGGAGTTCCCCCTTCTGTGATCCCCTGCCCTCCTCCAGAGCACATTCCCTACTTGCCCCGGGCTTCTTTGGGCCACCCTCTCCTTGACTCCCCCAGCCCTCAGAATTTGAGCCCCATAGGCCAACCCTGGGCCACCCCACCCCCATCCAGTTCTGTTCTCTCTTGTGGGTGAAAGTCATCTCCCCCCAGAATAGGAGCTCCCTGAGGGCGGGGCCTGAGGTGCTCCTCTTCTGACCCCCCCCCAGACTGGGAGCCCCTTGAGGGTGGGGCCTGGGGTGCTTCTCCTCTGACACCCCCCGAGGGTGGGGCCTGGGGCTGCTCCTTCTCTGACCCCCACAGACTGAGAGCTCCCTGAGGGCGGGGCCTGGGGCTGCTCCTTCTCTGATGCCCCCCCCCCGGAAACCCCCCCCCAAGGGCGGGGCCTGGGGCTGCACCTCCTCTGACACCCCCCTGAGGGTGGGGCCTGAGGTGCTCCTCCTCTGACCCCCCCCACTGGGAGCCCCCCGAGGGCGGGGCCCGGGGGCGCCTCCCCCCCGGCCCCCCCCCACTGGGAGCCCCCCCTGAGGGCAGGGCCTGGGCTGCTCCTCCTCTTCCCCTCCCCTTGAAGGTTAAGTTCATATCCTGATAATTTCTGGGTGTGACCCCGACATTGGTATCTGCTCTGTGTTCTGCAGGCTGTTCTGTGTGGCTATAGGAGAGCTGGACATTCCTCAGGACCTGAAGGACAATGGGTAGGGATGGCTTGGGATGGTACCACGAGGGGATTGGCTCGGAAGGTCTCTGCAGGCCCTTCCAGCCTAAGGTCTTTCAGACTGCCTGATGTGGCAGCTGGGGGCCTTGGTCCAGGGTGGGCTGTGGTGCTTACTGACTCTGCGACCTCAGACACGGGCCTCACGCCCCCATGGTCTGTTTCCGCTCTGGCGCTCTCCCAGGAGCGAGGGTTCCCAAGATGATAGGGAGTGAGGCACCACGTAAAATAAAGCATGAGAGGGACACGGAGGGGAGGTGGAAAGAACACGTTTCATCAAAACAGCCACTTCTCCCCCCTCCGCCCCAGCCAAATTCTCCTGCTAAACCTTGGAGGAAAGGAGCAGTCAGAGGCAGCACCGTCCCGGACGCACATCTGCCTGGGTGGGCGCGAGGTGAGATGCTGGTGTGCCTTGGAGGGGAGCCTGGGCACCAGGCAGACAGCCGGGTGCCGACAATCTCCGGCAAGATGGGGTGGGAATAATCAGCAAGGGGAGGTGCTAGGATGAAGGGGGACCGAGAGAGGCTGCTTCTGGAAGGCGGAATCTTAGTGAGGGTGAGGATTTAGTGGAGAGAACCGAGAAGAGGGAGAGGATGCTAAGGACGGGGGACAGTCAGCAGCCAGGAGGCTGGGTCACAGGATCACAGAGGATGGGAGGGGTGCGAGGTATGAGAAACAGGAAAGGGCAGAGGGGCCAGGTGACAGGGCTCTGAAGGCCAAACAGCGTTTTGTATTTGTTCCTGGAGGTGATAGAGAGCCAGTGTCAGACCTACACTTTAGGACAATCACTTTGGTGGCTGAATAGATAATAGACCGGAGTGGGGGGTTGGGGGGTGGGGGACAAGGCAGGCAGACCCACTGAAGCTATTTCAGTAGTCCAGTGAGGTGATGAGGGTCTGCACCACAGTGGGGGCTGGGTCACAAGACAGAAAGGGGCATATCGGGGAGATACAGTAGAGATGAAATCTCAGGCCTTAGCCACAGCTTGGCTATGGCGGGGTGAGAGATGGTAAGAAGTCCAGGATGACTCTGAGGGTGGGAGCCTGCGGGGTGGGAGGATGGTGGTGCCCTCTACAGCACTAGGGAAGGTCGGAGGGGAAAGGGTTTAGGGGCAAAGAGAATGAGTTCTGCTTTGGACATGGCGAGTTTAAGATGCCTGCTGGGCGTCCAGTTCAAGATGTCTAGTTGGCAGTTGGAGATGTGGAACTGGAGATCAGGGAAAGGTTAGGGATGGATAAGCAGATGTGAGAATCGTCAGCATGGAGATGGTCATTAGATCCATGGGAGCCGATGAGACCCCCAAGTGAACTGGTCTGGAGGGAGAAGAGCAGAGGGCCCAGGTAGACCCCTGGGTGAGAGGGTGTGATCCAGAGGAGGCTACAGCAAAGGGGACAGAGAAGGAGCGGTCAGAGAGGGGGCAGGAGAACAGGAGAGAGAAGTGTCCCGAGGCTATCAAAGAGGAAAAGCTGATCAGCAGCGTCAAATGAAGGAGGCGAAGCAAATGAGCACCGATTAAATGCCAGGCACTGAGCTGAGAAAACTGAGGCAGACAGGGCTTCATTGACTTACCCAGCGTCATACAGCTGGTAAGCATTTAAGGCCACATTTGAACTTAGGTCTTCTTGACTCTCCACTGAACCGCCTATCAAAGCCTGCAGAGAGGTCAAGAAAGATGAGGCCATTGAGTTTGTACATCACAAGAACTTCAGTATCTTGGAGGCAGCAGGGTCAGGGCGGAAGCTGGATTGCAGAAAGTTGAGAGAGAGAGGAGGGAGAAGGAAGGAGGGAGGGAGAGAGAGAAGGAGGGGGAGAGAGAGAGAGAGAGAGAGAGGGAAGGAGGGAGGGAGGGAGAGAGAGAGAAGGAGGGAGGGAGAGAGAGAGGGAGGAATGGACAGGACAGTGCCCCAGGAGACATCAGACCCAGCCCAGGCCGGCAGCTGCCTTCCTCAAGAGCTCCATGGGCACTGGGATATGTGTGGGGCAGACAAGTGATGGGGGCTCCAGGTCAGCAGTGGCCTGCTGGCTCCTCATTCTGCTTCTCCTGCCTGGTGGTGATCTCCGGGCTCTCCCCACTCTCTCCCTTGGGTGCCTAGCTTTGTTCCAGCCCAGGGGCTGTAGAGGAGGCCCACACCTGGGCCCTGACTTTCTTCTGCTCCCTGCTCATCCCCTCTTGTCTCAGGCCACAGAACCCGGGACCTTCCTCTTGGCCCTCACCAGCCTCATCCTACCGGTGGCCTACAGTTTCCGGCCAGACCTGGTGCTTGTGGTGCTGGGGCCAGACTGTGGCCTCCGCAGCCTGGACATGGAGCTGCTCACCAGGCTGCTCCAGGGGCCAGTGGGGGGCCGAATGCTGCTGCTGCTGCAGGTGGGTGAGAGACCCTTGTCTGCTGCATCCCCAGGGCCCAGCCTCCTGATCAGACCCCCTAAGATGGAGGGGCAGCCACTCCACCTTGTACCCAGACCAGAATCCCCTCCATCACAGTCCTGACAAGTAGTCATCCAGTCTTTGCTTGAAGGCTTCCAGGGACAGGGAGCTCACTACCTCTCCAGACAGGCCTTCCCCTTTGGGGACAGCTCCAAGCATTGGCCGGTCCTTCCTAACATCAAGCCTAAATATGTCTCTGCAATTCCTGTCCCCTGAAGGAGGTGACCCTGAGAAGCTGAGCTCCCCGCCTTCACCCTCTGGGCTCCTGAGCCGTGGGGAGGGGGGGCATGCGTCAGCTGTCTTTCTCTGGCCACAGAACTCTGAGCTCCCATGGGTAGAGGCTCTGGCCTGGGCCCTGGAAGGCCGGGCCCTCCCCAGCACCCTGGGTCCCTTCCTTTCGGCCTCCCCGAAGCAAGCCTTGGCCATAACCCGCCTCTGCCGGCAGCGGCAGCTGGACTGGCCCATGTTGCAAATGTCTGGTGAGTGTGGGGGGAGGGGGAGTCCTCATTCTTAGAGGGGCAGGGCCTTGGGGGAGGGGGGCCCAGTCTGTGCTGACCTTCACTTGCTCTGTGCTCGCTTCAGTGACCTGAGGCACCTCCCCCATCCGCCCGGTCCTTGGGGCAGGTGATCCCCGAGACCAGGGACCAGCAGGGCCGCTGCCCGAGAATCATCGCCGAGGCTGACAAATGGAGCCAAGATGCCGAGCCTGGCAGCAGACGCAGCCCCCTCCCCCACTCCCTGCCCACATGACCTTGGGCGAGTCACTTCCCTGGGCTCTGGGCCGCCTTCGTTTCCTCCTTTGTACAATGTAGGAACTGGACTATCTGATCTCTCAGTTCCGAATGGTCTCGGGGTTTAATAAAAATAAAAACAGCCAGCATGTACGTTGGTTTTAAGGTTTGCAGAGGCTTTGGATTAAGCGCCTACTGTGCACCAGGCACTGTGCTAAGCGTTGGGGATACAAAAAGAGGCAAAGACAGTCCCTGCCCTCAAGGAGCTTACAATCTAATGGGGGAGCCATAAGCAAACAAGAGCAAGTCCTACCAGGATAAATAAGTTATTAACAGAGGCGTTGGGGAAGGCCTCCTGCAGGAGGTGGGGTTTGAATTGGGCCTCACAGGAAGCCAGGGAGGTCAGCAGTCAGAGCAGAGGAGGAAGAGCATTGCGGGTGTGGGGGATGGCCAGGGGCTCTTGAGCCTGGAAACAACCCTGGGAGGGAGCTGCTGTTTTTATCCTCATTTTACAGCTGAGGAAACTGAGGCAGGCAGAGACTAAGTGACTTGCCCAGGGTCACCCTGCTGGCCTGGGCTTCCTGACTCCAAGCCCAGCGCTCAGTGCGCTGTGGCACCCCCTCGTGTCACTTTAGTTGGAACCACAGCTCATCCTTGGGACAATTAAAACCTGAAAAAATGACCTGTCTCTGACCCTCAGGGGGCCTGATTGGACTCAACAGGAAACAAACTAAGCCCCTACTGTGTGCACTGTAACAAAAAAGTACATGCCTACTGTGTATTCTTTGTTTTTCTCCCAGTCTCTCCCCTGGGCTTGTTTTCCCCCAAAAAGTCTTGGCCCACTCACTCATCCATCCATCCATCGTTAATGAGTGCCTACTAGGTGCTGAGCTTTGTTTTGAGTGGGAGACACGATTTAGGCTCAGGCTGCCCTGCCCTCATGGGCCTTATAGTCTCTAGGCTCTATAGTGGGAGTAGTACTGGAAAACAGGGAGCCCTGCAGGGCTTGCTCGCCCCAGAGTCTAGGAAGGCTTCCCGGAAGAGGCGGCAGTGACTAGAGACCACAGTGCTCCGGGCATCTGGATCCACGTGAGCAAAAGACTGGCCGTGGGAGAACACAGTGCTTTCCAGGGGCGAACGGGGCTCTGAATGCCAGGCACAGGACTTTGCCTTCTTTGGGAGCGCTGCGGGTCTGGGGCGACTTCCTGAGCTGGGCAGTCTGGCCGCTTCTACTTTAAAATTTCCCCTAGTTCAGGTCTTCACTTCGGCCTTGGCGAGAACCTTCCCAGCAGACACTGCGGTAACCAGGTCAAGTTTAAAGAGGGGGTGGGGCTGCCTGGGTCCCGTGGTCTGGAGTTGTGCGCGGGCCTAGTACACTGATAGGCCTCCGGGATCACGTGCTTCGGCGTCGTGCGCAGGCCCAATAGGGCCTCCTGGGTCACGTGCTCCGGCATCGCGCGCAGGCCTCTACCGTGCCAGAACCTCCCGAGTCATGTGATCCCCCCCACCGCCCGAGAAGCGCGGGCTCCGCCTGAACGCCACTGGCGTGCTGACGTCACCTGCGTCTCGCGTCATCAGCCTGCGCCCGCGTAGGGAGCCGCTCCATGCCGGCCGCTGTGGTGAGTCTGCTTTTAAGCTGGGGATTATGGGGCGGGGGCCGGGCTGCGGAGTCCTCGGAGATCCGTGTGTCGGGACCCCACCCCCCCGCCCGGGGCCTAGGGGCGGGCCCCCCCCCCAGCCCGGGCCGGAGGGGCCGGCCCCCCCCCCTCGGGCGGCACGTCACCCCCCCGCCCCCTCGGGCGGCCCGTCACGCCCCCCCCCGCCCCCGAGACCGGCGGACCACGCTCTGGGAGGCAACCCCGGCCTGGGGTCAGGGACCTGGGGCCGAGGCCTTACTGCCGGTGC
>NW_020950172.1:6459645-6497547 GCF_900497805.2 Vombatus ursinus | reverse complement strand
CCCCCCCCCCCCCCCCGGGCAAGTCACTCAACCTCCCGGGCCTCAGTTTCCTTTTCTGAAGAATCGGGGTCATCAATTAGATCTCCTCCGAGGTCCCTTCAAGCCCGGGATCAGTGACCCTACGGCCCTCCCCACAGGAAGTAGCGCCGGCAAAACGGAAGATGTGGGAAAAGCCTCTTCCCGGCTCCTCAGGAGCCCCTGGACCCCCAGAGGGAAGGCAGGAGGAGGAGCAGGGTTGGGGGAGAGAAGGAACTCAGGCTCGCCCCCCTCCCTCCCTCTGCACTGTTGGGTCTTCTTCCGTCTCATCTCCCTGGTGGGATGTGCTTCCTTTCCTCTCCTCTCTGCCTCCTTTGCCACTCAGTAGCCAGCCCTCTATTACAGCTCTGGGTGGAAACTCTTCTGTGTCCTCCCGCCTCCTCTTCCCCCTGGTCCTCCTGCTTTCCCCACCTCCTTCCCTTCCCTCCCCACCCGCCAGTCAGCAAGTTAACTTTGTTTCCCACGCTGGAGCCTTCTCCCCCTGGTCTCTGCCCTCTCTTCTCTGAGGTGAGGTGACCTAACAGATGTTTAAGAGCACGGGGGATGCCAGCTAGAAGAGAATTTTGGCTGAACTAAAGATCCTCTGGACCCGCTTTCTAGTATGTCTCCCCCATCCCAGAGTATGGCCCAGCGTTTGTGCCCCTGGGCTGTCCGGTGCTTGTGGGATCTGGGACTTGGGTCAAGAGCTAGCATGGTGAGTAATTGTCTTCTCTTGGTATCTTTCAGACGCTATGTAGAACATAGAGTTGATGGCGGTCTCTCACCTGTGACATATTCCAGACCCGCTTCCCCAAGTTACCGCCTGTGGAGATGGCCAGCATCACCCAGCTGTTTAATGAACTGTGTGAGGCCCACCTGGGGCACGTGCCTTGGAAGGCCCACCCTGGCAGGCGTGCTGCCAGCATGCAGAGGGCCAAGCAGGGCCTGAAAAGGGCGGTCTACGACTGCCTTCTCACGGACCTCTTTCAGGACGAGGGCCACAAGCCGCCGTCGGCTGGGTCCCAGCTTCCTTTGAAGAACAGAATTCTCATGGTGTCCTTCAGCTTACGGGTCGGAGGCCTGGGTCGTGATGCCGATAGGCTGGAGGAGCTGGTGGAGGGCCTGGAGGCGGCCCCCGCCCGCGGCCTGCTGCTGGCCGACGTCCGGGCCGTGCTGGACCTCCTGGTGCGCCTGGCTGGGAGCGGCCCGCCCACGCTCCTCCCTCAGAAGAGAGACTATTTCCTGAACAACAAGTACGTGGGCAGGAACGTCAAGCATCAGGGCTATGATTACTACGACGTGAGTGTGTTTGAGGCTGACGCGCGCTTCCTGATCGCCAGCGAAGAGCAGCGGTGCCAGGACATGATTCAGCAGACGCTGCGGGTGATGGAGGCTGCGCCAGGCACCGGCCTGCCCTCCATCGGGCTGTTTGCACAGAACTACCCCGGCGTGGACAGGTTCGAGAGAGAGACCCACAGCTCGCTTTTTGGGGCCCTGGTGCACAGCCGCACCTACGACATGGACGTCAAGCTGGACCTGCCGCCCGTTCCAGACAACGCCGACTTGTCGGGCCTCGCCATCCAAGTACGGGAGCCCGACAGGGTTTGTGGGCCTCAGAGAGCTCTTAGCTGAACCCTGTCATGTTTATGCTGATGCCCAGGCTTCAATACCCGTGAGCTTTGTGACCCTGAGTACTCACATAATGAACTTCTCAGGGCTCTAGCCAACTCTCTGATTCCTAAGTGGCAGAAGAGATGCTATCCTGCATTGGTAGAGGGAGTTTCCTCACCCAGGACTCCCTTATCCATCATTAAAGCACCTATTACGGGCCAGGCACTGTGCTAAGCATTGGGGATACAAAAAGAGGCAAAAAATTAGTGCCTGCCCTCTAGGAGCTTACAGTCAAATAGGGGAGACAGAACAAACAAACATGCACAAAGCAAGCAATATACAGGATAAATGGGAAATAATTAACAAAGAAAAGCCACCAGCATCAAGAGGGGTTGGGGAAGGTGGCACCCCAGGCTCCGTGCTTCCTTTCCTTTCTGTCAGTGAACGAACAAATGAGAGAGATTTAGTAAGTGCTTACTCTGTGCCGGGCAGGGAGCACAGGGCTGGCACTGCAGATAGAAAGCTGAGCCAGTCCCTGCCCTCTAGGAGCGAGTGCCTACAGAGCTCTCAGCTGGGTGTGGTGAACACAGCAGTGTCAGTGATGGGCTTGGTGCTCTCCGGCTGACCTTTGTGCCCGTCTCCTGCTGCCCTCTTAGTGGCGCCAGCCCGCCCTCAGTAACTGCCCCTTGGCCTTGCTGCCTCATCCTCTGCAGTGACCGTGCAGGGTGCTTGGTGTCCACAGCAGTCACGTGGTCACGGCTTTGGAGAATTCCTTTTTGTTGTGACAGTTGGGCTTAAATGACTTGATCAGGGTCACACAGCTAGTAAGGGCAGATTTGAACTCAGGCCCTCTTGACTCCAGGGTCTGTGCTCTATCCACTGTACCCCCTAACTGCCCTGGAGAATTCCTTCTGGAGTCCATTTTTGAATAGGTCCTGGTAGCCTCACAGGCCTGTGGGATTCCGAGTAGAGGGTGCCAGGTGGGGGTGAGGGTGGGGGAGCTCCATCCTGCTCAGCTGTTTGCATGTCCCTCTGGCCCCCCTGCTCGCAGCCAGGGTTCTCTGAGGCTCAAAGCAGTCACAGACGATGAACATCGACTTGGGATTCATAAACCGTTTTTCATTCAGAGGCCTTCTGTATGGAAACAGAGATGAAGACAAGGAACTTAGTCTAATGCTTTTAACCCTTCAGGATGAATGATGCTTTTGGGGGGAGGGCGTCGGCACGTGTGTTTTCTGTGGATGAGATCAGGATTATCTCTGACCTTTGTTGAGAGCCGGCCTGCCTTGCTTGTGTTTGTAGTGTGTGAGATCCTTGAGAGAACAGAAGAGTCCTCTGTGGCGGCTCTAGCCTGATCGGAGGTGACCCTAGAAGGCCCTGATGGTGATCTCTTCCTCTTGCTGATCTGCAGGTTCCTCACAGCATCGATCAGTCGGAAGATGAAGGGTTCCAGTCAGCCTCGAATCTGACGCCCGACTCCCAGTCGGAGCCCAGCATGACCCCGGACGTTGACCTCTGGGATGCCGTGCTCACCTACGAGCCCAGCAAGCGCAGATGTTGGGAGAGAATTGGCTGGTAGGTGGGCTGCCGTCTGGTGTCGGGGAGGGCTGGGGAAGGGAGCGGGCTCAGGTCGGGCAGAGGGGGGAGCAAGGCTCCTTCGCCGTCCAGCCCATGGTGGGTCTGCTGCCGTGAAGCTTGTGTGAGGATGGTCAGGCCATGGAAATGGCCTGGAGCTGAGAGTTTGCTCGGGACAGCAATTCTCCCTCATGAGGCCGTTCAGCCTCGGCTGGGCTGCTTATTTCTGTGTTCTGTCCCTTGGAGGAGGTGTCAGTACACCAACAAGATCAGATGTGGGCCCTGCACCCCAATCTCTAGTGCCAGTGAAGCTGGGAGCCCGAGGCTTGTTCGCCCCATTTTACAGATGAGATAACAGAGTCGGGGGGGGGGGGGGGGATTTACCCAGAGTCACCCAGCTGGCAGGTGGTCAGAGGCAGGATTCGAAGCTGTGCGGGCTGCCAGTTTAGAGCCTGAAGCAGGGGCTGGACATGTCCCCATCTGGATAGGACCCAAGCCTGCCTCCCACCAAGGCCCCTTATCTACTTTTCTGTGGCCTTCACTTAGAAGGTCATTCTGGCTGGGGAGCAGGGTCCCAGAGGTCCAGTAGGCTCCCTCCTCCTCTGCAAGCTCAGCTCCTTCCTTGATCGTCTTCTGCCCCTGCCAGTGGGGCCAGGGCCTTTCCCTATGTCCCCACTAGCAGCTAGTGTGCTGCTTTGCCCAGAGCAGGTGCCCAGTGAACATTTGGGGATTGAAATTGTGTCTTTGATTTCATCTAAATCTTATGTTTATTGCAAACTCGATTCTCACCAAAGGTGAATGACTCAGTCTGGAAAGCACAAAGAAGAATATATATGAAGCTGTAAACTTGTGGTGTATGGTTCTTTATGTCAAGGTGTGTTGCATTGATCTCAGTAGTAACAAAATTGCCCTGTTTGTGTATGAAATGAGTCTTTAGAAGGTGCTTCCTTATGCTGAGCTGGATCTGCCTCTCACTGACTTCCATTGACCTCTTACTGGGCTCGCTTCAGCCCCCTGGAGCCTTCCTCCACAGGCTGGGTGGACCTGACTGAAAGGCAGGCAGGGCCTGTGTCAGAATCCCAGATCTGACCCTCACTGACGGCTGTGTGGCCCTGGGCATAATCTCTCTGAGCCTCAGCACCTCATCTGTAAACTGGGCACAAGAACACTTGTCCTGCTTAGCTCACGGGGCTGTTGTCCAAGCAGCGCAGTGAGCTGATTCGTGGCGCTTGGCCTTTGAGGAGTGCTCAGGGCCTTCCTCGGATGAGGCGGCTCTTTTCCAGGCTGCACGGCCCCAGTGCCTTCGATGAGCTGATCCTGCCTGGCTTTGTTTCAAGGCCTCTTCTCTTCCTGACCCCCTTTCCGCATGTGGTCATTTGGTCTGTCCTTACCCAGTGTTCCCGAGGAGCCCTGACCAGCACTGGGCTGGGGGCTTCAGCCAGAGACTGCTTCAGGTTCCTGGTGGGCAGGGCATGCACTTGGTTTTTTGAAACTAGGTGCTGGATTTTTACAATTACCCTTGTTAAATTTAATGAGCAATTCCTCTCACTCTTCCTGTCCCTGTTGAGAGACGTTAGCAAAGCACATTAGTAATTAGCACAATGAGACTTCCAGGCCACGTCCCTAAAGGTGAAAACCCCAGGTGCCCTGACTCTGTCATGGATGCATCTCTGCCTGTTCTCTGACCTGAACTCAGTTCACTTTAATTTGTCCAGTCATGTCCAACTCTCCGTGACCCCATTTGGGGTTTTTTTGGCAAAGAGACTGGAAGGGTTTGCACTTTCCTCCTCCAGCTCGTTTTACAGATGAAGAAACTGAGGCAAATGGGGTGAAGCGACTGTCCAGGCCTTCATGAACTGTGACTGTCCTGCCTTAATGAACAGCACATTTTGATTTGAACGGATTATAAGATGTGATGCTGTTTTAGTAATTTGTTTTTTGGCTGCCCCAGATGAAGAAATGCATTTGTGTTTAAAATATCTCATGGTGGTTTTTGGCAGTATGGTGACCTGTCTGCCGGAGCCCCAAGCAAAGCGGGCAGCGGCCTCACTGCCTGCTGCTGGTCAGGCCCTGGGAGCGCTGGCCTCGGTTTCCGTTTTTAGGGCCATATAAACTGACCACATGCAGAAAGGGAATCGAGATGAGAAGAGGCCTTTAAACAAAGCTTTGGAGGAGAAGGCCTAGCTTCCAATCATTAATCTACCACTTCCTAACTTTGCCTCTCTTGGATTCAGTTTCCTCATCTCTTTTTTAAAAATTTTTTTTTCTTTTTTGGCTAGGCAATGAGGTAAGTGACTTGCCCAGGGTCACACAGCTAGTAAGTGTTATGTGTCCGTGGTCAGATTTGAACTTGGGTCCTCCTGAATCCACGACCAGTGGTCTATCCACTGTGCCACCTAGCTGCCCCAGTTTCCTCATCTCTTAATGAAAGTGTTGGGCCAGATGCTCGCTAAGGGTGCTCGAGCCAGCTCTGAGTTTTTGTGGGTCTCTCTCTCCCTTTGAACGATGCCTTTCCTGGCCAAAACCATGCAGTAGGACACTCCTGGCCACCGAGACAGGGCTCTGTCAGGTGGGTTTTACCCCTCCCCAGTTTGGTCCCAGAGCCCCGCAGCCCCAGCGGGCGCTCCCTCTCGGGGTTTGCAGTAACTGGACAAACTGGACTGGTATGTGGCGGCTTGCCTTCTCAGTGTGTCTCCCACACAGCCCACCTGGGAATAAAGAGGAGCCGTACCTCACGGAGGCCGGGAGGGAAGCCTTCGACATGTTTTACCGCCTCCGGGAAGGGGAGCTGCAGGTTCTGCACGGCGGCCTGCTCCAGCTGCCGCCCCTGTTCCTGATGAAGGAGAGGGATCTGGTCAAGGACGTCCTGAACGTCCTCATCGGGGTCGTATCAGCCACCTTTTCCCTCAGTCAGGTGAGAGGATCTCTAACCCAGCTCCCTTTGCTGGGGTGGGGGTAGGGGGCGGTGAAAAGGGACGAGCGCCTGGGGCTTTTCTTTGGTGTGAGGAGGCCTGTGTGTATGGGGCAGTCATGGGTCTTTCTCAGGATTGCAGCCACAGTCTGAGGTCCAGGGGGGCCCGGCAGCCTGCCTCGGGCAGACCACGGCTAGAGCCGTAGCCAGATTCAGTCCAGGACAGGAGACCCATTTAGGCAGACAGGAGATGACCCCCTCACAGCAGGGCAGCCAGGATAGCGAGGATGCTGGGAACGGGCCAGCAGAGGAGCCCCCCCTTTGTTTTCCTTTGACTGCTCCGGAATCCCTCAAGCGTTTCCACGGAGGACGCAGTGCCAGCATCCAGGTGATGCTGCAGGCCTTTTTTACTCCGTGGAGATGGCTCTTTAAAAAGCACAGAATCAATTCATCCTGCTGCTTTCGAGGCTGTCCTGCTTGTCCGCGCTTCCTTCTCAATTTCCTTCTGTTTTCTGTGCATTTTAAAAAGTGCTCCAGTGCCCTTCTCTCTTTTTTTCAGGGGGTGAGAGAGGGCAGCACTATCCTCCCCCCCCACCCCATGTCTCTCCCCTACAAAGAAAAAGAAGAGGCCGGTACTGTCTGAGGGCGTCTGAAAGGGACTGAGGAGGCACATCCTGGAGAAGGGGCCAAAGGTTTTGGGTCGGCTGTGGCAGCCGTCTCCTGTGGGGGTTCTTGATTGCGGGGGAGCTGAACTAGGCGACGTCCTTGCCTGGGGTCTGAAATTCTGTTTTTGAGAATGTTTTTTGACGGGTTTTTCAGCGGTTCAGCTTTTAGAAGGGCTTTTATTCTGAGCTTAATTTGTACTTGTGCTTTCCCTGGACCTTCAGTCTGAGAAGGTCACCTGGGCTGTCCTGAGGGGTCAGACGGGGCGGGGCCTGTTCAGGGAGCTCCTTTTGTTGGAGGGGAGGCCAGCTGGCCGGGTGGTGCAGTGGATGGAGTCAGAGTCAGGAAGGCTGGCACACCATCCTGTGCCTGGCACTTCTTAGCTCTCTGGGCCTCAGTTTCCTCCTCCATAAAATGAAGGGGCTGAGCTCCCTTCCCGCTCTGGGTCCACGCTCTTGTGAGTATTTTCCTGAGATATTTGGAGGAGCGTGGTGGGGAGGCCTCCCCTCCCCTGGGACTGTGTAAAGGCCTGCACCCCCTGCCTGCCCAGGCCAGCCAGGTGTTTGAGGTGAAGCAGGGCGTCTACGTGTCAGGAACGTCTCCACAGAACATGAGCAGCCTTCTGTCCGAGGTGGCCGAGCACGGCACACACTACACCCGCCTCAGCCACTTCTCCCTCCAGTCAGTTCTGGATTCCTCCTACAGCAAAGGCCTCGTGTTCCAGGTGTGTATGCCAAGCTTACGGCTTCGGGGACGGTGTGTGGTCACAAACTGGGAAGGCCGGGTGCAGGTGAGCAGCCCCCCCGAGGGCTCTGCCTCTGTGGGGCCCATTTTATCGGTGGGACCCTGAGATGGGAGCCCCCTACACACACACACCTGGGGTTAGGGGTGGAGGCTCGAACTCTCACCCTTCTCCCCACCACCATTATAATTCTATCAGTAAAAGAACAGATGTTCTCAGTGTGTTTCTGATTCAGCCTCGATGTCACGGGCTTTGTTCCTCCAGAGGAGAGATATTCTGACAGACCCAGACTCCCCGAGGGTGGGTATCTGGGAGGTGAATGAGCGAGTGTGGGGAGTGGTGGCACTGCGCTCCCTGGAAGGCGTACGAGGGCCGGACGCAGCCTGATAGCGCTGGCAGCAACTCCAGGCTCGTGAGAACTCTAGCCAGAAGCCGCGGCTCTGATGCCCCGAGTCTGTGTGTGAAGGCTGAGATGTGATGGGTTGGCGGGGAGGGGACAGGAAGCTGACGGGTTCTCTTGGGGTCGGACGGCAGGGCAAGAGGTCCATGGTGGGCTGTGCCCTCAGACCTTGATGAGTCTGGACAGGCGGCAGCAGCCCAGGCTGGCCCCTGTGGTCTCCTCTGAAGGCTTCCTGCCTCTGCCGCTTCCAGGGTTCACCCACCAGCTCCTTCTCTCCCCAGGGGTGCCCGTGGGCCCCAGCCAGCCCTGGGTGCCTCACAGTTGGAATGCTCGGCTCTGAGGCGCTCATCCCCAGTGGCAGTCGGGGAGCCACTTGTCTGTGGGCGCATGGCTGTGTGGCATTGTGAGATGCTTCTGTTGGCTTGCCTATCAGAGGGCCCTGCACTTAACCTCGGGAGCCGGGGGTCCAGTCCTAGCTCATCCACACCTGGACTGGGTGACCCCGGGCAGGATGCTTCTCTTTGAGCTTTCACTTCATAACTGGTCAATCCAAGGTGGATCCTTGCGCCTCTGCCTCTTGGGGAGGCCTTCCAGGCCTCAGACACGGTTAGATCTTTAGCTCATGATGGTGGGGGCTCCTGGGGCATGACTGGGAAGAGGCTTGAGGCAGGCAGACCAGAGAGGCTGGGAAGGAGTGAGCATTTATTAGGTGCCTGCTGTGTGCCAGTCTCTGCACTAAGTGCTTGACTGCCCGCCCCACAACCCTGGCAGGGGCTGTCATTAGTCCCATTTTACAGATGGCAATCGTGTTTCCCTGTGGGGGGTCCCCAGGGCAGCTGCGCGTAGAGCCACTGCCCCAAATTCATATTTGTTCCTTTGCACAGGCTTTTACAAGTGGCCTACGGAAGTACCTGCAGTATTACCGAGCGTGTGTCCTCTCCACGCCGCCCACATTGAGCCTGCTGACCATCAGCTTTCTCTTCAAGAAGTTGGGGCGCCAGTTAAGGTGGGGGTGCCCCTGCAGGTGCCAGCCTAGGAATGAGCTCGGAGGACATTGAGGCTTCCTGGCCCAAGCACCTGAAGCCTTGGACAGAGTTCTAGGCCAGACCTCTTCCCCTGTTGGAGCTAGGCCACTTGATCTGCTTTAAGGCCAGGCTGGATTGTGTCCTGGTGCTGCGGGTGTTTGTAAACAGCTGCTGTGCCTAGGATGGCCAGCTGACCTCGGGCCAGGCTCTGTGCTCGCTGCACCTGAGGTGTCCGCTCCACAGAAGGTGGGAGGTGGAGGAGATGTTCTTGGCCAGCTCTGATGGTCTCGGGTTCTAAGTCACTTAAGCCGGTCTGGTGTGGTGTCCTGGCAGTCAGGCTAAGGCCGCTTGCCGGCAGTCTCAGTGGTCAGTGAAGTTGTTCTGAGCCGGTGACCCAGGCATCCCCGAATCACCCATTCTGTGTGGTGCCTCTTGGGTGCTCGGCACTGACCCCTGGACCAGGGGGTGGGGGCTGTGCAGGACAGGTCTGGTCCTGTGGGAGGCTGGAGGATGGCTGGCCTTTGTGGAACTGACTAGTCCTCTGCTGAGCCAGGGAGCCTTTGGTGCAGCCGAAATGTCAGTGTCCCCAGACGGGTGGGGAGGGGAGCAGAGGCTTGTCGACCTGTTGGGTGTGTCCGCCCAGGTTTCCCCCTCCACACTCACTGCCTTTGAAGGCTGTCTGGCTCCTCAGGGGCACACGGTTTAGGGCCAGTCATCAGGGGTGGTCTTCATTTTATAGGTGGCCTCAGATCTTACTGAGTCCACAGCAAAGGAAGGCGTTGGGAGGTCACAGGCTTCAGAGGTCATCCGTTCAGTCCCTTCATTTTGGCCTGCTCCATGCCCTGAGCCTTGCTCCCCCCTTCCCGTGGCTCCGTGCTGTCCTTCAGCAAGGATGTGTGCCAAGCTTGCCCTGGCCCCTGCCCACTGTCGGCCCTCCGGGACTGATGTGGGCTCTCTCCCTCAGGTATCTGGCCGAGCTCTGTGGCGTGGGCACTGCCGTTCCTGGGCTCAGCGAGGGAGGGACTGGGTCCTCCTTCCCGACCGTGAGTGCTCTTCTGAATTCTGCTGAACTCTGCCCCCCTAGGATGCATGCAAAGGCTGGTGGTTTCTGTGGGTCTCAGCTGGGCAGAGCCTCAGTGAAAGGGGAGGCTGGAGGGGATCTGTGGCCCCTGTTGCCTGATGCCCACCAGCCTCCAGCCTCGCTTGCTTCTCTGGGAGCCCGCTCTGAGCCGTCCTCCTTGGAGTGAAGCAATGTGTGGTTCCCTCTTCAGGGAGTGAAGCTGCTGTCCTACCTATACCAGGAGGCCCTGGATAACTGCAGCAACGAGCATTATCCTGTCCTGCTGTCGCTGTTGAAGGCCAGCTGCGAGCCGTACACTAGGTGAGCCCCGGGGAGGAGCTGCCCAGGAGGGCAGCTCCCTTCTCTGTTGTGGCAGCCGCTCGGGACACACAGCACCTGGGGGGGTTCAGAGGAGGAAACTGAGGCGGTAACACAGGAAGTGATAGGGCTCCCCCGGCAGCTCTGGCCAGTGCGTGAGTCCAAAGCCTCCGTGAGCTCAGAAGCGCCAGGCTGCCTTACCAGAAATGGGCAGAAGAGGCAGGACCCTCCCCTTCTTTCCCCCTCCTTCCTCCTCCCTTTCCTCACCCTTCCCCTCCTCTTCCTTTTTTAAAAACAAACATATTTATGTTTCGTTCTTTTTCTAAAATTTTGAGTTCTAGATTCTCTCCCTCCCTCCAGCTCCTCTCCTGCCCACTGAGAAGGCAAGCAATGTGATACCCATTTTACATGTGAAGTCGGGAAAGACCTATTTCCATATTAGCCAGGTTGCAAAAATAGTAAAGAAAAATGGAGTACAAAAGAATGCTTTGATCTGCACGCACACTGCGTCCCTCCTCTCTGGAGGCGGGTAGCATTTTTCATCGCGAGTCCTTTGGAATTGTCTTGGATCTTTGGATTGTTGAACATAGCTAAGTCATTCACAATTGATCATTGTACAATTGCAGTTTTTGTGTACATTGGGGCAGCTAGGTGGCAGCGCCTAGAGTCAGGAAGCCCCGAGTTCAAATCCAGCCTCAGACACTTAACTAGCTGTGTGACCCTGGGCAAGTCACTTCTCCCTGTTGGCCTCAGTTCCTCATCTGTAAAATGCGAGGGAGAACAAAATGGCAAACCAATCCAGTATCTTTGCCAAGAAATCCCTAAATGGGGTCATGAAGAGTCAGACGTGATTGAAAATGACTAAACAGCAGTAACCAATGTACACTATTCTCTTGGTCCTGCCCGCTTCACCCTGCATCAGTTCATATTGAGTCTTCCCAGGTTTTTCTGAAGTCTGCCTGCTCATCGTTTCTCTTAGCACAGTAGTATTCCATCACAATCCTATACCACAACAACTTGTTCAGCCATCCCCCAGTGGATGGGCATCCCCTCAGTTTCCAGTTCTTTGCCACCACAAAAAGAGCTGCTGCAAATATTTCTGTACAGATAGTTCCTTTTCCCTTTTCTTTGATCCCTTTGGAGCGCAGACTTAGTAGTGGTAAAGCTGGGTCAAAGGGTATGCATAGTTTTATAGCCTTTTGGGCATAGTTCCAAATTGCTCTCCATAATGGTTGGATCAGTTCACAACTCCACCAACAATGCATTAGTGTTCCAATTTTCCCACATTCACTCCTGCATCTGTCATTTTCCTTTTCTGTCTTATTAGCCAATCTGGTAAGTGTGAGTTGGTACCTCAGAGTTGTTTTAATGTGCATTTCTCTCATCAGTAATGATTTAAGAGCATTTTTATTTGACTATAGATAGCTTTGCTTTCTTTGTCTGAAAATTGCCTGTTCGTATCCTTTGATCATTTATCAATTCCCCCTCCTCATGGCATGTAATAACCTCAGCTTCTCAGAGGTTATGCAGGGGGCAGGCCAAGCCCTCCCCATCCAGAGACAGTGTGACCCAGGGGAAGGAGTTGTGGCTCTGGAGTCCAAGGACCCGGGTTCAAACCCTGCCTCTGGTGCTTGCTGTGTGGGTGCTCTTGGGCAAGGCTGTAGATCTAAGATCTCATGCTCCCAGAAAGTGAGAATCTGGCCACAGACCACATGGTGTGTATGTCTTGAGTCTGAGGGCTGAGCTGGCGAGGCGAGAGGGCGAAACTCGGTGCCAGGCTGCTCTGCTATGCCTTAGTGTCTGGAGTCCCTGCCCCTGCCAGTGAAGGGAGGTTGCCTGGGCCTGTGAAATGGAAGGTCCGTGGCATCAAGTCCCACAAGACCTTGGTGCACCTGTGCACGTTCTCTTCCTTCCCCCACCCATCCAAAATAAGCAGTTTCTGGTTGGCTGTGAAGCCGTGGCTCTGGGGAGGACATTGGCCTTGTAGACCGGCCGACCCGGTCCAGGATGTGGGTTTGGTCTCCTGGGAAGCCTGCTGCCTGTGCCCGCGTGGAAAAGCCAGAGGCTGCCGTGTGCCCGGCCCAGGGCAGGTGCCTCTCTAGTACCCAGAGGGAAGGTCCCTAAGAGCTGCTTCCCGCAGGTTTATCCACGACTGGGTGTACAGTGGCGTGTTCCGCGATGTCTATGGCGAGTTCATGATCCAAGTGAATGAAGAGTATCTCAGCTGCCGTGGTATGTGAGGAAGCCGCAGGGCGTACGTGTGTGTGTGTGTGTGCGCGTGCGTGCGTGTGTATGTGTGTGTGCGTGTGTGTGTGCGTGTGTCTGGGGAAGAGGATTGTGGCATCTCTTGTGGGTATGTCCCTAAGCTAGGTTTGGTTTGTGTGTTTGGGGGGGGGATCCCTTGTTTAGTGATTCTGGGGCTGTCTTCACTGGAGCAGTTTCTGAGGGATGGGGCGGGGGGACACAGCCGGCCAGTCTGTGCACACATGTGTTGGTCACGGGGGCCAAGAAGGTTGATGAGACCTTTGGCAGTGACAGGGTGGGGAGGGGCATACTCCTGCTAATCCCTACGTGCTCAGGTCCCATCCAGAATATTGTGCCACCCTTCATTTAGGGGGGCTATTGGCAGGCTGCAGAATGTCCTTGGAGGGAGACCAGAAGATGGGTTTAGGGACCAAGCCGTCCATAGGAGGGCTGGTCAGAGGCACTGGGGATATTAGACCCAGGGAGAAGGGAAGGCCTGTGGAGAGACGAGAGCCATCTTCAAGAATTGAAGGGTGGTGGTCCCCGGGGAGAGGCTTGTTTGCTTGGCTCTGGGGCTGAACCACTGGGCAAGATAAAAGGAATGCTTCCTAATGAGCCAGACAGCCCCAGAGTGGAGTGGCTGTCCCTGGACCCAAGCAGCTCCCCGTTACTAAGGAGCTCAGAGCTGAGGCCATCCACTCTGGGGGGTGGCATTGTGGAGGGGAGGCCTGTCTAGGAAGAAATCACCCCAACCCTGAGTTCTCTGGTTCCGTTTGATCCCATGGCTGAGTTTTGTACAGCTCATGTACAGCCCCTGGGGAGGTGGGTGGGCACCTGGGATGCCCTCGGGTCCTGCTCTCGTCTAGCTCTTGTCTTGACCGCGTCCGTCCTGCAGATAAGTTTTATTGGACGCACGGCTACGTGCTCATTTCCAAGGAAGTGGAGGACTGTGTGCCCGTGTTCCTGAAGCACGTTGCCAACGACGTCTACGTCTGCGGGAAGACCATCAACCTTCTGAAGCTGTGCTGTCCCCGGGTGGGTAGCGGGGAGGGGGCGGCGGCGGGCCTCTGTTGGCATGGTCGTGCAGGGGCTGCTGCCTGCCCACCCCGGGGTGCCGGGGCCCCTTGAGGGGCTGGCTGTGGTCACACCTTCCCCCAGGCAGGCAGTGTGGCAGACTTTGGCGTGGGTGGATGCGTAGGAGCGGCCACCTGTCCGCGGGCTGCCACGAGGCCAACCCAGGGAGTGGGATACCAGGGGGTCTGGCCTGGCTGTCCCCATCCCTGGGGTCTTCCTTGGTAGCTTTCTCTTGCTTGTGATGGTTCCATTTCTGGGCCTTGTTTTAACTGGGGTGAAGAAAACTGGAAGGGCCCGTGAAAAGCTACCACCAAGGAGGATAAATGAGGAGGAGGTTAAAGAATGATTGTTTAGCCAGAAGAGGCGGAGAAACCGCCTTCAGATGCACGAAGGAGAGACTTGGCTGAGGGCGGGCAGGAGGCAGTTATCCCGGATTGGTGAGAGAGTTGGGTGGGCACACGAAAGGCCGGGGCGACGCAGGACGTACAGGCACTGATGTGGCCTCGCGGGGGCCCTCCTGACCCAGCCCTGGATTCCTTTGTACCCCAGCAGAGATCCTTTCCTGCTTAGAGCAGGGCTTCCTTCCTGGGGGCCCATGGTTTGGCGCTCCCTGTCCTCCTGGCAGGACCCAGCCGTGTTTCTGGAGGGGCTCTGGCGGATCCTGGCAATGCCCTGGGCATACTCCTGAGGGCTGGCGGGTTTGAGTGAGTCGGCTCCGTGTGGCATCAGGGATGGTACGGGTCATGGCGCTCTCTCCTCATGCAGCATTATATCTGTTGGTCCGACATCCCTGTGCCCCGCATCTCAGTCATCTTCTCCTTGGAGGAGCTGAAGGAGATCAAGAAGGACTGTGCCGTGTATGTAGGGCGCATGGAGAGGCTGGCCCGCCATAGCGCCGTGAGCAAGGAGGAGAAGGTAAGCCCGAGGCTCTGCGCTTTCTGCCCTCGCCCCGCTCCCCCAGGAACTGTGATGGCTTTGGAGCCTGCTGGGGCTGTGACCCCTGGCCAAGGCTCCCCCTCTCCAGCCTTGTGCGCTCATGAGGGAGCTGGCTGAGGTACAGGATCAGGTGATTTTGGCGTGTGATTATAGATGGGGTTTAGCTTTTCCCCTGGCAGCTGGGCTGGGCCCTGCCGGAGGGAGAGAGGCCTCGTCCTGAGCCTTTGTCCACAGAGCAGGGGGAGACTGGGGAATACCTATGGCTTCCCCTTTGAGAAGCCTTGCTTCAGAGGCCGTCATGTGTCTTGAAATGCAGTGCTGGGCTGACTCGTCAGCTGGGAGGGCTGTGCGGGACGGCCTGTGGGGTGTCTGGTGGGAGAGTGGGGGCAGCGCCTGTCTTCATGGTGGGCCTGGTGCACTGTGGGCAGGGTCGGGACCAGGGAGGGGGGCATGTGGAGGGCTCTGTGGCACTGGGGCCACGCCACTGGTGAGGGGCTGTGCCCCTCCCTTCCTGAACCTCAGCCCAAGGCCCAGGGAGCACGTGTGGCCCCGGCCTGAGAGCCAGGAACGTCGAGGCATTTCTGTGGCTCGGCCTATTGGGCACTGCTGTGGGCCTGTGGCCGTGGTAGCTTGCCTATCTGTGCAGTGGGACTGCTGGCAGGGTTTCTCCCCAGGCCGGCCTGTAGGTGTGATAGGAACCCAGCTTTCTGGATGGATGTAAAGTATATACAGGCCAGTGGTAGTCTGTAAAGTCTTCTAAATTCAAGTCGGTTATTTGAATAGTGCTTCATTTCTAACGTTCAGAATCGGCAAACTGCCTCGCGTTTTGAAAAAATTAAAAGTGGAAATTGGTGTACCGAAAAAACAGTGTTGTAAATAATCAGTGAGGCGAGGAAAGCTTGTCAGGGGGTCTGACTTTGAGGGGCATAGGAGCCTCTTTGGCAGTGAATGCACAGCCGTGCACAAGTGCACAAACTAACCTTGTAAAAGTGACAGTGGAGCCCAGAGCAAGGTGATGGGTGCAGAGGACACATGGAGAGGCCAAGGGACTGGCTGGCAAGTGGCCCACCTGGGGAGGGCGTACAGGCTGCAGGCTTCCTGGAGGAAACGGGATTTCGAGCTGCCCCGGTGGCAGAGAGCCATGCGGGAGGGAGAGTGCAGAATCGTGTTAGCGGCAGCAGACGGATGGGGTTGTGTGGAGAGGAGGCCTATGGAGGCGTGCCGATGAACCGTCTGTGGGACCGAGCCTACAGCAGGTCAGAAAGAGCTACCTGAGGGTCTCAGAGGCACCGACCGCTTGTTTCTTGTCTTTCAGAAATTGCGGATGGAGATTGCCAAGCAAGAACTAATTGTCCACGCCCGGGACACGGCCTCCCGGGTGTTGAAGGCCTTGAATGGTATGCTCTGCATCCCTGCACACCTTGACCATGGGTGTGCCAGGAAACATCCCAGTCGCACAGGGTCTCCTCTAACAGGAGCATTATTCCTTTTCTGGACAGATCGACACATGTCTGAAAGGATGGCGTTGGATGCCAAGAAGCGAGAGCAGTTCCAGAAACTAAAAGAGCAGTTTCTGAAGGATCAGGAGGTAGGTCCACTGTCTTAGCGAGTGTGTTTGAGGGGCGCGCCGCGGCCTTGGCCTCCGGTCACTGGGTCCCATCGTGTGTTGCTGTAGCGCCGCCTGGCTGCCAAGCAGGAGGAGACTGATGATGAATTCAGCTATGCCCGTGAGCTGCGCGAGAGAGAGAAGAGACTGAGAGGGCTGGAGGAGGAATTGGCGCGCCAGGCAAGGTATGGCTTCAGACAGCCCAGGCCTATTGGCAGCAGGGCCTGCCCGGCCCCACCCCCTTCCTTCCCAGAGTTCTCATTGCAGTACTTTTTTGGTCATTTTTTCATATTTTATTTTATTTTTTTAAACAATCTTTAAAAAAAAGATGTTTAGTTCCCAATTCTCTCCCTCCTTCCAGCCCCTTTCTCACCTATTGGGAAAGCAAATAATGTGATACCCATTATACATGTGAAGTCAAGCAAAACATATTTCCATATTAGCCATTTTGCCCAAAAAAACCCCAAACAAGAAAAAGTTTTAAAAAAAAAGTAAAAAAAGATCTGCTTCAGTCTGCATTCAGAGGCCATCATTTGTCTTTTGTCATCATGAGCCCTTTGGGATGGCTTGTATCATTGTCTTGATTGGAGTAGCCGTTTCTTTCACAGTTGATCGTTGTACAATATTCTCCTAGTTCTGCTCATTTCAGTTTGCATCAGTTCATATAAGTCTGTCCAGGTTTCTGTGAACCTCCCCTCTCCCCACCCCCACCTTGTTATTTCTTATAGCACAATAGTATTCCATTACATTCATATACCACAACTTGTTCAGCCATTCCCCGATGGATGGGCATCCCCTCAATTTCCAGTTCTTTGCTACCACAAAAAGAGCTGCTATAAATATTTTTGTACATGTGGGTCCTTCTCCCATTTGTATGATCTCTTTGGGATACATTCCTAGAAGTGTTACTACTAAAGGGTATGCACATTTTTATAGCCCTTTGGGCATAGTTCCAGATTGCTCTCCAAAATGGTGGGATCGTTTCACAACTCCATCAGCAATGCATTAGTGTTCCAGTTTTCCCACATCTTCTCCAACATTTACCATTTTCCTGTTTTGTCATGTTGGCCAATCTGATAGGTGTGATGTGGTACCTCAGAGTTGTTTTGATTTGCATTTCTCTAATCAATAGTGATGTAGAGCATTTTTTCATATAACTATCGATGGCTTTAATTTTTTCATCTGAGAACTGCCTATTCATATCCTTTGAGCATTTAGCAATTGGGAAATGACTTGTATTCTTATAAATTTGACTTTGTTCATATCCTCGGACCATTTATCAATTGGGGAATGGCGCTTATTTTTATGAATTTGGTTCTGTTCCCTCAATATAGTTGAGAAGTGAGACCTTTATCAGAAAAACTTGTACTTTTTTTTTTTTTTCAGTTTTCTGCTTTCTTTCTAATTTTGACTGCATTGGTTTTATTTGTGCAAAACCCTTTGAATTTCATGTAATCAAAATTATCCATTTTACTTCTGTCTCTGTCTCTTGGTCATAAGCATTTCTCTTATCCATAGATCTAATAGGTACATTTTTCTATCCTTTCCTAATTTGTTTATGATGTCACCCATTTTGTCTAACTCACTTATCCATTTTGACCTTATCTTGGTATATGGTGTGAGACAGGCCTATACCTAAATTTCTGCCATAGTGCTTTCCAGTTTTCCCAGCAATTTTTGTCAAATGGCAAGTTCTTACCCCAAAAGCTTAGATCTTTGGATTTATCAAAACCTAGATTACTGTGGTCATTTACTATGGTGTACCTAACCTATTCTGATCCACCATTCTATTTCCTAGTCAGTACCATATTGTTTTGATAATTACCACTTTGTAATGTTTGAAATCTGGTACTGCCGGGCCACCTTCCTTCACATATCCCTTGATTATTCTTGGCCTTTTGTTCTTCCAGATGAATTGTGTTGTTATTTTTCTAGTTACATTAAATAACTCTTTGGTAGTTTGATTGGTACGGCACTGAATAAATAAATTAACTTAGCTATAAGTTGGCTCGGCCTACCCATGAGCAATTAATATCTCTCCAGTTATTTAAATCTGTCTTTATTTGTGTGAAAAGTGTTTTTAATTGTGTTCATATTGTTCTTGGATGTGTCTTGGCAGGTAGACTCCCAAGTATTTTATACTGTCTGCGGTTATTTTAAATGGAATTTTCTTTTTTTAAATAATATTTTATTTCCCTCCCCAATTACCTGTAAAAACAACTTTTAACTTTTGGGTTTTTTTTTTTAAGTTTTGAGTTTCAAATTCTATCCCTTCCTTACACCCTCCCTGAGACAGTAAGCAATCTGGTATAGGTTATACGTATGTAATCATGTAAAACATTTCCCTTACTAGCTGTGTGACCCTGGGCAGGTCACTTAACCCTGATTGCCTTACCAAAAAAAAAAAAAAATTTCCATATTAGTTATTTTGTACTTGAACAAAAAGGAAGATGAAA
Organism: Vombatus ursinus; assembly: GCF_900497805.2. Lineage (NCBI taxonomy): Eukaryota > Metazoa > Chordata > Mammalia > Diprotodontia > Vombatidae > Vombatus > Vombatus ursinus. Next base: position 6,478,911 of record NW_020950172.1, on the reverse strand, counting down.
GTGAATATGTTTTAGTCTGTATTCAGATGACATCAGTTCTTTCTCTGGAGGTGGATAGGATTTTTCATCATAAGTCCTTCAGAATTGTCTCGGATCATTTTATTGCTGAGAATAGCTAAGTCATTGTCAGTCACAAAAGTTACTATAGATATTTTCGTACAAATAGGCCCTTTTCTCCTGCATTTGGCTGGACTGGCAGACACTAGCTGTAATTTAGATTGCATTGGGTTTTTAGAAACATGTTGTTTTCTAACAGTCAGTTACCAGGGATTGGCTTGAGGCAGGAGAAAATGCATTTTGGCAGAGGAGAGGAAAAGAGGAGAGAGGGGAACAGAGGAGGGGACCTTTGGTAGGCCTCATACAGGTTTTTAAAAAATCACTTTTTAAAAATGTTAATAGTCATCAGCAAACACAAATAGTCTCTATATAAGGAAAGACAGAAGAAAGCTTGTTTTTGAAAGTGACTTTAACAAGTCATTCCCCAAGCGAGAAATGGTCAGAGAATATGAACAGGCAGTTTTCAGAGGAAATAAAAGCTATCTATAGTCATATGAAGAAATGCTCTAAATCACTCTTGATAAAGAAATGTAAATTAAAACAACTCTGAGGTACCACTTCACACCTATCAGATTGGCTAATATGACAGAAAAGGAAAATGACAAATGTTGGAGGGGATGTAGAAAACTGGAACACTAATGCATTGTTAGTGGAGTTGTAAACTGGTTCAGCCATTCTGGAGGGCAATTTGGAACTATGCCCAAAGGGCTATATATAAGATTGTTCATACTCTTTGATCCAGCAATACCACTTCTGGGGCTGTATCCCAAAGAGATCATAAAAGAGGGGAAAGGACCCACATGTACAAAAATATTTGCAGCAGCTCTTTTTGTGGTGGCAAAGAATTGGAAACTGAGGGGATGCCCATCCATTGGGCAATGGCTGAACAAGCTGTGGTATATGAATGTGATGGAATACTGTTGTGCTATAAGAAATGATGAGCAGGCTGACTTCAGAAAAACCTGGAAAGACTTGTATGGACTGATGCTGAGTGAAGAGAGCAGAACCAGGAGAACCTTGTACACAGTAACAGCCACGATGCTGTTGTGCGATGACTAACGCTGATAGACTTGGCCCTTCTCAGCTATGCAGTGACCCGAGAAGCTTCCAGAGGGCTCAGAGGAGAAATGCGACACACCTGGAGAAGGGCCTGAGGGAGTCTGAGTGCCGATCAGAACAGTCTATTTTTGCTTTCTTTGTGGGGTTTTTTTCGGTCTGTGTTTTCTTTCTCAACATGACTAATGCAGAAATGTGTTTTCCTGGATGACCTAACAAACATATGGTAACATAAAGGGAGGAGAGAGGGAGAGAATTTGGGACTCAGTGTAAAAAATGAATAGTTAAAAAACTGTCGTTACATGTAATTGGGGGAAAAAATGTTATTTTTAAAAAAGAAAGAAAGTGAATCTGCTGCAGAGCTTGGGGTCACTCCCCCTGTGGTAGGAACCCCCCAGCCCTTCCTGCCCGAGTCCCTTCCTGCTTTTTGGGGGATTGGTTTGATGTGTCTTTGATGCTGTTTTCTGTGTGAGGATGGAAGGGCATCCCCCCTCCCCAACCCCCCATTCTAATCCATGGTTTTTGTTTTTTGGTTGTTGGGGCAGTTGGGGGGTCACACAACGAGTAAGTGTCATGTGTCTGAGACCGGATTTGAACTCGGGTCCTCCTGACTCCAAGGCCGGAGCTCTATCCACTGTGCCACCTAGCTGCCCCACCTAATCTGTGTTTTTGAGGCCAGACGGGCTCTGAGAACCACCTGCAGGTTTTTGGCTGCCCCTTCTGCGTAGGGACACCTCACGTCAGGCCCGCCTCTGTCCCTGCAGGCAGGACCTAATTGACCATTACAGCAAGCTGTCTGAGGAGGCTGCTCGCCGCTCGCAGCGTGCTCTCTGGAAGATACAGAGGCATAAGCTGGAGACGGCCCGTCTGAACTTTCTCTTGGAAGACCAGAAACGCATGCAGGTAGCGTCCGCTCGGGGCGTGTGGAGATAGTCGAGTCGCTAGCCAAGGGTCAGCATAGCGGGGTGACCCTGGGCAGTCATTCCCTTCACCTGCAAAATGAGGATAGAAATGCCTGTCCTGTTTATCATTTGGGCCTGACACCTGCTACCGGTGCTGGGGACCCAAGGACCCGTGATGGACTTCCAAATAAAATGAGTCTGAAATACGGCCTCAGGCCCATCGGATCAGCAGGTCGGTCAGTCAGCAGCGTTTCTGTGCTGCGTGCCAGGCCGTGTGCTAGGCACCGGGGAAGTAGAAATGAGACAGCCCCTGCCCTCTGGGAGTTTACAGTCCCCTGGAGGGATGGCATATACACACCGCAGAGCACGAGCAGCCATCTGTGCCCCTGCAAATATGGAGTAAAGACAAGGGTTTGAGAGCACGTGGCAAACCTCCCGCCGTTAGAAAGCATTGGCTGTTACTGTCCTCTCTTCTGAATTTCAGGAGATGCTTCAAAATGTCTCTGAAGGAAAGTACAGGGAGAAACTTGACATCCTCCCCAGTGTCCATCGCCCTGCACAAGCGGGTGCCCCTGGAGGAGAGCCTGGGGTCCAGGTGAGACTCCAGCCTCATACTCGGGGGGTTGGCCTGGTCACCTGAAGCCACCGTGGTCTCTTGGCATCAGGCTGGGAGCTGCCCTACCTCCCCTTGGCGGGGTCTTAGAGGCCTGTGGACAGTCTCCGCCCAGAGCTAGTCCTCCCTGCTGCTGGCCCTCCCCTCACCAGCATCTCCAGATGCTCGGGGTGTCCTCTGTGTGCAGGCCAGCATGGTGTGTGCATTGGTGGCCCAGGCCCAGGTCGCTGGGGGCTTCACTCACTGCTGTCCACGGTATTAGCCCCAGTCCAGGGTGGGGTGGGGGCTTCCCTTGTTTCGTCCCAGATCCCCCCCACCCTCCTCTGAGATTGGTCAGCCCCGTGTTTCCATTCCAGGCAAGGCAGCGCTCAGAGAGCAGCGGTGAACAAGGAGACTCCGAAGGGTCTTCAGAGGGTGTGTGGGGGCCGCTGCCCTCAGTGGGTGCCCAGCCATCAGAGCAGATGGAGCCCGAGGGGGCCGGCGCATACGGCCACACCTTGGAGCCAAGGACAGAGGAAAAGCCGGAGCAGATGGACAGGGCCGCGCCTCTCCCCGGGTCCAGCCTGGACATGAGTGATTTCCTGCCCAGGCCTCTGCCTGAGGAGCTGCCCGCTGCCTCTGGCCCCCCAGCCTTGCTGGAAGCAGCGCTGCAGACCATCTCCTTGGACCTGCCCCCCATAGCACACGGTGGGGCCACGGAGCAAGAAGGCGGCCAGCCGCAGCAGCCGCTGTACGACTTCACCACCATTCTCCGCCCTGCGGCCGCAGCCGCAACCCCCGCTCCCTCTCAAGAGTTCGCGGCACCCAGGGACACATGCCACAGGCCCCGCTGGAGCCTTCATGGCCACGCCTCGGACTCCAGCATCCAACTAGGAGAGCCCATCCCTGAGCCCGAAGCCCCAGAGCCACGTCCCAGCACCACAAGCAGCCGGGCCCGGTGGAACGTCCACGGCCACGTCTCTGCCTCCCACATCAAAATGGGCTCGTATGCCGCTGACGTGGAGCCGCCTCTGCCCCGAGGGAGCGCCCACGGTCACGTGTCGGACAGCAGCATCCCTGTTGGGGCCTACGTGTCGGAAGTGATCTCTTCTCGGCCCCGCTGGAACCTACACGGACACGCCTCGCAGTCCCACATGAAGTTGGGTGACCTCACCCTGGAGGCTGAAGTCCCCCGGCCACGGGGCAGCGCCTTTGGCCACGCCTCGCAGTCCAGCCTTCAGCTGGGCCAGAGTGAGCCTCCCCCTCCCCGCAAGCCTCTCTCCAGGCACATGATCCCCATGGCTGCCACCTCCACCATGCAGTGGTTTCTGTACAACAGGGAGCTGGGCTGCTCGGGTCCAGACCAGCCTCCTCAGGGGCGTGGGCTGTCCCCGCCCCTTTCCTCATCAGGCCGGGAAGAGCCAGGCCAGGAGCTCGTCCCAAAGAAGACAGACGAACCGGAGGAGAGGCCGGCTGTTGGGCCAGGGGAGAGGCCTGTCGGGCCGGGGGAGAGGCCAAGGCCAGTCGGGCCAAGGCAGAGGTCGGCTGTCAGTAAGCACCCAGCATCCTCTTGGGGCTCTTGGGCCTTGGGAAGCTCACCTGATGATGTGGCTGGACACAGCTCTTTAGGAAGCTGTGGTTCATGCCTCTCTGGAGGCTTGGTCTCTTCCTCCTGGGAGATCTTGCCCCCACCCAGCCCCCTCTGTGCTTTTCTTGTGAAGGACTGGCCTGGCTGGCTTCATGAGGCCCCCCTGGAGCAGAACTGGGGGGAGAGGGGAGGAAACAAGGCAGACAGGTGAGGGGGCCTAGCATCTTCCCATTTTACAGATAAGGCACCTGAGCGACATAGGCAGTCTTGAAAGCTGCCAGCAGTTCTGAGTGATCTTGTGTCCCCTTCTGGGCCCTGCTGGGGGGAGCTGACTGTGAAGTACCCCCTACACACGCCCAGAGCGAGGAGGCGAGCCAGCCAGGGGCTGCTGTAGGATGGACAGGGTGCTGGGGTCACCAAGGATGAGGAAACAGGCCCAGCCACGCCCAGTGACCGCCAGTTAGTGGTGGAGCCAAGTGGGAAACCGGACGGGTGGGGAAGGGCATCCTCAGCGCGGCGTCCCCATTTGGCTTTCCCAGGTTCAGCTGTGACAAGCGACGAGAGCGAGGACCTGTCCCCAAACCAGCCTCCTGGGCCTCAGGTAAGGGAAAGGCAACTCGCGCCTGACCGGCAGGTGGCTGGGAGCGGTGATTCTGACTGAACTCTGGCTCTGCCCCACCCCCACCCGCCAGGTCCCCCGCATGCCCTGGGCTGGGCGTGCCCCGAAGGCCCCACGCGATCTTGGCCTTGGGCCAGTTCCAGGCAGTACTTCGTACTTCCTAGAAGGCAACTGCTCTGGTACCAGGAGTCCAGGCACCCCCTGGGTGGGCACAGGCTGGCTGGTGTGGTCCCCAGGGGAGGGCCCAGCAGTCACAGCCGCAGCAGCGGTTTTCTGCTTCCATTTTTTTCCTAAAAGGTGGAAGCGAAAAACCCAACCGCAGCCCCTGGGCCTGAGGAGGCAAAGGACGGAGCCGGAGACTGTGCCCGAGAACAGGCCTACTTGAAAGCCTTGTCCGAGCAGTACTGCCTCGAGAAATACCAAGACAGCTACAGCCTGATGTGTGAGTGACAAGCCCCGTGCAGGCTGCTGGGGCTGGGGGCTGCGGGGCAGAGTGGCCCAGGTTTGCAGACGGAGCTGACGCCTTTGGGTTCTGTCCTGCAGCTGACCCTCCCGTGTCCCACCTCATGCGCCACGTCATCCCCAGACCCTTCTCCTTCCCGGTGGACCCCCGCTGGCCGTTGGCGAGTGACGAGACCTCCGTGCAGCTGAGCGAGCTCCTGACCCTGCCCGTGCTCATGAAGCACTCCATCACTGCCCCTCTGGTTTCTCAGTACGTGTGGCCGAGGGATCGGCCTTGCCGTGCGTGGGCTGCTGTGGGAACGGATTAGAGTGGGGCAGGCTTCCACCTGACATCCGGAAAAGCTCTGTAGGAGCACCCTTGAAAGGTAGTGAGCTCCCCGTCCCTGGAGCAGAGGCCACGTGACGCTTCCGAGGATGTGGGAGAGGGGTTCCTGTGCCTAGATGGCGAGGCGGAGGCTGAGTCTCCCGCCATCTTGGCCTGGACGGCTCTGCCTAGCATCTGATGGGCAGCCTCCTCGTCCCCACAGCGTGTCCCTGGTGAACAAGGCTGTCGTCGATTACTACTTTGTGGAGCTCGGCCTAGAAAAGCACTTTGAGGCCTTGAGGCACTTTTTACTCATGGAAGACGGGGAGTTTGCTCAGTCTCTCAGCGACCTGCTCTTTGAGAAGGTACCGGCAGGGCTGTGGACCAGACTCCGGGCCCGGGGAGGGGCTGTCCTGGGTCCTGGGGCTGCCCGAGGGGGCGGGGGATCCTGGGCAAGCCCTTGAGAGCCAGCACCGAGAGGCCCAGCCTGAGTAGGGGCTTCCTAAAGTGTCTGCCGGCCCTAGGGGAGAGCTGTGGGATCACAGGCAGAGCCCTGACCCTCTCTGGGCCTGCTTCCTCCTCTGTCACGAGGTAATAGCACTTGCAGCCCGCAGCACCCAGACTCGACTCTTGGAATGCGCCTAGTGGCGGCTGGCGTAAAGCGGGCAGGCCTCTGACTCTGCCACCCTGGGTGCGGGGAGCTTTAAGGCTGTGGAGTCATGGACTGCTGTTGGTCTGGGCCCCATCTGAGCTGGCTAAGCCAGAGGGGGTGACCCACTTGAACCTCTGTTTGCCCATCTGCTGATGGGGACAGTAGTCTTCCCACGGCCGCCTGCCCCATCTTGGTCCTCCCCTTCAGTTGGGCTCGGGGCAGAGCCCCGGCGAGTTCCTGAACCCCCTGGTGCTCAACTCCTTCCTCACCAAAGCCCTGCAGTACAGCCTGCACGGGGACACAAAGCTCGCGGCTAACCTCTCCTTCGCCCTCAAGTACCTGCCAGAAGCACTCAGCGCCAACGCCCCCGACGCCCTGAGCTGCCTTGAGCTGCGGTACAAGGTACGCGGCGGTGCTCCAGAGCTGTCATCGAGCTCTTACCCCATGCCCTCTCCTTGCTCTTCATTTCTGCATCTCTCTCTGCTCTGGTAAAGTTGTAGGATTTAAGAAGATACATCATCCCCACGGCTGTGGAGATGTTGATACCCTGTGTGCCCATCCCTGCACGTAACAAGAGGTGGGAGGCCCTGCCCTCAGCGAGCTCCCAGTCTGGGCGGAGCAGCCTTGACCCAGTAACCAAATGGGACCGGAGTCTGAGGGTAGGGGCTGACGAGTCAGAGAAGAGGGGCCCAGGTACAGTGGAGCAGTGCTCTGGGGCAGGGTTTGGTATTGAGGGAGCGTGGCCTCCCCCTGGGCCGTCGTGGGCGCTTTGCCTGCAGTCCCCTGGGGGCCGGGCCTTCTCCGTGCCCGGCGCCCGGTCCCTGCAGCTTTGAGAATAGCTGGCCTGGCCTGACTCGGGGCCAGGGTGGTCTCCCAGCAGTGAGAGGGTGAGCTCGGGCAGGCCCTGGCCCGCCATTGCCACCCCCGGGCGCCTTTTGGTCTCGCCTGCTGCTTGCCCAGGACCAGGTTGTTTGGATGGCGATGGCTTTTTAGCACAGTTGGAGATCCAGTATTGCCGCCCTTCCTGTTAACTTTTAGTCTGAATTGAGCTCCTCGATGTTCTTGACCTCTGTTCCTCCAGACTGAATTGTTATTTTTCCAGCTCTGTAAATTAACCCTTTAGTAGTTTGATTGGCATGGCACTGAATTAAGTAAATTAACTTAGGCAGTATTGCCATCATCATATTGCCTTGTCCTGTTCATGAGCCACTCAGACGTCTGTGTGAGAAGAATGTTTTTCTGGGGTTCGTGTAGTTCCTGTGTGTGTCTTGGCAGGCAGACTCCCCAGTGTTTTACGTCATCTGCAGTTATTTTAAATGGAATTTCTCCTGTAGGGATCAAGACCACATTTGTGTCACAGAAGACCTTAGTGCTGGAATTATTCTTTAAACACTTGGTGGGACTCCCTGGTGACGGAGCCCACTCCTGCCTGGTGGCAGGCTCCGTCCTGCCCGGCCCAGGCGGCGGCTCAGTGCCCCCTGCACCCACACTCTTCCTCTCTCTCTCAGGTTGACTGGCCCCTCAACATTGTCATCACGGAAAGCTGCTTGAACAAATACAACAAGGTCTTCTCCTTCCTGCTGCAGCTGAAGCACATGATGTGGACCCTGAAGGACGTGTGCTTCCACCTCAAGCGCACAGGTAAGGGGCCCCCGGGCTTGTGGACCTACTGTGGGCCAGGCGGCGGCGGACTCCAGGGCCTGAAGGTCTCTGCTGTTTACTCCATCATTCCCACCCAGCGCTAGTGAACCGCGCAGCTGGCTCGGTCCAGTTCCGCCAGCTCCAGCTCTTTAAGCACGAGATGCAGCATTTCGTGAAGGTGATCCAGGGCTACATTGCCAATCAGATCCTGCACGTCACGTGGCGCGAGTTTGGGGACAAGCTGGCGGCTGTGAGCAACCTCGAGGAGATCCACCGCACTCATGCCGAGTACCTCAACAAAGCCATCTTCAGGTAAGAGTAGGCCAGGGGCCTCCAGGGATGGGCTGGTGGGTGTGGAACAGGCAGCTCACGTGGGTCAGGAAAGAGGTTAGCCTACGACTGGAAGAGAAGGGCTTTGCTCTCCCAAGCTCAGGCAAAAAGAGAATAAGCATTTATTAAGCACCTACTTTGCCAGGCATTGTGCTAGGCACGTTACAACCCTGTGAGGTAGGTGCTGTTGTTATCTCCATTTTTCAGTTGAGGAAGCTGAGGCAGACTGAGGTAAAGTGACTTGCCCAGCCACAAAGCCAGTAAATGTCAGGCTGAATTTGAACTCGGGTCTTCCTGACTCCAGGCCCAGTGATCTATCCCTTGCACAACCTAGCCATGACGTGATCATTGATTGGGAAAGAGAATGCCCAGAGTTGAGAGGACAGAGTCAGGAGGAGGCCAGAGTCACTGGATTGGAGAGACTGTCAGGGAGTGCCAAGTGCTAAGGTGCTAAAAAGACTGGAAACCGAGGAGGGGGCTGGCTTAGGATGCCATTTTGTATTTGATCCTGGAGGTGATAGGGAGCTGCTTTATTGAGTAGGGGTGACGTCATCAAACCCGTTTTAGGGAGATGGCCTTGGTGGCTGGAGGATGGCTACAGCAGGGAGAGACTTGAGGCAGGGAGACCCCCCCCAGCAGCTCCTGCAGCAGAGTAGGGGATGGTGGTGGAGGTGACGAGGCCTGGACCAGGGTGTCGGCAGGGGCAGGAGAGGAGATGCTGCAGAGGTGAAATCTCAGGCCTTGGCACCAGCTTGGACAGTGGGGAGTGAGCGAGCGTGAGGAGCCCAGGATGACTCCAAAGGCGGGAGCCTGCGAGGTGGGAGGATGGGGGCGCTCAGGGGAGAAGAAGAGTTTCGTTCTGGACCCGTTCTACTGGATGTCCAGTTCAAGGTGTCTGAAAGGCGGCTGGAGATGCGAGATTGGAGGTCAGCATAGGGAGACTGTCAGGAAGTCAGTGGCAGCTGATGAGATCACCTAGTGGAGTCTGGAGGGAGAAGGCCAGGACACGATCCTGAGGGACCCCTAGAGTGGGAGAGGGGGATCTGGAGGAGGGGAACCAGGTCAGGGAGAATGGTAAAGGAGAAAAGGACGCTGGATTTGACCACGAAGAGCTAGCTCGTTGGGCACTTTAGTGGAATGAGGAGAGGGGAAATGGGGGCCCCGATTGTGAGTTTAGCCAAAAGGACCACGATGGTGGGGATGGGAGGGTGAAGGGAGAGTTTTCCAGGATGAGGGAGACATGGGAGTGTTTGTAGACAGCCGTGAGAGATGAGCTCAGCGGTATGGGAAGAGTGGCCTTGAGCCGGCGAGTGGTCAAGGGCCTTTCTGGGTGGGCAGTGGGAAGGCTGCCCTAGCTCAGGATGGGGGAAGGGGGCCATCTGTCCTCAGCAGAGGGTCACAATTTGGATCTGCTGGGCCAAGTGGGCTTTGAGACAGTGAGGGCCGGTGGAGACCACGCTCCACGGATTTGTAGTGGCTCCGTTGGCCCAGCTGGGCCCGCCTCAGCAGCATCTGGACACTTGGGGAGGTGGAGGCACGGCATCAGAGGGGCTTCCTGGCCTGACCTGTTCTCCACCTGCTCCCCACCCCAGGGGGCTGCTGACAGAAAAGGCTGCCCCTGTGATGAACGTCATCCACAGCATCTTCAGCCTCATCCTGAAGTTCCGTACTCAGCTCATCTCCCAGGCCTGGACCTACGATGGCAGCCGGCAGGGGGCCGTGCACCCCAACTTTGCCCTCATGCAGCAATCCTACAGCACCTTCAAGTACTACTCTCACTTTCTTTTCAAAGGTGAGGATGGAGGTAGTGGAAACGGCTTCAGGGAGGAGTTTGGGGGGCCGGAGATCGCCACAGAGGGGGACTTTCACGGTGTGGCTTATGGTCTCCCTCGTCCTGGCCCGGGGCCCCAAACCCTGCCTTGTCTTCTCCCTGCAGTGGTCACCAAGCTGGTGAACCGAGGTTACCAGCCCCATCTGGAAGACTTCCTCCTGCGAATTAATTTCAACAACTACTACAGAGACACATGAGCCGTGGCCCCAGCAAGGACTGCTGTGAGAGAGTGCACTTTCCCTTCTCTGTAAATAGCCCCCACATAAATAAAGGGCCCTGCGCTCTGTCCTGGGGAGCCGCTCTCCCACCCCGCCCAGGCAGGAGCAGGCCAGCAGTCAGTAACGTAGAGCTGTTTATTGCAGGGGGGTTGGGGGAGCTGTTTGTAGAGACAGGAGGACCTTTCCCTCCCTCCCTCCCTCCGTCATGGGATGAGTTTCTCTTCCTAAAGCACTGAAGATGAAGAAATCAGCCGGGCTGCCCTCCTGCTCTACCTGGGGCCCCCGCCCCTCCCCCTCTTCAGTGCCTCTGCTGCCAGCCAGGTCCCTTCGAAGAGGCAGATGGGATGGTTCTCTGTCACTACATTAACAGCTTCAGAAAAAGGCAGAGGGAGTGAGGAAGGGCTCTGATGAGCTGGGGGGGGAAGCCCAGTGAGTCTGGGGGCTGGGTGTGGGGCTGCTGAGTCAGCATCAGACAGAGACAGGTCAGGACTGACTGGATGTCTTTGCCTTCATGGAAAAACAGCCACTGGGGTGACTGAAGTGTGGCGGGACCAACCTAAGACACCAAATGCCGTTTTGTGACTCAGCGGTGCCCAGAGGGGCCTTGTGAGACTGTCCAGGCAGGTGGGAAACGCCCACAAGGCAGCTACGAAGATCACGTCACACAGAGCTCTGCAGCCCAGAGGGGAGGCTTCCTGCTGTAGGACAGGTGGCTGCCACCCGCGGCCGCCGCCGCTCCACACTCCATGGCCTCCGGGGGCCCGTCCACGTCCTCCTCCTGCTGCTCACGGTACGGTTTCTCCAGCAGCTTCAACACCCTCCTTACCTGGACAGGAACATGCAAGACACAAGCACGTCAGCAGGGAACTGAAAGGAGGCAGGAAAGAAGCCCTCCTCCACCCCCTCAAGGGTGGTGGCTGGCGCCCATACCTCTGAGAAGTCTCCCCGCTCCGCAGCTTCTATGGCATTCTGGGCGATGTAGTTCCTCAGGATGTACTTGGGGTTGTTGGACTGCATGACTCCTACACGCTCCACGTTCCAGGCGGTCATGCCGCTGACGCTTTGCATGTCTCTTTCCAACCGGGCTCTGCAGAAACACAGAGGAAAGCTGAGTGCCAACAGCAGCTTTTGGGCCTCCCTTCCTGTCATGCTTGGCCCTACTTCATCTGTTCCTTCACCAAGCACCGATTAAGCACCTGCTGTCTACCAGGCACTATGCTAGGTACACGGACTACGAAGACCCAATTAATCCTTACCCTCATGGAGCTTACGATCTATTGGGGGGGGCAATCAGGGCACAGCCCGGGCAAAGGTGTAGAGGCTGAGAAATGGTAATTAAGGCAAGTCTGGCTAGAAGAGAGTAACACGGAATAAGCTTGAAAGGGGAGGCAGGCAGGCCAGCCTCCACGTCGGAGCCGCGCATCTCACCTGTATCTCTGGAGCCACGCCTCCCAGTGGTCCCGGTTGCGGCCGATGAGCTCGGTGGCGGACAGGTGCTGCAGCTTGGAGGACTGCTCGATGCGTTCCAGCTCCTTGTTGATGCTTGCCTTGGTTCCAATCAAAGCAAAGAGCTGAGGATTGGACTGAGCCAGCATAAGCATCATGGAGAGCTGCCTAGGAGGGAAGAAATAGGGCACTGCCGAGGCCGGCACCCCGACACACGCACGCTTCCGTGGTGGTGAGCTCCGATGTCCCCGCATCCGACGGTCACTTCCCCCACCCCCGGGCTGCTGACTGGAGTTAGAGAACATCGGGGCCCCCCAGGCCTCTCCCCAGCCTCCTCTCGTGGGGGAAGGTGGGCCTTCTTGCCCCCCTTGCATTGGGTTTCTCTGCACGTCCCCTGTGGTCCCCAGTCTCTCTCCTGGCTTCTGTGGCCAGACTCAGCGAGGGGCTGTCGGTAACGAGGATCTCTTCTTTCTCTCCTGCTCTGTCCAAAGTCGCAAGGGCCCCCCACCTTCTCGTAGGCTCTCTCCTTCACTCCCACGGTTTCAAGGCTCACCTTCACAGAACTGATTCCTCAAAGGTCACATCTAGTCCTCCTTTGTCCTGCCTCTGTGGGCAGCCCCCTTTCCCTGGGCTCCATTCTGAGTGGGGCCTCTCCTTCCCTCTGCCCACCCGTGACTCGGAGACCAAGTCCTGAAGGGCTCCCCCTGATTTGCCCTCCGACTCTCCCTATCGCACCCCAAATCTTCTGAGGCTTTCCCTTTCCTCTTCCTCCTCCACGCTCATCACTCTGGTGCCGCCCCCTCCCAGAGGTCCCAGGGAGGCTCGGCTTCCTCTCACTAACCACCCAACAGGGCTACAGGAAACAACCCAGTGTCCGTCCCATGGCACCTCTGGGGGAGGCTTGACTGGGCCCACTGCGGAAACCTGTGGAGGCTCAGACTCTTGGGGGGGGTAGCGTCCCCTGTAACTCCCTGCAGCCCCTCGCCTCTCTTTTTACAGCCTGGGCACAAAGCACCAGTGTCCTCACAGAAAAACACCACAAAAATCACTCCTGGGAAACTGCAGTCTCTGAACTCAGATCTCCAGATTCCACTGACCCTGAGTTCAACTTAACCCCTGCCTGTCTGAGTTTTCTCATCTGTGAAATGGTAGTAAGAATTCCCACAGCATTTGTACCTCCTGGGCTTGAGGCTCCAGTGAGATCATCTGTGTCGAGCACTTTGTAAACCCGAAATGTCATTATTATGCCCTGAATAAGATTCATCAGAAAGCCAAATAAAGAGCTTTCTCTGGTGGTTTGTCGGGCATGCCTGGGGCCCCCCAAGTCCCCAATCGCACTGTGGACGTCCCCAGCGCAGTGGCACTGCAGAACTCCCACCGTGAGGAAAGGAGGGAGGTGCTGTTATTGTCCTCCTTTTACAGATGAGGAAACTGAGGCAGGCAGCAGTGAAGTGACTCGTCCAGGGTCACCCAGCTAGGAAGAGTCTGAGGCCGAATTTGAGCTCGGGTCTTCCCGACTCCAGGCCCCACTGCTTGGCTCGTGCAAGGCAGCTACCTGGGATCCATCTGTGGCCTGAAGGCTAGCTTCAGCTCTTCCAAGGAAGCACACTGCTGGGCAAGCTGGTCGAGGAAGTGGGCCCCCTGGGCGGGCTCTGGGGCCACAGAGAAAGAGCTCAGTAAGTAGAACGTGTTTGTGAAATCCGCCCCTAGAAACCGAAACAAGGCCTGTGGGCGCCAGGAGCCTTGTGGAGGCAGCGGCCCTGACCCAGCCCGTTTGGGGCTTGGGAGAGGGACGGCACGGGGTTTTTTCACTTCCTCAGACGTCCTCCGCTACCCCCCAGCAGCCCTGCCCACTGACCCGTGAGGTGCATGGTCTCCAGAAGGGCGGACACCAGCTCCCGGTCATCCTCCAGCTCCAGCCGGATCAGGCCCAGCTTCCGCCTCATCTTGTGCAAATAGTGCTTCTCGAACTCGGCGTCATATTCCTCCTGGAGGATGGGCTCGCTGACCTCCAGGGGCAGCTCGGGCACCAGGGCCTCAGCCAGCTTCTGAAGGTTCCACTTGCACACTTCAGGCTGCTTGTTGTACGCATAGCGACCCGACGTGTCAGAGCTGTTGCAGATGTGGTCGGGGTCGTACCTGGCGGGGAGGTATGGCGAGCCGCCTGTCAGGGCAGCCCCCAGAGCGCCAGCGGGGGTGTCCCTGGGGCGCGGCGCCTCACCTGTCCATGAACCCAAAGGGCCCGTAGTCGATGGTCAGCCCCACGATGCTCATGTTGTCCGTGTTGAGCACGCCGTGACAGAAGCCCACGCACTGCCAGTCGGCCACCAGCCGCGCCGTGCGCCGTGTGACCTGGCCGAGGGGAGCGGGGCTCAGACCTCCAGGCTGCCCTGTTCTCTCTCCTTTCTTCTCCTCCCTGCCCACACGAGAACCACCGGGGGCTGCCCTCTCTGCCTCCCAGAGTCCCGAGCTCCCTGAGCCCTTTCCTAATCTCTGCCCCCTCCCCAGAGCTCCTGTGTGTCTGCTGTATTTACTGACGTACACGCTGTGCCAGCTACACGGTAGGCACTTAATAAAGGTGCCCAGGGCTTCAGCAACACTTTAAGGGCCTACTGAAAACAAACAGCTCCTCGTCTTTTCTGTCTGTCCTTGGTTTGTTCTAATGGGGTTTTCAGAGAAACCCGCTGTCCTCTGGGATCTGCAGGGGAGACAGCTGCTTCTGCTCCAGCCCTGGCAGAGGCCACAGAGGGAACCTGGGGACGACCGCTCGGCCAGGCTGGCCCAAGGTGAGAGGGACCCATGGCTGACGTCCTGAGGCTGCCGTCCCTTGCGGGAAGCTGGCTGCAGAGGGGTTCCGGAGCCTCCGCCAGGCCTCTAACGGTGTGCCAGGAAGAGGGAGGGAAAAGCTACACGTGCTCTTTCAGGACCCTGGAGCCCCCCTCCCCCAGCCTACCTACCTCCCGGAAAAAGGCTGCGTTCCTCTGCACACTGTCTTCTGCAAAGGCAGCCTGGATTTCTGGGTAAAAACTGCTGATGACGTAGTCGAGCATTTGTATCCGTATGTCATTCCGGCCCACGCTAGGGCCTTTCCGCCCTGTGTGTTCATCTGGAGGTTTAAAAATCTCAAAAGAGCCAAACCTGGGAGGAGGAAAGAAGAGACTTTGAAGATGGCAGCCTCTCCCTGCATGAAGACCTAGGCCAGGCTCAGTGAGCAGGACCTGTAACTTTCCCCAGAATCGGCCCCTTCACATCTTATCCAGTTAAGGAGATGATTTTCACAAGGCTGCACTGGCTCATCAGGCCGTCCCAGGGACCCACGACCCGGAAAGCGGGAGAACCGCCGATCTGAGAAGCCGGTCTTCACAAGGACGCTCCCTGGCCAGAGAGAAGAGTGAACGGCCTCTCCCGCTCCGATACTCCAGCTACTGGCTGCCCTTCAGATTCCACGCCCAGAAAGCAGGGCAGTCATGCTAGCAGGTCAGGCCCTGATCAGCTCTTTAATTAGTAATGCCTCTCCTTGGCATCAGAGACTTCCAGGCTCGTGCTGGCCGGGCACTGGCTCAGCAGCCAGTGATAAGGGGAGGTCCAATGTCAAGGCTGCTGCTGACCTCATTTGGTTTGCAAGCTACCCACAAGGCCAGGTGATAAACAGATGCTTTACAGCCAGGTTCTTCTGCCGTCCCTGCCCCCTCCCCCCATTGCTGTTTATCATTTGCAACATCATTGCATTCAAAAGTTCACTGAAATAGAGGGTCCTGGGTCCCAGGGCAAAGCCAAGAGCCTGGCAGGGTAGCCCTTGGCACACATCCTAGGCATGCCACGCTGGAGCTCCCCAAGGTCTTCTAGAGAGAGGAAAGGGGGATAGCAGTCCTCCCCACCCCCCCTCAATACATAGAGACGCCCAGGAGCCTTTTTTGTCTTGGGAGGATGGCAGTCCAGCGTCCCCTGCACAAATCCTTGTGGGAGTTAAGACTTTGTGACTGATATCAGACTGAAGTACCCCAGACCCACCAATCACACACCATCCCCAGGCAAGCCTCAGAAAGGCCGAGCCTCCCCATTACCTTAGGAAAGTAGAGGCTATGCGCAGCACCACTGCGCAGTTTTCATATTTAGGGTTGCCATCGTAGTAAATGTCACGGATCACCTTGGACTCGGAGGTCACACACGAGCCCGCCCGGGTCGTGGGGATGCCCAGGTGGAACATGGCTTCACTGCACAAGAATTCCCTTATGCTGGAGCGAAGAACTTTCCGGCCATCAGCTTGCCTGGAACCAAAGGGACAGTTGAGGACTTATCCCAGATGCTTCCTTCCCAGTGAGAAGGCCCATCTCAGGGGCAGGCACCGGACAGAACACAGGCCTCTGACCCCAAAGGCCATGGCCAGTACCAACATTTTAAAAAACAGCACCGGGGCACAAGGTGGCACAGTGGATAGAGCTCCAGCCTTGGAATCAGGAGGACCTGAGTTCAAATCCAGACTCAAACACTTGACACTTACCAACTGTGTGACCCTGGGCAAGACACTTAACCCTGACTGCCTCACCAAAAAGCAAAAAAAAAAAAAAAAAGAGAAAGGAAGCATAAAGCCTGTGGTGGACAGACGACCTCCCCAGAAAACCAGGCACTGGTGGGCCCCACCCAGGTGGCAGCCAGGGCCAAAGCACAGGAGAGGCCTCGCTGACAGCAGGGGCAGGAAGCCAAACAGTTCCCTTGGAGATATCACTCTGCCCACATTTCTGGGCCTCAGTTTCCTTCTCTGAACTACACGACTGCTAAAGTTCCTGCCAACTCCAGATCCTAAGATACACAGGCAAAAAGATGCAGGGAGCACTCGGGCAACCGGCAGCTCTGCTCCCCACAAGGATCATGCCATTCAGAAAGTTCAACCCTGGGGAGTCTCTAAGCCCTTTCTTCCCAAAGCAGGATGTCCATGATATGCCATCTTCTGGTCTCCACTGCGATACCTCTATCAGCGAGGAGCTCGCTACCAAGCCCACTGCACTCTGGGACAACTCCAGCTGAGAAGAAGTCAAACGTAATACAACAGACCATCTGCATCCACTGGCCCCAGTGGAGAACAAATCTTGTTCCTTTGCCAAATGAATAGTCTTTCAAAAACATTTAGTGTTAAGTGATGAAGGAAGGTGCTCAGTGGGGAAAGGAGCCACACTGTGGAAGTTTAGCCTCTGGTATCTGGGAGATCACTTGGGGCAGGTACTTAAGTGGCTGCTGGACAGCCAGGGCCTATCCGCTCTTTATTCTCTGCCTCAGCTCTTTCTTATCAACAGTGTTTAGGGTGACTCAGAACTGCCCAGTCATGCTGAGACCACAGCCGGAGAATCGATGTGGAAATTCTCCCTGTGACATCTACCCGAAGAACTTGGATAGAGTAAAAGGGGCCTAGCCAAGGTGTAACCTAACTCAGCCTTGATCCTTGGCAGACAATGGTAAAAATAAACTCGCCTTGGCCCTCGTTTTATCTGAACCCGAGACAAAGGGACTTACTTCTTATCCCAGGTGAGATTTCAGGGTCTTAAGCAGGAATCTGGCCGCCGTTCAGACTAATCCTACCAGAGCAGTCTTCCCGAAAGCCTGGAGTGGGCCCGCAGGCTCTGGCAGAACGGGGCCACCAGCAAACTTTCTACCCTTGGGCACCTGACCAGGGAGCAAACAGCACCCTCAGCACCCCCAGTTTGGCTGGAGAGGGGCTTGTCTCCTCTGCAGGCTGGGGAACCACTGGGGCAGTTAACCCGAGTCAAGCTGTCCAGGTTAGTTAGCTAGGCCTCAGGCAGCAGACACACACTTCCTATTGTCAGAGTATCAGTGGGGCCAGCAGAGCTTTGTAAACCATTGTCACAGCACTTAAAACCCAGGGTCCCCTCCATCCCATGCAAAAGTCAGGGTTTTTGGAAGGAGTCAGAAGATTCACTGATAAAACATCAAAAGGTCACACTGGTAGGAAAGCCAAGGATCTCTTCTGTGAAATCTGTTTCCTTAAATAGTCACGTGCTTATATAGAAAGCCATGTTGGTGTTTCATCAGAAAAGACAGAATGCTACAATCTGATGTGATAACAGAGTCCATCAAGGCTTACAAAGCACTTCCGTCACAACAGGGCAGATTTTATTGAAAAGGAAACTGAGGCTTGGAGGTCATCTAGCGCGCTGCAAAGCTGCAGACCCAAATCTCTAGACTCCAGGCCTAGTACTCTCAATCTAGCTCCAGGTGACTGACAGCAACTCGAGGCTTTACAAATGCATCGTCAGCAGAAAGCCAGAGACAGAGTATGTGCCCAAAGCAGAAGTGGCTGGATGTGGTTTGAGACTATAAGAGGGGACAGAGAGGAGGGCTCAGAAGAATGCCCCAAGACTAGAGATGGGAGAGAAAGCAGAATCCTGAGGCACCGGGGCCTGCAGCAAAGCAAACTGTCATGGGGGAGGGGGACCCCCCATGCTGACACAACAGTGCCTGCCAAAGACAGGACCAGGCCAGCCCTCTGCAGGTGACACATGATCACTCGGTGGGGGAAGGGAACAACACGTATCAATATCCGACCGACTCCAAGCTCGCTGGCCCCTCTCTGGGCCTCAGTTTCCTCCCCTGTAAAATTAGGTGCTAGACTAGGTCGCCTCTGACGACTCTCTGACACGCATCCCGTAACAACACTTGGTTCTACGAACACATCCAAAGAAGACAAATCCCCAGGGGGAACGGTGGAAATCCTCTTCCTCCAGGGATCCCGCGGGCAGGGCAGGGCAGGGCAGGGCAGGGCAGGGCAGGTGAAAGCCGGACACCGAGGGCCACTGTGGGGGGTGGGGGTGGCGCGGGGCTTGTTTAAAGGAACCAGCTCAGAGATCAGTCACAGGGACGTGCTGCCCCGCCCCCCAACACCCACTCCCGGAGAACCATCCAAGAGCCCGGGCCACTGGGGGAGGGGAAGAGGGCAGAGCAAGAACCCGGGAGGGCTAGGGCAAGGGGGAGGGGGGAAGAGTTGGGCCCGAGGAGGCTGGGGGTAGCCCGGCTGGAGACAGGGGCATCCCGGGAGTGGGTGGCAGGGGCACCCCTGGGCAGGCACGTAGCGGGTCCGGCGGGCAGGAGGGGGCGGGGGCTCACCGGGAGAAGGGCGTGAGGCCGGCGCCCTTGAGCTGCAGCTCCCAGCGCTGCCCGCCCGTGCCCAGCACCTCGCCCAGGTACATGGCGGCGCCGTCGCCCAGCTGCCCCGCGAAGCTGCCGAACTGGTGGCCGCAGTAGCAGTGCGCGGCGGGCTCCGAGCCGGGCAGCAGCGCGTTGCCGCTGAAGTAGAGCTCCAGCTCGGCCTCGGCCTCGGCCCCGGCCCCGGCCCCCGAGCTGGCGCGGCGGCGGGAGCGGGGGCGGGGCGCCCCGGCCCCGACCCCGGCCTCTTCCTCCCGCTCCTCCCCCTCGCCCTCGGGCCTGGCTCCCGGGGGCGGCGGCGGCGGGCCCAGGCCGAGCAGCGCCAGCGCCGGGGCCGACAGCGCGACGAGGCGCGGCTCGCGGAGCGGAGAGGGCCGGACGCGGCTGAAGCAGGCGCCCGGCACGGGCCGCGG
>NW_020950172.1:6457468-6459245 GCF_900497805.2 Vombatus ursinus | reverse complement strand
GCAGGCGCGGGCGGCGCAGGGCGGCGGAGCGGGACGCGGAGGCTGCCATTCGCCTCGGCCGCCCGCGCGCACTGCGCAGCCCCGGGCCCCGCCCACCGCTGCGTCTAAGGCCCGGGGGCGGGGCTCCGCGCGGCGGCCAATCCGGGCCTCGGGAACTTCATCGTCATCGGGCCCGGGGGCGGAGCTTCACCTCGCTACAGTTCCCAGACCGGAGGGGCGAAGTCGCGCTCTCCACCTGGGGGGGGGCGGGGCACAGGGGCGAGTCTCCCTGCTCGAACCGAACCCCAGAGCTCCGGGCCGGCCGTTCAAAGGCCAGGCTTCCCGAGGGGCGGGCCTTGGCACTCCCAAGGCCGAAGAGCGTACGGCGCGAGGCTCCGCCTCCCAGAAGATACCGAGTCCTAGGTCCGGAGCTCTGCGGTCAGAAAAGCACCGAGCCAAGGGGGCGGCACCGCGCCGGCCAAGCAGCTGAGGGTTCAGGGAGCGCGGCTCCTCTTTCCGGCTAATCCCGCGTCCCTGACCCGGCGGCACCGCGCCCTCTGACCGATACCGAGCCAAGGGGTCCGCGTCCAAAGGACGGCGCTCAGCGCGCCAAACGTCTCGGAGAGGAGGGGCTGTGGCTCCACTCTCCGACCGATAAGGAGCGTCAGAGCCCCGCCCTTGTTTGCCAACCCCCACGAAGTCCGAGGGACGCGGCTCCCACTTCCAGCCATTGCCGAGAGGAGAGGGCGTGGCTCCGCCCTCCGACCAATAAGGACCAGAAGGGGCGGGGCTTCTCTTCCCAAACAACACAAAGTCTAGGGAGCGAGGCTTCGACCTCCAACTGTCGCCGAGCCGCGTGTCCGTAGTTCCGCCCTGCAGCCAGTACGTAGCGGAGGGAGCGGAGCCTCGATTTCCAAGCAACAAAGCTTCCACGGAACGATCCGAGGGCTTCCGGGGATCTCCGAGTTGAGGGCCCGTGGCTGCCCCCTCCACCCAACACGGGGCAGAGGGAGCAGAACCTTGCTTTTCAAACATCAAAGGGTCTCCCCGGTAGGTACACGTGACTCCCCCCTCCGGCCAATAAGGGGGAAAGGGGGTGGGGTTTCTCTTTCCCATTAGTAAAGATTCGACGGATCGGGGCTCCGCCTTCCAACCAGCAGCAGGAGACGGGTCCTGAGCGGGGCGGTCCCTCCAATACGGATCGAAGGAGGCGGAGACTCGTGCTTCGGAGCGCGGGGAGTCTTGGTGGTGGAATTGTGTGGGTCGTGGAACAGGCCGCGTGGTGCTCCTGGGCTGAGGGGGGTTCGGGGCTCGTCCTCTTCCCCCCCTCAGCCAGCACGGCTGGGCTGAAAGCCCCCCGCGGCCACGCCCCCACGCAACTCCCGAGCGAAAGTTGGGTCGGGGCTCCTCCCGCCCTCCCGTGCGGAGTCCTGGAGGCGAGGTGGGCCCGGGGAAGTAGCCCTCGGAGCGGGGCCACGAGGGACTGGATTTAGGACGTCCAGCCCACGAGAAACGCGGAGAAGGAGGCCTCGCCTTCCGGCTTTGGGGCGGGTGGGGAGCCGGCGGGCCGGAACCAGAGAAGAGCTGGGAGGACAGAGGCCCCTCCCGGCGACCTCCGCTCTCCCAGCGGGGGTGAGCCAAGGGATTGGGGCTGCTGCGGCCGAACGAGAAGGAAGTGAGCGAGGAAGGCTCGGCCCCTCGCTTCCCGCTAGGTCCTGGGGACTGGGCCCTGCCCTCCCGCTGGCATGAAGGGCGGTCCAAGTGGGCACAGGTGCTGGGTCTTCCAGCCAATAGAGAG
>NW_020950172.1:6431082-6456220 GCF_900497805.2 Vombatus ursinus | reverse complement strand
GTGAATGCGCGCACACGCGCGTGTGGGGGTGAATGCGCGCACACGCGTGTGTGGGTGAATGCGCGCACACGCGTGTCTGTGGGTGAATGCGCGCGCACGCGTGTGTATGGGTGAACGCGTGTGAGAGAGGGAGAGAGAGTCCCTTGGCCCCTTCCAGCATCCTGCCCCCTGGTGGTGTAGCCGAAAGGGCTTTGGCCATCTTTGGGCATCATCTCACATTTTCATTACTTCTTAATTAATTCCAGTTATTTGGTCTAATGTAGTTTAATCCGGCTAGGTGAAAAGGATAGGGCGCCAGGCCCGGAGTCCAGAGGACCTGAGTTCAAATGTGACCTCAGACACTTCCTAGCTGTGTGACCCTGAGCATGTCACTTCACCCTGTTTGCCTCAGTTTCCTCATCTGTAAAATGAGCTAGAGAAGGAAATGGGAAACCACTCCAGTATCTTTGCCGAGAAAGGCCCAAATGGGGTCATGGAGGGTTGGCTATGACTGAAGGGCCTCAACACCAACAGTCTGATCACCTTTTTGGTATAATCATGTTTCCCCATATTCAGAAGTTCATGGATACAGAGCTTGCAGGCTTGTTGGTGTGTATACCTATGTATTGTGTGTATATGTCATATGTGAGAGTGAGTGGCAGGCAGACACGCAGAGCCAAGTTAGGAATGGGAATGGGGAATCGGGACAGAGAGACCTTTTTATCTTGCTCCGTTAGCGTAGTTATAGTGCTTGCCTCAGATTCAGGACAGGGGAGATTGAAAGAACTGGGGGGAAGGTGCAGAGGCTGAGAAAAACCAGCAGCAGCCTTAGACCCAGAGAGCC
The DNA here is from genome assembly GCF_900497805.2 of Vombatus ursinus. Lineage (NCBI taxonomy): Eukaryota > Metazoa > Chordata > Mammalia > Diprotodontia > Vombatidae > Vombatus > Vombatus ursinus. The sequence continues at coordinate 6,455,397 of NW_020950172.1, read as the reverse complement.
CTTTGTAGTTGGTTGAAAGACAGTCCCAGATTGAGTTGGGTGGATTAAATCAGTTGAACCTGTATGGTCCAATGTGGTTCCTTCTGTGATACTATGTCCACATTAGCAACCCATGAATGGATGGGAGTTCACACTCCTAACCTTAGGTGGTAGATGTTTGAGAGGGAGAGTAGATTCTCCTAGAGAGGAGGTAGTTTAAAAAAAAAATACACCAAGTGCCTTCAATTTCTTGTTCTTTTTTTTTTTGTTCTTACTGTTCTGTGTTCTGTTTGATCATTACAGAAACCCTATGACTGAGGAAGGGAAGGGAATAAGCATTTATTAAGCACCTACTATGTGCCAGGCACTGGACTAAGGGCTTTACAGATATATCTGTTTTACAGATGAGGAAACTGAGGCTGAGAGGTTAAGTGACTTGCCCAAATTTTCACAATTTACAAGTATCTGAGAAACTGTTTGAACCCAGATCTTCCTTATTTCAGCCCCAGTCTCTCATGCCTCCATGCTTGTGCTCTGCCCACACAAGCTCCCTATGGGTATGCCAAAGATATGATTTCTATGTTTATCTCTTCTTCCTTCCCACTGATAATGTGTGCGTTTGTAGAAAAGGCCTGGGGAAGGCAACTGTTTTACTGCTGCTTTTCTTAACTCTGCTCATTTATTAAATGCCTTTGCTTTGAGTTGTGTCCTGGAATAAATCAAAGCTATCAATAGTCATTATGGGAAAAAAAATGCTCTAAATCACTAATAACTAGATAAATGCCATTTAAACAACTCTGAGGTACCCACCTTACATCTCTCAGATTGACTAACATAACAGAAAAGGAAAATAACAATGTTGGAGGGGATGTGGTAAAGCAGGAATACTAATGCATTGTTGGTGGAGTTGTGAACTGGTCCAACCATTATTTAGAGCAATTTGGAACAGTGACCAAAGGGCTATAAAACTGTGCATAGCCTTTGACCCAGCTTTACCACCACTCGGTCTGTATCCCAAAGAGATCATAAAGACGGGAAAAGGACCCACATGTACAAAAATATAGCAGCACTTTTTATGGTGGCAAAGAATTTGAAGCTGAGAGGGTGCGGGTCAGTTGGGGAATGACTGACTGTGTGATGGGATGCAACCCTATTGCAAGAAATGGTGAAGGGGATGGTTTCAGAGAAACTAGGGAAGACTTTATGGACTGATGCAGAGTGAAGTGAGCAGAACCAGGAGAACCATGTACGTTGTAAACAGCCACGCTGTACGGTGATCAACCGTGGAAGACTTAGCAACTCGCATCGACGCAATGATCTATCACAATTCTAAAGGACTCAGTTATCCACCTCTGGAGAGAGAGACCTGATGGACTCATACAGAGTGAAGTATGTGTTTTTCTTTTTTCCTCTTCCCCCTCAACATAGGGAATGTGGAAATATGTTTTGCATGGTTTTAGGTGTACGATGGGTATCTGTATCATTTCTTGCCTTCTCAATGGGTGGGAAAGGGGGAGGGAGAAAATTTGGAAATGAAAATTAAAAAAATATAAAGAAAGAAGATGAAAATAAAAGAGAATTGTATCCTCTGGCTGATTAATAAAAATATACATTTGTGTGTGGAGGCAGACAAACGCGCTTTGATTTTCAGTAGGTGTGGATCACGTGGTACTTTGAACCTAGGAAAGCTTTTCTGTGCTTGGTCCCCACACGTGACAGGGTTGTGCCCCAGGGGCTACATTATAGTCACATGGACATACTACACATATGCAGTCTGAGATTCACGAACCCATCACTCAGACACATGTGTTACATAGTTTGTTCAGTTATCCTCCCAACCATTTGGGCACAGGTTGTTTCCAGCTTTTTCCTACCATAAAAAGTGCTACTATGAATATTTTGGTACATGCAGGACCTTCATATTTTTTGCCTTTTTAAATTTTGTTTAATTTTATACTTAAATACTAAAACTTATATAATAAGAAAAGAAAAAGAAATATAAACTTAAATATTAAAACTTAAATACAAAATAAGAAAAAAAAAGCATTGCCATGTGCACACAGAATGTGAGAGGCTTCAAAATGCACAGCAATAAATTTCCATTCCAAGAAAGCCTGCAAAATCAACAAGATGCATTGTGTTCAGAGCGACCCGTCTTTTCTGTTGGAAGTTTTCTTTCGTTCTCTGCTATGTGCTTATATTTTTTGCCTTTGACGCTTTTTGCCTCGGACGGCTTGGTCAAAAGGCTGAGCAGGTCAGTGACTTTTCTCCAGTAATTTTAAAGTTTTCAAGAATGGTCAGACCAGTGCACAGTCCTACGAACACTGCAGCCATATGCCTGTCTTCCCACAGCCCTGCCCCCAATTGTTCCAAAGGCGGAGAGTTTGAAGGTCTTTAGAAAACAGTGCTGGCACCCCCAAGACTTGCTTGGCAGTCATAATGAGGCAAAGTCTCAACAGATTCAAGTGCTGAAGGCCCTGGAAGTGGATGTGCCACCACTGTGACCCTGGGCTCTGACCAGCGAATGTTCTCTATGGCCACCACACAGCGTCCTGGCTATCTCTGTGCCACACTTCCAGGCACGTAGATGCTACTGCCATCTCCCCTTTCCCACTGTATCCTGGAGAAATCATCCAATCCACACCGCCTTTCCTGGCAGACCTCTCACGTCAGTTCTGTTAAGCACCGTTGTCTCTCACTTCTCTCCCAAACACTCCAGTCTGGCTCCCCCACCTTTCTAGACCCTTCACATTACTGCCCTTCTTGCACCAGACGTCCTAGGCCAGCTGGCTGACCCTGTCCCCCATCTACGTGCCTTTATCTAGGCTATGGCCTCCTGTCCCTGCCGTGTCCATGGTACACTCCCTTCTCGTCTCAATATTCACCTTCCCTCTAGGCTTATTTCAGCTGCCATGTGCTTCGCGCCTGTGCTCAAGCCTTTCCTGACATCCATCCCTGGCTGGTAGGGCTCATCCCCTTGTATTTACGAGTTGCGGATGTGTTGTGTCCTCCAGTAGAAGGTAAGCTCCCTGAGGGCAAGGACTATTGGTTTTTGCATCAGTGCCCCCAGACAGGATGGTGAAGGACAGAATGGTGCTTAATGTAATGGGCTTTGAATGTCCTTGAGGAGGCCTCGGTGTTTTCTGGGCCACCACAAATGGAGGCACCGGGAGGGATGCTTCCCCATCTCTGGGGGTCCCTGTGCCTCAGCTTTCCTCTGGGACTAGCAACCCATCTCTGGGGAGTGGATGGCTTCCTATTTTTTCCTTCCATTGGTAGTGATAAGCAGGGAATTTTTGAACAAAGTCATTGCTATTTTCACCTCTATCAAGGGATCTAAACAAGTGCATGAGAGATCCCTCATTGGAAGAGACCCTTGAAGGCTGCATTTGGACCCTAGTAACTACGTGCTTGCCCCCCAGTTAACAAACAATATGTATGGAGCAGGAGGTCACGCGGGAGCAGTTCCCATGGCAATGGGGATAGGCCTGCACCCTGGCCCCTTCCGCTGGGCCACATGTGCTCGGGGCCCTTATTAAAGGGTATGGGTAACCAGCACCTGATTTAAAGACTGCACACCTCTGGAAGTAGCCCTGAGGCTGGGAACATCTGTCTCTCAGGATTGACAGTCAGTGACCTGTGCTTAGGAGGAGAGACCCAGAGGCCAAGAGGAAGCCAGGGAATTGAAGTCCATTCTAGTCCAGCATGTGTCCTCATCCCCTTAGCTGTTGCTGGAGACAGGGGAAGGGAGGAGGGAGTATCCCTCCTCCCCTCGCCTCCAGCTCTAAGTACCAGGGAGCACTGGTGTGGCTGTGTCCCTATTGAGGGCACCTTGAAAGAGAATGGAAGCCCTCTCTCCTTGCTCTCTATAGTCAGCCAGAGGGCAGGTCTTCCTGTGCAGGTGCCGATGCTGGGTGTCCTCTGCCTACCTCAAGTGGTGATGGTGGTGGGTGGGTGGGTGCCTGTGATGGACAGTTAGGACTTGGTAAAACAGAGCACCTGCACACAGTGGCTTTAGATCAGACTAAATCTAGTTTGAATGGACAAGGATTCCCACACTTGTTTATGAGCCAAAATTTCTCTGAGACCAGGATCTGTTTTCATTCCTTTTTTTTTTCCCCCAAACTAATCTGACCTAAGATTTCATGGGTGTGGGTACTTCCTTCTGAGTAAAGTCTCTCTCCTAATGCAGAGCAGCACCTGTTTTTAATTTAGTCCTAAGGATAAATGACTTGCCCAGGGTCACACAGCCTGTTTGTGGAAATGGCAGACTTGAACTCAGGTCTTTCTGACTTAGAGGTCAGCCTTCTATCCAGTGCTCCACGGAAGCCCCTTGCACAAGGTCAGGTAGAGCCAACAAGCATTAATTACCCACTATGTGGCAGGCACTGAGCTAAGCAACAGGCTATAAAAGAAGGCACAAAAACATGGTTCTTGCCCTCAAGGAGGTCACAGTCTAATAATAGAGGAGACAACAGGTGAAAGTACAAACCAGATACAGTCAGCAAATTGGAGATGATCTCGGGGGAAGGCACCAGAATTAAGGAGGATCAGGAAGGGCTCCTTAGAGAAGGTGAGATTTTAGTGGGGACTTGAAGGAAACTGGGGAAGCCAGGAAGCAGAGATGAGGAGGGAGAACATCGCCAGGAATGGGGGACAGCCAGAGAAAATTCCCAGAGTCAAGGGGTGAAGTGTCGGGTTGGAAGAGCAATCAGAAGGCCATCATTAACCAATCTTAGGAAGTGTGGAGGGGAGTAAAGCATGGTTTATTCATCTGTAAAACAGGGATAATAGCAGAGGCACATCCCCATACCCTTCCCCAAGACTACTGTCAGGAGGGGCAGCTAGTTGATGCAGTCAGGAGGGCCTGAGTTCAAATCCCACCTCAGACCAAACACTTGACATTTACTGGCTGTGTGACCCTGGGCAAGTCACTCAACCCCAATTGCCTAAAAAAAAAAAAAAGACTATTGTCAAGAAAACTTTTTCAACCTCTGGAAGGTGGCCTCTAAGACCATGCCCAGTGCTCTGTCCTGTGCATCAACCCTGAGAGGTTCAGGGACCAGAGCTTGGAGTTAAGGGAGGGCCGGGCCCATGGAAGAGGCGTAGGGGCTGGCACAATTGTTGGAGTCCAGCCTGCTACCCACTTCCTCACCTCTACCCCAAACTTGCCGACCAAGTTCCTTCCCAGGTCTGGACACTGGTTTTCTTTTTCTGGTCGCATGAAAAGAGGGCTGGACCTCCAGCTTGGAGAGTTGATGTTCCATGACTCCAGGCCCTTGACTTTCTCCATGACCTGGTTCAATGTCCGCACAAATATAAAGAAGAGAAAGAGAAACGCTCCTGGCTAGAGTTCCAGGTTGTCTGGAGAGTGCCAGGGTCCAGCCTGGGTCCCCTTGGCCATACCCACAGGTATTATACTACCATGCTGAGCCTGTGAGGTCTCTGCACTAACTGTCCAGAGCCACCTTTAAACCTCTATTGTTTGACTTCACCCGAGAGGCAGGATGGATAATCTAGCCATGGTGTTGTGGTCCAAGTGGCTGAGGATGCTGCCTTGGGAGCACCCCCTCCCCCCAGCCTCAGACCAAGGCAGAGCCCTGGGGGAGGAGACAGGATAACCTCCACTGGTAGATTCACCAAACCCTTGACATCCCTGCTCCTTCCAGTCAAAGCACAGAGTTTGATTGAACAGAAATTGATACAAATCTGGGTTCTCCAGCATCGCTAACAATTCCCACTCTGTTCACATGGACAGGACAGCTGGCCCGGCCATTCGACCCAAGCTCTCTGGCTGTGAGGGAACAATGTTCCCCTTATGGTGAGTGGAAAATGGCTGTTACAGTCCCAGTACACCCGAAGGAAATTTGAGCTCTTCACTCGAATGTGGGCTTTGGAGAGAACCTGAGGATGTGGGTGGAGTTGGTCACCCTGCCAGGAAAAGTGGGGCCATGTACTAGATTCTACTGGACAAAGGACCTGAGAGCTGGACAGGCAGAAACCAGTGTGGCAGGTGAAGCCGTGGAACAAGGAGCTTTCTGAGGGGAAGACGATGATACCTCACAATGAGAGGCCATAGTGGAGGGAAGTCTGAAAAGTGGGGGTTGGGGGCCCCAGGGAGATGCCAACCTTTGGTGGACAACAGCTACCTAAAGGGAAGGACACTGGGCATCAGGAGTGATGGACCTAGAACCAGCTTAGCCACTAACAAGCCATGTGCCAACCGTAGACAAGCAAGTTGGAATCAGACCCTCAGGGCCAGGAGGATCACTGGAAAGTTTTCCCTGAAGCTGTCCCTCAATTGGCCCTTTTGTAACTCCCCTCCATCATTTCTAGTTCTGTCCTCCAGGACCAAAGAGGCTAACTTTCTGTGTGACAGCCCTACAGATAATGGAGCATACTCTCATATCCACCATGACTCTTCTCCAGGCCAGGTATCTCCTGTTTCTTCCCCTGAGTTAAGGCCCTTCCCTGTCCTGGCTGCCCTCCTTTGGACTGCCTCCAGTTTGCTAATGCCTTTCCAATGGGGGTTAGGGGGAAGGGGAGGAGATGGGATTCCTACCCCTCCCCTAGCTTACATGATGCAGTGACAGAAGGCGGTCTTCGCCAATAGCGTCAAACTCAAAGAGAAATGGAGGTCACCGGTACATAAAGATCCCTGCAGGCCCACAGTGACTAAGAATACCACATGTTAATGTTATTTTTTAAAACTTTGTTACATATTTCCCAATTATATTTTAATCTGATTTGGGCCACTCTCAGGAATGTTTGTTTGTTTTTTGGCTAGGCAAGGGGGTGGAGTGTCATGTGTCTGAGGCTGAATTTGAACTCAGGTTCTCCTGACTCCAGGGCTAGTGCTCTATCCACTGTACCACCTAGCTGCCCCCAACACTTAGGAGTGTTTTGGGAAGCAAGTTGCCACTGGGCAGAGTGTTTGACATCTCTGGTCTAGGAGACCATTTAATTTGTAATTGAGAAGTAACAGTTTCTTGCAATCCATTTATGAGGGCAAAGATCTCTGAATTAAGAAGGCAAAAACACAACTGGCTGAGCAAACAAGTTGGCCACACCCCTTTGAGATCTGCCTGTAGAGGAGACACAGGGGAGGGAAGGGGAGAGAAAAATTTCTCTCTCTCTCTCTCTCAATTTTTTCAGTCCTGTCTGACTCTTCGTGACCTCATTTGGGATTTTCTTGGCAAAGATACTGGAGTGGTTTCCTTCTCCAGCTCATTTTACAGTTGAGAAAACTGAGGCAAACAGGTTGAGTGAATTGCCCAGGGTCACACAGCTAGTGAGTGTCTGAGGTCAAATCTGAACTCAGATCTTCCTGACTCCAGGCCTAGTGCTCTATCCATTGTATCACCCAACTGCCCACCCCACTACATCTGCCATATTGTAGCTTTGAATTTGACCAGTTGGAAATAATGTATCCAAAGGGAAGTGAGATGCACTTCAGACAGAATGAGATACTGAGACTCATCAGAGTAAAAGAGACTTAAGTTGGAAAAAATCTCGATTTTTTGTTGATAATTTTTGTTATTAAATGACATTCTTTTCCAAATACATTCTACCTAGTGAGCAATGGATCTCTAGTAATAACTGAAAAAGAAAGAGAAGAAAAAAATGCCCAGTTCAGGAAAACCAACCAAAAACATCAAGGGTGTCTAATAGTGCAGTGTTCAACACACATGGACACCCATAGTCTCATCTCTGGAGAGTCAGGGGAACCTAATTTCAAATCCCAGGTCAGATATTTACTAGTTGTGTGACTCTGGGCAAGTCAGTTAACCACTCTGAGTCATAGTTTACTCTTTGGTAAACTAGGGATGGGGCAGCAAGGTGACTCAGTGGATAGAATACTGGGCCTGGGGTGAGGAAGACCTGAGTTCAAATTTGACCTCAGATACTTATTAGCTGCATGACCCTGGGCAAATCACTCAACCTGTTTGCCTTAATCCCCCGGAAAAGTAAATGGCAAACCACTCTAGGATCTTTGCCAAGAAAACCATATGGACAGAGTTGGCGTGCTTCAGTCCACAGGGTCATGAAGAGTAGGACACCGCTGAACAAGAAAAAAATAAGGACATCAAGGGATGGTAGAGACTTAGGTGAGGTGTGGACTTAGGGCACCTTAGAAACCTCCACAAGCTATTGGAATGTGGGCTTTTGTCCTTGTGATTTTCTCAAGCTCAGCACAAATACATCTGCCCCAAAGCCTAGTGACCTCCATGAGATCATGGGGGCCATCAGAGTCACACACACTTTGTCTCAGTTTCGTGTTCTTTCCATGTATGTTGATGGTGGTGTGTCCATCATTCTCCTGGTTCTGCTTACTTCACTCTGCATCTGTCCACGTAAATCTTCCTACACTTCTTTGTATTTTGCATGTTCATAATTTTGACAGCACAGTAATATGCCATGATATTCCGGAACCATGATTTGCTATTTCTCAGTTGATGGGCATCAGACACTCAACTGATGGACCAACACCAATGTTCTGGTGTAGAGAGCTTTGCTTTTCATCATCAGCCTCCTCAGGGCATGTGTGGCCAACAGCGGGATCTCGGCTCAAAGGGTATGGCCATCTTATTCACTTTCCCACCATCTCTTCATTCCCCATCAACCTGGGCTCCTTTGGACTGCTTTGGACTCTCCATCATGCCCCCACGGACCACATCGTTGGGAAATCTCATCCTGAAAGATCTGGATTTGCTTTGGTACTCACACTTCATCGATCCCTTCTGCCCCTCTGATTGGAGGGCAGAATCATGAGCTATACAACTCCATTTAAGGAGGGGGCCCAGGCCATCTACCTCCGCTTCCCACCCTCCTGGCGCCTTTGATTTCTCCATTATATACCCCACCCCCAACCATCTTCAGCCCTCTTTTGTGTACCATCTTCCCCCATTAGACTGTAAAGGCAGACATTGTCTTCCTTTTTTGCACTTGTATCCCCAACACTTAGCACAGGGCCTGACGCATAGCAGGCACCTATTAAAAACCAAGTAACTTAGTATAATTCCAGACTCCTTTCCTGAATGGTTGGATAGCTCCACCAACAGGCTGTGCATTAGAGCCTGTGGCCACTCTAACAAGATGCACTGACCTTTCTTTTGGCACCGTTGCTAATCTGCTGGGTGTGAGGTGAACTCTCGATGTTCTCTGGCATGCACTTCTTCTATTTGTGATTTGGAACAGTCTTACTTGTGCATGTTAAGAGAGATTTTCCTTTGGGGAATGGTTTTAGTCTGATACCTGTGTTGAACATCAGGTCTATATCAGAGACATTTTATGCTCCTTGTGTCTCTTTGATAAAGGAGAGACTGTCTCTCAGATCCTGTAAGAACCCAGAGACAAAGCCAGGGCCTGTTCCTCCTCTGTTTCCCCACAGACTACAAGTTCCCTGAGGGCAGGACCTGAGTCCCCCCAGATGAGTCTCTGAATGACAAACCTAACCCCCTCAGACCCGGGACTCCTGCAAAACCGTCTCCTCAATCAGAGGTACCCAGGGCCTCCTCTTCCAACCAAGTACTCCCACAGGGCCTGCTCTATTTCCCTCAAGGTCACTTGTCTCCCCTTGGAGCAGGGGCCTCCCCCAAAGTCTTGTCTCCACTCACCTACGCTGTCTTTCCCCAGAGAAGGGTAGGTTCTAGGCAGGCTTCAGGCATTGACTGAGGCAGAGCCAGGAAGACTGGAATCTCTGTTTTATTGATCATTTCCCCAACTTCTTCAGCGGACATTTTGTGCCCATCAGGCCCTGCCCCCCAATTTATCAGTCCCTTTAGATCACCTCCATCACCTCCAGGCGCCCTCAGATTGGCTCTCTGGGCACACCATGCTTCCGATCTGGTCCTGGGGCAGCCAGAAGGGCCCTTGGCACCTAAGCCTCGGTCGCTGCTATCACCACAGTTTTCACCTTCATCTCAGTGGCCTTTAGGGATTCTGTTGGGCTCCAGGTTCCCCAGTGGATGTCAGAACTCCAGATTTTGTGGTCCCCCTCAGGATGCCAGTCACCATGGAGATTGGCCACCCCACAGTCGCTGAACCACCAGCCTGCACCCCCTTTCTGTTGGCTGCATTCATTGAAGGCTATGTCACCGCTAATGCAGGGGTTACAGGAGTCATGGTCCCTGTCCAGGGTGCTGAAGGCACTCCCTACCTGGGAGGCTGCTCCTCTCCAGTTTTCACCACCGAAGGAGTCTCCTGCACATAAGAACAGTGGCTGGGACCATGGCCTCCGACACTGAGTAATGCCATCTCCTCTGACCTCCCTCCCACCCTGTCCAGAGCCCAGGCTCAGAGTAGGTGCCCCTGTCTCTGTCCAGGCCCTTCCTATGCACTGCTGGGGCTACTGTCTCTGTCTGGGCCCAGGCACCACTGCCCTGCCGGCCCTCTGTTCAGGGAGCCCTGTCCCCGTCTGCGACACTCATCCCAACCTATCTTCTGTTCTGCTCCATGACCTCCTGGCCATAGAACTTGAGGCCCTGGGCTAGTGACCATTTCCACCAGTTACTTAGGGCGAGTCATTTAACGCATGTGCAGATGATACAAGACGAGGACGGAGAGGCAGCTCAGTAGATGACGACATCAGGATTAACAAAGACCCGGAGAGGTCTTTGCCCAGGGCTGGACCTAGTAAAACATACTTCAATCGGGATAAATGCAAACAATCACGCAACTGGCCACCAAAACAAATTAACGTCCCAAGTATCAGATGGAGGAGCAAGAGGCAGAGATGGAGAGCAATCGTTCTGAAAGCGATCTGGGGGTTTTGGTGAACCACACGCTGTGTATCAGTCAGCAATGTGATCCGGCGGTCAAAAAAGCCCATGGCTCAGGCTGCATTACTAGCTTCTGGGAGTAAGGAAGCTGACAGTCTCCCTGTACTCAGACCTGGCCAGACAACACCCAAAGACTGCATTCAGTGGGCTGCAGTGTAAGACAGTCATGGAGTCCACAAGAGGGCGCCAAGAATGAAGACGGACCCTTAGGTCATCGATAAGCAGCAGCCCAAAGAACCAGGGATGGTTAGCCTGGAGACAGGCAGGGTCGGGGAATGACAGCTGTTTCCTAACCACGAGAGCTGGTTCACTGCCGGTTAGGGATGTTAGCGTCGGGATTCCTTTTCAGGTAGGGATGGGACCAGATGGTACCAGGGTCCCTTCCGGCTCTCAGATTCCCTGATTCCACGACACTTACGTGCCCCACCCATCCTCATCTCTTCTGAAATTCCGTCTGTCAAAGGGTTTCCCAACCTTTGGGTCACTCAGCTCCTCACTGTCCTTCACCCCCAACATCCAACGGCTGCTAACGCTTGTTGTTTCTTCCTGCGCGACTTCTGCTCCCTCCTCGGCACTCCCAGGCTTTCGTGACGCCTAATCTGGACTGGCGCATTCTCACTGGTCTGTACCTTCTCCAGTTTATTCTCTCCCTAGCTGCCAAACAGAGGTCCCTAAAGCTCAGATCTGACTGCGCCACTCCTCCACTCAACAGGCTCCTAGTGGCTCCCTATTGTCTCCAGGAAACTCCTCGGTCTGGCATTGAAACGATCAGATTGATTCTGGTGTTTTAACTGGTCCTATTTATGATTAATTAATTTTGTCCTGTAACTGCCTAAGTCATGATTCTTTGTCTCCGAACTTAATTCAGAAATTTAGCCGGCCTGTCCCGAGTTAAGGTGAGAAATCCAATTCCCCTGCTCATCACCGTCCTGTTCTTGCCTCCAGGAAATCTGCTTTCCTGGAGGGATGCAGGGGGATGCCAGGGCGCCTGGTCTAAGAGCTTCACGCCACCAAGCCATCCTTCAAGGATGCCTGGTGTGTTCTCCAAAGATGCCTGGGCCTCGATGTCCAGTCGTGCAGACGGACTCCAGCGATGACCACTTCTCAGTGACGGGGAATGAGGGGCGGTTGCTGGCCCCTCCTCGATTTCCAACCAGTCACATTGCTCCCAGCACTTCAGCTCTGGGATTAATCGCAGCAAACCCGCCATTTATAACGTCAGCCCGTCTAGCCAGCCATAGTTCGTTCCCCGCCGTCGAGCATCTGTTCTTCGGGCTGTCCTCCTCGAAAGTGTAGAAGAGAGAGAACCACTCCCTCATGCTGGGGAAGACGAGATCCGAGTGACTGGTGAATTTGCACTTTACCAATAAGTTGATGGTACTCAGGACTTTGCGCCTCAGTTTACCTTAATTTTAACTGTTACAGTCTTTAGAGATCTTCACAGGCTGGCTCCCACATGTTCATCCTCATGCCCGGCACCCTCCCCGGCAACCATGGACTTTATCCCTGACTCTGACAGGTGAGATTTGCCTTACCTTGCTGGGAGCTAGAGCCCCAACACTGATCAGCCGTTTCCTCACCATATTGCGGTGTGCATGCTTTCCCTACTTTATTCATACTTTCTTCCTACTAGAATGTAGACTCCTTGAGGGCAGGGCTTGCTTACTTGCATTTGTATCACCGGGGTTTAGCACACTGTAAATACTTAACACATGCTCTGTCTGTCTGTCTGTCCATTCATCCACCTACCTATCCATCCATCCACATTTACTTTGTCTTTGCCCTCGCTGAGCACGTGGTGGAGTACTTCATAAGCACCGGACGAATGAGGACAAGACCAATATCGAGGGACCGGGGGGAGTCCGTGCCCATCTTCAGCCCCATCTCGAGCTCCTTCCAAGGACCCTCCTATGGCGGCATCTCTAGTCCTGTCCCCATCCTGGTCCCCTTCTTCACCTTTACCTCTTGGGGTCCCTTCCAGGCTCGGCTCAAGCACCCCACTCTTAGAAGAAGCCGAGGAATCACTCCAGCCCCCCATCACTGTATTCTGGGGGATTAACAGTCTCACTTCACTTATCTGCAAAGTTGTCATATCCCCCTAGTAAAATGGAAGCTCCTCAAAGAAAGGCATTGTCCTATGTTGGCATCTGGCCCAGGGCCTGGCACATAAATGCTTGTTGATTGCTTGGTCTGTAAGCACACTCTGGCTTGGCCTCAATGACCTTCCTAGACAGGAGGAACCACCAGGCCCCAAACACCTCTCAAACATTACACCTCTCGTGGCAGCCTACAACTGTATTGAACTGTCGGGTCACACTGCTAACTCACACCGAACCTGGAGTCCATTAAGACCGCCAGGATCGTTTTCAGATGAAAGGCTGTCTAGTCACATTTCATTTTCTACTTGGGAGGCCGATGACTAGAACCCAAGTATAGGAATTTATTGTTACATTCTACTCTATAGAAATCCTTTTGGGGGCAGCTAGGTGGCACAGTGGATAGAGCTCTGGCCTTGGAGTCAGGAGGTCCTGAGTACAAACCTGGCCTCACACACTTGACACTTACTAACTGTGTGACCCTGGGCAAGTCACTTAACTCCAATTGCCTTACCTCCCCCCCCTCAAAAAAAAAAAAGAAAGAAATCTTTTTGGATCCCGATTCAATTTTCCATTATGTTAGCTGCCCCTTCAAGCTTTAGCCCATCCATAAAAGTAAGAAGTATTCCATCTCTGCCTTTATTCAAGTAGTGGGTAAAGGTTTTATATAGTCTATAGCCAAGGACAGATCCCTGGGGCACTCCACTAAAGACTTCTAGAAAGGCTAAGCTATCATTACTCTTTGAGTTTAGCCATTCCACCGATTCTGAATATACTGAACTATGTTATTCTCTAACCCACATCTTTTCACTGTAGCATTAATGTCTTTGTCAAATGCTCGTTTAAAATCTGGGTTAATGATAGCTATAGAATTCTCCTTATCTACCAGTTCAGTAAACCCACCTACAAAAGAAGGAGGTCAGTTTGGCCTTCCTGGTTCTTTGAGGTCACTGCTTCCTGTTCTGAGTAGTCACTAAGCACTCCTTTAAAAAATATGTTCTAGAATCTTGGCAAGAGTCAGGCTCACTGGCCTGGAGTTTGAAGACTGTGTTCTTTGTCTTTTGTTTTGTGAAAATCAGGACACTGCCCAGGGGCCCCGGGACCCCCTCCCAAGGTCCCGTCTGCCAGAGCTCCTCAGACCTCACTGACGTCATCAAGGCCACTTAAGGATTCTCTTCTCGTCTCATCCCTCGACCCAAAGCTTGGTCATTTGGGTTCTGCTGTTTTCAGGCCAAAGATCACCTTCTGAGCCTCTCTATGGCCAAAACAAACACTGCCTCGTTTTTCTTACCCGCCCGGCTCACCCTGAGCTTTAGCGATCCTGGCCAAATGGAATGACTCTCTGATCCCCAAAATGTCCCGCTTTACGTCTGGAATGTCACCCCCCCCCCCTTTCTACCTGCTCAATTTCTACACATCTTTTTAAGCCCTGAAATGATGTCACCTCCTCCAGGGAGCATTTAGCCCCTCTAAGGAATGGCCTTGTCCTTCTGAACCCTCTCTGATGTGCTTGTCAATATAACGCATGGCTCTCTGTGTTTATCTTATTATTGTGTTCCACATAGGTGAACTCTGTATCTCTCCCATGCTAAGTTCCAGGGAGCTGCATACAGTAGGAGCTACATAAATGTTCACTGGATGAATCTAAAGAATTAAATGCATTAACATCTAATGAATGGATGCCCTAATAAATATCTATTGGATTGTCTAAGTCCCCCATGCAAACCCAGGGCCGTGCACACAGTAGGAGTCTAATTACTCTTTGCTGAATTTCACCATATTAGAGAGAGGGCTCACTCTCTCCCCTGGCAAAGCTGGGCTCACCTGCATTTCCAGAGTACCTGCCCAGTTTCAGGGTGTAGAAACTGGACTTATCACTGATCTGGAAAGAGTCATACAGGGCATGGCGGCTCTCATTTTCAAAATTGTGTAAATCCAGTTTCAGCTGGGCGCGGGTGCCGGGCTGGTGCGTCAGGAAGTAAAGTTTTGACAGGCCCAACCAGTGTTCACCTGCGAGGGAGGGGAAGCCCCATCATGGAAGGCCAAGGGGGAAGGTATCAGCCATTCTTAGCCGCAGCCCCTGCAGCCATTCCCGTGGGTCCCACTGGGGAACAGGCAGCCGGCTTCCCTGGCTTGGAAGGGCACCGGAGGAAGTCCCTTGAGGCGTCTGACCTGGATGTTCCAGTCACTTTCAGCCTTGTCTGTGCCTCTGGATCCAGTCTCCCCTCCCTGCCTATGCTAACCCTGGGGATCTCTCTACCAGCCCAAAGGCCAGCTCCTCACCTCCGGGTGGCCAACATCCCACCCCAGGCTGGCTCCCCTGGGCAGCCCTGACTTCCCGTGAGCGTGAGCTCATGCCAGCTAGCGGCAGAACAGCGCGCCCAGTGAACTCCAATCAGAGATGCAGGGCTGCGGATGGGGTCACCTGATGGTTGGCACTAGCCGCTTTTAGGGTGGGATTGTGGGCGGGATGTTCTAGGTTCGTACTTCTATGGAGAATTTTCCACTTTCAGACTGGGCACGATTCTGGATTATCCCACTTTGGTGGAGGAGGGGAGAGAGATCTGACATGCTGCATTATTCCGTTCTGCCTACTGGATTCTCTTCAATTATCTGATGCCCTCAATTGTCCAGTTTTGAGGGTGGCTAGGTGAGAGGAGTTGTCCCTTGCTCTAGGGATTATCTCGGTTTTTTTTGGGGGGGGGTGAAGAATTGTTCCCTGTTCTAAGGATTACCCACAACTATCTTGATTATTTCCTGGGGGGTGTCTGAATGGGATGGGCCCTGCTCTAGGGTTAAGCCCCACCATTTCCCGGCAGGCCCCTGCGAAGTTGCCCCATGGTGGTGCTCCGGGACGCTCCAGCTTGCTCACCTTCCACATCCCCAAAGCCATAATCATACTCCCACCAGACACGGTCAAACGCCAACGGCTTGCCGTTGCCCCCTGTCCGCCTCTGGAAGACTGTCCAGCCGCCATCTTCTCCCATGTCACAGTAAGCCTGATGGGTTACAAGATTCATGGGAGGTGAAAGGGGGCATTCCCTCCAACCCACAGACTCTTTTAAGCAGAGTTGTCTCAGATAGGTAAAGCTAGGGGGCCATCCCTGACCCCCCAAAAAAGGGCCTCTTCACCCTCCTTCTATGCCACACTTTCCCTGCCTCCAATCCTTTTAGAGATGGGGATGGAAAACACGTCCCATTTCTATGGCACCCTAAGGCTTATAAGGCCCCTGTGAGGCAGGCAGTGCAAAGAACACCACTCCCATTTTATGGAGGAGAAAACTGAGGCTCAGAGAAGGAAAGGGGCTTGTCCCATCTCTCATTGTCCACAACCAGACAATGTCGGGGCCCCTTTGTCTGAACGGCCCCACACATCTAATGTGTGGCCAACTCTACCGTCCACCATTCCCTTCTCTCCACTGGCCTTTCACCTGGCCTATGACAACAGCCTTCTGCCTGCCTCTAGTCTCTCTGCAGTCCAACCCATTGTCCACTCAGCTGCTAATGGAGCCCCTGGGGCAAACGTAAAGCCCTTCGGGTCCTGCTCAGCCTTCTTCCCCTTTCTCCAGCCGCACCCCATTTCCCATTTCCCGCCTCTGGGCTTGTTCTCGAGTTACCTCCACCTCTGAGCTTTCCTGGCTTCCTTCCAGACTCAGCCCCTCAGAGACCTCCCTCCTTCCCCTGTGTATGACTGCGGGTCCCAGACCCTCGTCTTTCTCATTAGAATCTATCTTCTTGTAGGCAGGGCCCTTGGCTGTGCCTTTTTCTGTATCCTCAGTACTTAGCACACAGTAGGTGCTTAATAGATGTTGTTCGACTGACCCGGAAGGCATCAGGGGTCCCCTCTGGCCTGATGACATACACGCCACTCGGGGACTTTGGGTTGTCTGTCCAGATCTGGGAGCAGTCGTTTCCTGTACGGGACAGAGAAGCAGAGCTGAGCATGGGGCTTCTGAGGACCCTGCCTTGAGGTGGTCTATACCTGCAACCGTCTTCACAGCCAGCCTCTCTGGCTCTCCAAAGTCCAGTCCTAAGAGTCAGGGGCTCGGAGTCTCTGTTCACTTGTCTCACATCAAATCAGACCATGAAATATAGAGTAACCAGGGCCTTCAGGGGTCATCTCATCCAACTGAGGCCCAGAGCTAGGAAGACACTTGCCCAAGGTCACACGGGGAATTCATGGTAGGGGTGGGATTCCCACCTGGGCCCTCTGACTCCAGAACTAGCAAAGAAATGGGAAACAGGGCTGGGAGTCAACCCTGGGAGGCTTTCTGGAGGAAGGGGCTTTGAGGTTGGACGGGAGTTACCATCCCACTCTCCACATAGGGAAAGTAACGGTTGAGGGCAAGGCAGTTAAGGAGAAATCCCATTGTCCCTCATGACCCAGACTCTCCTCCCCTGCCCTGCCCTGCCGTCTGTAGTCCCATCTCCCACAGGAGAGGGCCCAGCTTCTCAGGGGATGGTCACCTCCAGGGCTATGGCTGGGCTTGGGTTCAAGTGAAGAGTCAAGCTCTCCTCAGGGTCAGGCTTAAGGTCATGGTTTCCTGCCATCCTAATCCTTTGGATTCACTGCTTAAGAGCTGAAGAATTCCCTGAAAGCCCCATCTCAGCCCAGGGTCCCAGCCCAGGGTCCCAGCCAGACCTTGACTCTCCAGCTTTGCAGCTTTCCCCAGCACCTGTGGAAGGAGCAGAAACGTTAGCATCCACCGGGGAACTGCCAGCCTGGGGGAACCAGCCATTGCAGCCTGCCCACCACAGCAGGGAGTAGTTAGAGAGGCTGATGCGGGTTCCAGGAATTCCAATGATGCTACTGCCCCACAGTGGCCCAGGTTGCCTTGGGAGACCGAGAGCCCACGTAGGTGCTGCAAGCACAGAGTTTAACCTGCCTCCCTCTGGCTGCAGGGGCGATCCCCGTTGGCTCCCAGCTGACGCTGCCAAGTATATGGGAAATCAGGTGGCTGATTGCAGCCAAGTCCCCACTTAGACCCTCAGTGTCTTCATGTGTAAAATGGAGAACACACTACTCAGACTACTTCAGCAGGGTCCACATAAGGCCCTGATGAGGTGATATCTGTAAAGTGCTTTGTAAACCTTCCAGCTCTGTCAGCGTGTTGGTGATGATGAAGGCAGCTGGGATGCTGCTTGTTTCTCGATAGTTGGGGCAGCAGGTGGTACAGTGGATAGCATGCCAGGGCTGGAGGCAGGAAGACCTGAGCTCAAATCCAGCCTCAGACACTTAACTGTGTGACCCTGGACAAGTCACTTTACCCTGTTTCCCTCAGTTTCTTCATCTGTAAAATGAGTTGGAGGGGGGCAGCTAGGTGATGCAGTGGATAAAGCATTGGCCCTGGATTCAGGAGGACCTGAGTTCAAATCCAACCTCAGACACATAACTCTTACTAGCTATGTGACCCTGGGCAAGTCACTTAACCCCACTGCCTAGCCCCACAAAAAAATGAGTTGGAGAAAGAAATGGCAAACCACTCCCAGTATCTTTGCCAAGAAAACCCCAAATGGGGTCATGGAGAGTCAGATACTGAACAATGATTACGTAGTTTTATTTATAACAACCCTATGGAGGAGGTGGGGATGGGGGAAGGAGGGGAATGTAGATATTATTCCCATTTTATAGATGAGAAAACTTACCAAAGAGCTGCTTCCACATGGGTAGATTTGAATACAAACCTCTTGTCTCTAGGCCCTGTGACCTGCCTAGACCCAAACAGTAGGAGGTGACCCTAAGGGCTTCCTCATGGCCCAGCTTCCCCAGCTGGCACAAATCCCAGTAGGGTGAACAGGTGTGTCCAATCACTGGAATTGGCCACAAGAGATCCCAGAAAGAATAGCAGGGATTGAGGATTTCACTCCCAACAAGTATGGAGAGCAAGGTTTGAGGTTTGCCTTTCCAGTAGTCAAGTGACTACTGTTCAAAGTGCAGGCCGGCCTCTCATTTCCAAGGTCCGGCCTTCAGGGTATGAAGGACAATGAGTGTTCACTCAAAAACCAGAAGAAAAAAGAAAGAGAAAAGAGGATTTGAAAGGGGCGCAGGGACAAGCACCCTGACCTGTGCCAGTAGGACGGGGGAGGGACAGGAGGTAACATAGAGGAGGAAGGAGAGAAGGAAGGAGTGAATTCACCAAGCTAGATGTCATCGAGAGGAGATCTAACATCACTGTCTGCTAAGGAGACACACACGCAAGGGTGAGACATGGTGGAAAACATTTGGGTGAAGGTCAAGGGAGAAATTGAAGAGGCTTGTCCCGGAAGTACACTGCAGACCGCTTGGGCAGGAGAATGTGGAAAAGGTGCTGAAGAAACAGGTCATGACCTAGACACGAAATCATGAAAGAGAAGAGATGGGGCTCTTACCTTGCCAAGAACCAGCCATCTCCACACGGCGCCATTTTGTCTGCATCCCCAGTGCTCCTTCTCCAGCCCCCCTTGGGGACTCATCTTCCTCATTAGAATGTAAGCTCCTTAAGGGCAGCGACTACCTTGCTTGTACTAGCATCCCCAACACAGCTCAGTGCTTGGCACATCTATGTATCATATCTTATCTCTCTCTCTCTCTCTCCATCTATCATCTCTACCTCTAACATCTCTTTCTATCTCCCTGTCTCTCTCATCTATTTATCTGTCATCTATCTAGTGACAGAAAACTTCAGTTATCTAGGCATCTGTTGAGACTATCTTTCTGTCCAAAAAACAGCTAATGAATTCTTGTCTTGAATCCCCCTTCAATCAATGGAGAAAGCAGCCAGCAAGAAAGAGCTGACTGGTGATAGGGAAATGGTGGAACCTTTGAGGGAAATATCTCCTTCATCGTGGAGTAGTGGAGAAGCAGAGGAAAGCTGGGTGGAGCCTGATGTATACCCTGCGTTTGGGGGAGCCGATTTCAAAGGGTACAGAGAGAAAGTAGGTAGAATCGTGGGGATGAGAATTCTACAGGGGACGTCAGTCCAAGAGGGACGGGTTTGAACTCAGGTCCCCCCTGACTCCGGGCCCAGCACTCTATCTACCGTGCCACCTTTTATTTTCTGTTACTTTACCCAAGAGAATGTTCCTGTACTGGAGAGAACAAAAAAGATCAACGAGGACCTGGGACGTAATGAGCCAGCACCACGGCTCCTGCTGAGCACAAGTCACCAGGCCCTTGGGTACGGAGAAAAGTCTGTCGGAACGATTGTGCTATGGATCGAGGGCCTCTGAATAATGTTGTAGAATAGGAGAAGTATCAGTATCGGAGAAGGATGAAAATGGTCTTGATTTTTAAAAGGTGGAAGATCCCAGAGCCAGCAGATTCTAGGCCAGTGAATTTGACTGACTCCTGGCGAAATTCTAGGACTACTAAGTGTTGGGCCACTTTCAGTGATTCCTGAAAGACCGTGGGGATGGGAGAGGAGCCCCAGTTTTGTTTTGGTTTTTTTCTGGTGAGGCAATTAGGGTTAAGTGACTTGCCCAGGGTTACACAGCGTTGCTCTGAGACTGGATTTGAACTCAGGTCCTCCTGACTCCAGGGCTGGTGCTCTATCCACTGCGCCACCCAGCTACCCAAGCCCCAGCTTTGGAGACCAGCAAATGTCGCAGCTTCCACACCAGAAAGAGCCCAGAGTCTGCAAAGTAGAGGCCAATCAGTCGGACTCCTGGTCAAATTCTTGCGTGCGTTTTCTCAGCGGTGTGGGTGGTAAACATCAAGAAAGGGAAACAGTGATCACAGAGAGTCAGCAGGGCTTCACCGAGAACACGTTGCCCTGGCCTAACCAGAATTTCTCTTCTGACTGAGCTGCTCAACTGGTAAATCAGGGCGTGGACAGAGGTCCTCATGGCAGCCTGTTGTGGGCAAGACAGCAATAATACGAGCTAACGCTCAGGCTTTCAAGTCTGCAAAGCACTTTACACGTCACCTCATTTGAACCTCACAGTAATCCTGTGAGGTGGGTGCCATCAGTATCCCCGTTGTACAGATGAGGAAATTGAGGTTGAGAGGCAAAGTGACTTGCCTAGAGTCTCACTGCCTGAGACAGGATTGGAACTCAGGTCTTCCTCACTTTGCCAAGCCCAGTGGTCTACTTACTGAGCCACCTAGGTGACAGAATCACACCATCTCAGAACCTTGGAGGTGGAAGGGAGGACACTGAGTCCCCTCATACCTGAGTAAGAATCCTCATTTCATGGACAAACGGCCAACAAGTCAAGGCCTAAATCAATCATTCAAGCAACAAGCATTTTGTTAGGTGCTTCCAATGTGCATGAGTGAGTGCGTGTGCATGTGCGTGCGTGTGTGTAAATACAGAGACAGAGAGACAGAGATGCGGTCAAGAGAGAAAGAGACAAAGGGAGAGAGGGAGAAAGAGAGAGAGAGTAGACAGAACGGGGGGAGGGGGAAGAGAGGGAAGGAAGGGGAGAGAGGGAGGGAGAGAGAGAGAGAGAGAGAGAGGGAGGGAGGGAGAGAGAGTGCGTGTGAGCACATTTTGGGGATTTCGGGGATGGAGGAAGGGGCAGGGCCGGACAGCCCGTGTGAAGACATGGAGACCCAGCTTGGGCTGCAGTGTCTGAGGAATAGCAAGGCCAGGTTGGCTGGGCCTCGGCTCAGCTCGTGGTAAGGGGAGGAAGTGGTGGGAGTGGCGATAGGCCTGGAGAGGGGGCCCGGAGGCAACAGCGAAGCAGTGGAGGTTCCAAGGCCTTGGAGCCTCCCAAGACAGTCCATCCCCCCCTCATGATGACGAGGAAGTTTCTCTATCTCGCCTCTATCTGCCCCTCGGCAGTTCCCCCCATCGTTCTGCCCTCTTAAAAAAGCTCACGAAGACTCCTGGCCAAGACGGCCCTCAGTTCCTGAGTCGCTTCTCCGGCTACACATCCCGGGTCCTCCCGCTTCAGCGTCTGCTCCAGCGCCTGCCTCCAGCGGGAGGCACTGTAGATGCTGTCGGGCCGGGGCAGGCGCAGCAGTCACTTTTCTGGGGGCCGTGTCCCCCCACCCCTCGACTTGCGGGGGACTTGCCCACCCTCCTCCCAGATCTTTTCCTGGATTGTACTAAGTGTAGCCGCAGCTCCCCCATCCGATGTAGAACTTCACGTTTTTCTCTATTAAATTTCACTTTGGTCAACTGAGCGCATTCATTTGTCCCTTTGGATTTTGACTCTGTCATCCCACACACCGGAGCTCTTTCCCGATTTCCTATCATTTACAAATCCAACAGCCGTGCCTTCTACACCCTTCTTCGAGTCACTGACAAAAATGTGAGCAGAGCCCAGACCCTTGGGGTCTTCCATCAAGGCCTGCCCTCCAGGTGACACTGACTCAGCCATGGCTACCATGGGGGTCTGATCATTTGAGCCCCTAACTGTACTGTCATCTGGGCCCTGGCCACCTCATCTTGCCCACGAGCACAGCACGAGAGATCTTCTCAAATGCTACGTTACGAAGCAGCCCGCCTTGACGGCATCCCCTGGATCTGCCCGGGAATTCCCTGGACCCGTGGGTACGGACAGATTTTAATCTGTGGGGTTGCCCAGCCCCACACATGGTAGTTAGATGCAGCCAGAATTGGATGGTTAGTCCTAACGAGTCATTATCAATAGCTTAATGTAAAATGAGGTGGTGTTTGTAAAGCGCTTAGCACAATGCTTGCTACATAGCGCTTAATACATGTGCGTTCCTTTCTCTTGAAGTCCGCTTGGAGAAGGGAGGTCTCTAGTGGAATGCCCCAAGGATCTAGGTTTGGTCCTGGGCTATCTAGCATTTTTATGAAGGTCTAAACAAATAGCTGGCAAGCTTGCGTGATTTATGGGGGACAGGAAACTGGGACGGGGAGACACCATGGCAGATGACATGGGAGATAGTCGATACCATGGGAGAGAGAGTGTTGGGTTGTACTTAAGAAGGTGCAATTTGAGAGGCATAGCCTGGCACCAAGGTTCAAAAATCAGCCTTTCGAGACGGCCTAGGAAGATGGGCTAGAGCAGCCAGACAGCATTTTGTCTGGGAGAGAGCTGGCAGGTGGGCTGGACGACCAGCTCAAGAAGTCAGCGGTGGGAGGGGGCGGCTGAGAAGACTCATGTGATCTCGGGATGCATGAGGAGAGCCTCTGAGCACCCAGGGTAGGAGAGGAGAGGGTCCCACTGTCCTCTGTACTGCTTAGAACCCAACTGGGATGACATGTTCTGTTCTGGATGCCACAGACTGGAAGGACGTCAATAAGCTGTCCAGAGGCAGGTGAATAAGATGAAGGCATCGTTAGGACCAGCTGTCACAGCTGAGGCTGTTAAGCCTGGGGGATAAATGAGGGCTGTATTCTGAAGGAGGGCTTTGCCTTGCTCTCTGGGTCCCAGAGGGTGAACAGAAGGTGTAAAGGGACAGAGAGGCCTAAGTTTGAGGTCAGGACATCTTTGCTAATAATGAGAGCTGTCCCAGAGTGGAGCAGTCTGGCCTGACTCAGGCAGAGAAGGCACCCCCTTCCCGAGAAGGCTGGAGGCCCACTTGTCAGAAATGGGCCTGGGATGCTGGAGAGGGGGTTCTCCTCATTCAGGTACCAGCGGGATGCCTCTCGGATGAGAGTTTGGGGTTCTCTGATGTCTAAACGAAGCCCTAACTACTGAGGAGTAAGCCCCGTGGCCAGATGGGTGGGTTGGGGTCCTAGGGCAGGAGAGCTGGGCGGGACCTTGGGGAGTGTATAGTCCAACCCTCTCCACCGCTCCCCGCCACTGCACAAGTAATCGAACTGAGGTCCCAAGAGCGTTGGGACGGGGGAAAGAGGGCTGGTTGTGTCCCCCTGCACACAAGGCTTTAAGCTGTGCCATACTATACACTGTTACTAGCTTACAACCTGACAACCGGAGCCAATGAGGAAATCAATTGAGAAATAAAGTATGAGGTAGCCTAGAACGTGCTCAGCCATTACGCATACAAAGCCAAAGGAGCCGGCCAGCTGCCGGTGGGCCCTCAGGTCGGTCACTGAGGGACCCCTGCTAGGCCTGTCTCCAGCCTGGCCCCTCCTCTGGGGCTCACCAGCTGGGGCACCCTGAGCTCCCTGGCAGTTTGGCAGAAGCTGGAGACAATGCCTTCCCGGGAAGGGTGAGGTGGGGAAGGAGAAAATGCCGAGGTCTGGGAAGAAAACGGGGTGTGGAGCACCCGGAGAAGCTCTGGCTGAGGAGCCGGGCCAAGGGACACAAGAGAACTCGGACCACTTACAGCTGTGCGGCCAGGACAGCCAGCATGGCGTCCAAGCTCCCCAGGGTTCCCCAACAGGCTGGTGGGGACCAAGAACCCAGGGCACTTACCCGCCTCTTCAGCGTTCCCGGACTGACGGGCGGCAGAGAGAGTAGGATGAGGATGAGGATAAAGCTGACCTGTGTCACTGGTGCCATTGTTCCTGGGCTGGAGAGATGGAGGAGTTATGGGTGTTGAATACCGGAGACCCCATTGCCCTCAGTGAGTCTGCATCCCCCTTGCTAAACCCCCA